>NW_006775678.1:1355080-1356823 GCF_000442215.2 Lipotes vexillifer
TACATATAAGCTGAAGCCAGGGGAGTGAGTGTGCAAAAAACAGGAGGGGATTACAATGGAAATAGGCAACCTGGCACAGCGTAGTGACAGGTTGGGTAGGGATAAGTCACAGCGGGTTGTGATTTAGTTAAAAATCAAGAGCGTTACCTTTATTTCCACCTGTGCATATGGCAAGGCAAATACACACACACACACACACACACACACACACACACACACACATTCTGAAACAAGAATAGCCTCACATGCAAGTAATTTTAGAAGATGTGGAATAATTTTTGTCACAGCCTCTGAGGTCCACGCGATTGTCCTTCCTTTACTCCAACGAGAGGGAAAAAAACAAAACAAAATTTCAATGACTGGACCAGAAGAATAGGAGTATGTGCTCAAGTAGCTGCAGGGAATACATCCAGTGTGGAAGGCACAGTGATGACTTTATCAGATCCTATTTGGATCTTCAGGCAAAAACAAAAACAGCAGCAACGTCAACAAAAAGCCCCAACAATGAGAAAAACAGCAAAAGCATGTTTGTATAAAGATGATATAACATAAGCGCTGAGAAGGCTTAGAGGTCCCTGTGCAACCTCCTTCCCAAATCGGAAGCCCTCGGAACCCATCATGATGGGAAGTTTCATTGTCAGGCTTCTGCACAGCGGCAATCCCTGCTGCCCTATAATTTCTACTCTCGGGCCCTGGTTTTTTTTTGTTTGTTTTTTTTTTTGCTGTACGTGGGCCTCTCACTGTTGTGGCCTCTCCCGCTGCAGACCACAGGCTCCGGACGCGCAGGCTCAGCGGCCATGGCTCACGGGCCCAGCCGCTCCACGGCATGTGGGATCCTCCCAGACCGGGGCACGAACCCGTGTCCCCTGCATCGGCAGGCGGACTCTCAACCTCTGCGCCACCAGGGAAGCCCTTGGGCCCTGGTTTTTGCCCTCTGGGGTCTCAGAAAATAAATCTACTTACTCTCTTGTTTCTATTATGACCCTGTCAGATGTTGAGGACAGTTTTGATGGCCTCCCCCAAGCCTCAGACCTCTCCATTATTTCTCACCTCACGTGGTTCAAGAACTCTCTATGCTCCCTGGCTGCCATCTAGAAGGTTCCAGGGTGGGCTTGGCAGAAAGAGCATAGGCTTAGCAAACCCCAGGCAAACCTGCCTTGGTTTCTAACTCTGCCCTTGGTCAGGTTGTTTGACCTCTAGGAACCTCAGTTTCCACATGTGTAAAATGTGGACATTTCATGGGATTTGTTGAAGGAATTCAATGAGATAATGTGTCCTCACCTCCTCCTAATTCATTCCTCTTTTCCTTGTTCTTCCAGTTAAACCAGGAGAGGGAGGAATGGATCGGGGCTTTAATTGGTCAAGACCTCTTACTAGACTGACCTTGCTGAGGTCAACTGGGTTCCGGGGTCCTGCCACATGCTTCTAATTGTCAGCTTGAGGGTGAGCCTACAGTCACCAAAATTCACCATTGCTTATCATCGGGTGAAAGGCTAACCCACAGAGCCTGCATTTTAAGACCAGATCACAGGCAGACACACCTGCTATTGTTCTAGGAATCAGCCCCTGAAACTTTAGGTTCTTCACCCAAAATAAGGCTCTCCCCGATCGGGACACTAAGGTTGTGTTAACTTTTTCAGCAGCTACATTTAACTGTGGTCTCAAAATGGGGGGTTTCTGTGTTCCATTGCTATAACAGTTTTTTTTTTTTTTTTTTTTTTTTTTTTTTTTTTTTTTTTTTTT
>NW_006775678.1:1356833-1363210 GCF_000442215.2 Lipotes vexillifer
TTTTTTTTTTTTTTTTTTTTTTTTTTTTTTGGTATTTAATACCATCAGAGTAAAATATCACATTCCTGAATGTTTGGAAATAAGATGGAGAGACCCTTAGGTTCAGCGTTTTTTTCTCTCTACTTTTACACTCACCAGGAAGTCAAATCAACGTAAGACCACTGCGTCTTCTAGATGTTTAGAACCAAATAGGGTATTTCAGATCCCTAGTTCTTTATACTCCAAATAATCATTGCATTTAGAATGGTTTCCTGTTACGTGAGCCTGCTGTTTACTATTCAGATGAGAAAAATACCAGTGAACTTTGAGGACGTCTTCATGAAGTAAATAGCTATGGATTTCGGCCCCAGGGCTCTTACTCTGTGGTCTGTTGCTTAAAGTGGGCTCACAGTAATAATCACTGAGAAAATCCAGAAATTCGAAGCACTGTCACACCCATGTTTCTCAAACTTGGGTGAGCACTAAAATCACCTGGAGGGCTTGTCACCACACAGATTCCCAGGCCCTGTCCCCTACGATTCTGATTCAGTAGGTCTGGGGTGGAGCCTGGGACTGTGCATTTCTAACAAGTTCCCAGGTGATGCTGAAGCTTCTGGGCCAGGGACCCCCACGTAGGTAACCACATGCACTGTTTCACCTGACCCTCCCTGTGCTCCTGTGGTTTGTGATACTTTCCATTTACAAATGAGCGAAATGGGACTCAGAGAGGCTGTCTTCGCTATAGGTCAGTTATTTTCAGACGATCTGATAGCTACTGCTAGTTAAGTTCACCCGCGAGTAGAATTTAGATGAAAAAAAATAATAATGACAGCAAAATGTATTCAGTTCTTGCTTGCCAAGTTAGGCATTGGGCCAGATATTGGGCAAATATTGTTCTTGAATCCTCACAACAGCCCTGCCAAAAATGTGCTCGGTTTAAAAGTGAGGGAAGAGGTAAAGGAATGGGCAGAACTGGGCAAAGCCAGGTCCCGTGACTCTGCTTTGCAGTTTGTGGCTTCTCGGGGAACCGAGGGGAGCCAGGATACGAGGTGTAGGACACTGCTGGTTGTGCTGTGACGATGCCAGTTCCTGGGGAGAGAAAATTCTTCTAAATGGAAGGGTGCGCTTCGTGCCTTCAGGCAGGCACATCTGAGAGCGACGCCAATGGAAGAACTCATCTTTACAGCTGGAACCTCGAAATGCTAGTTAATTATGCTCTTCCATTTACGAAATTGATTTAGATTTCCAGAGCTTCGTTATAAGCCAGATCTCGATTGTGAGTAAGTTTCAATTCTGCAAGGACTTCTGCCCACAATGTTTAAGGCACCCAGCTACGTCCTGGAAAAGAAATGAGTCTCTTGGAGCTGGCTTGAGTTTCGAAGGCTCCCGTGACACAATTCCAGATACTTAATTGGCTCTCAGGACGAGCCAAATCAAATTTGTTTTAAATTAAAGGGAATAAATTAGGTAGAAGGGATTCACCCTTCTTAAAGCAATAGGGCTTAAAAGAGTGAGTGGTAGTAGCTGTGACACTATCTTATTTGTTTTTCACAATAATCCCATGATTATAAGATCTACTTTGATTCCCATTTTGCAGATGTGGAAATTTAGGCCAGAGAAGTTAATTCACTTGCCAGAGGCCACAGAGCTAATACGTGACAGCTAGATTCAGAGCCAGGAGTATCCAACTAACTATAAGGTCTGCACCCTTACCTTCCACTCCACCTGCCGCTGTTTTCATACCGTGACAGGTAGGGATGTTGTTGGCAAGTGATTCATTCTTGGGAAAGCACTAGGGATGCCATTTCAAGTGACACGCTGGCCTTATGGAGCATGTGATTTCTTAATGATGTCTAAATCTCCCTTGCCTCAACCCTTTGTAAAACAGGACTGGGTCGGGGGGTGGCAGGCGTTGGCATTTTGGGGACTGAGCTTGGGGAGCGTAATCTGTATGGGAAAGTGGGGTCACCAACCTCAGGTCAAGACTGTTAGGGAAAGTCAAGGTTCATAAGGGAGGGAGACGAAGTCCAAAGGTCCACAGATAGATCAAGAGGGGACCACGGAGAACTGAGTTGAGCTTTCCAGGGTCGCAGGGAGGGAGCGTCTGTGTGGCGGCCAGGATCACTCGTTTGTGTCTTTTGCCTCTTGTCTGTGGGGCAGCGTGTGGACTGGTCTGCCTTTCAGGGTGGACAGTAACACCTTTGCTCCCGCCCAGGATTTCTAGGAGCCGTGGACCGTGCTCTGAAATGCTTTCCTTGGCAGAAGAATGTGCCGGCCCTCTGGACCACAAAGATGCCAGGAAGCACGTGCTGTGCCCTGAACGGCCTCTGAGTATTGAGCTTCCACTGGATCGTGTCTGGGCACGCCGGTCAGATGACCGCATTGCTGTCTTTGGGTGTGGAATGCTGAGGAATCTTTGCGAGCCGTCAAGGAAGAGAGGAGCTTTTGTGTAGGGGGATCACGTTGGGCCCTAGGACGGGAGGCTGCAGCCTTCCACTCGAGCAGCCTTCCTTCTGTTTTAGAGACAGAGCCACAACTTCCCATAAATGAGTTTTCCAGGCCAGTGTCCAGTGGTTGTTTTACCTCCTCTTGGGTGTAAATCAAGCACCTGATTACCAGGTGAATAGTGATAGCTGAGTATTGTATTTTCATCGTCCAAAGAGCTGGGTTCCCTCTCATCATGATGAATAAATCCAGAAACTTTTTTCTTCTCTCCTGGAAAAATGGGCAAATATAAATAAATATTGTGCACTAGTATGAAATCAGTGTTTCTCGACCTTCTTTCTGCTGCTATACTCCTGACACACTCCCATCAACAGAGTGGAACTCTCTAAGTGGGGACCAAACACACATATCAGAATTGAGGGGAGGGGCCCGCCCGCATAGTTTGAAGATCCTCCCACGAGATCTGAACCATGAGAAACAGGTGATGCTGCTATAGCCCCAAGGGCGCCCCAAGGGCGCTGCTGGCCCTGTGGAGGCACAAAGGAGCACAAAGCCCCGGTTACGATTAGCTACCTCAGACAGCATCTCTCTCTCTTTTCTTTTTAACTTTTTATTTTATATTGGAGTATAGTTGATTGAAGTATTTGTTGTTGTTGTTTGTTTGTTTGTTTTTCACCATCTCTTATTCCCAATCCAAGTTCTCCTCTTAAGTGAATTACGGGGATGCATACAACCCTCTCAATACAACTGAAAGCTAAAGGTGTTCTTCTTGCCTCTTCTGAAAAGATAAATCACATGATTTTCTTCTGTTAGATAAAAAGATATTGCTTTTTATGTCTGTTACAGATAATGTGCTTGAATGGAAAGCCAGAGTGCTTAAAAATCCATTGTACCTTTATTCTCGGGGTGGCCCGTTCTATCTTGGCGTTGACACATGTTTCCTGATCAGGTAATATGGTGTTTTCTCTGCTGTCGTGCTTGTGGCTGCTTGTTTGGGGATGTGTGGATGTGGATGTGTGGCTGTTCTCCCTTTAGTGAGAAAAATTGAATGGCTCACGGTGACTCACCTTGGCCTTTGCTTCCGTGCGTCTCTGGACAGTACTGTTGTCACCGGTTCCTCTCTTTCATATCTTCAGTTTATTAAATGATTTAGGATGGCTCTCTAAAATGGGCCTTTTACAAAAGGTGATTTTATTTATCAAAATTGTTTATTTCAGTGGTTCTCAAATTCTGGCTCATGGTATGATACAAATTCAGGATCAAGTTGTCAGTTCTCACTACGGTGAAATGTGAAGAAATAAGAAAATGATGGGATATCACATAAAGCTATATTTATTTAAATTAACTACTAAGAGGTAGATTTTCTTAAATGTTTGATAAATGTAAGGCACCGTGTTAAGTCCTTTGCAGCATTACCTCATTCAATCCTCATAATGTTCCTATACAGTAGGGACAACTGTTATAATAAAATCCCCAGTTTTTTCCTTCTTTTTCTGGTTGAAGTGAAATTCACACCACATAAAATTAACCACTTAAAAGTGAATGATTCAGTGGCATTTAGTACGTTTACAATGTTGTACAACCACCACTTCTATCTATTTTCATCATCCCCAAAGGAAACCTTATACCCATTAAGCAGTTTCTCCCCAGTGCCCCCTACCTCCAGTTTTTAGAAATCTGCTGTCTGTGTCTGAGGATTTACCTGTTCTAGATATTTCATATAAATGGATCACACGATATGTAGCCTTTTGTGCCTGGCTTCTTTCACTTAGCATGAGGTTTTTGAAGTCCACCTATGTTGTAGCACAAGTGTAGTGCCTCACTGCTTTTTCATGGGTGAGTCATATTCCTTGTATGGCTGGACCACAAAATCTCCATTTTAAAGATGAGAAAATTGAGGCTAAAGAGGATAAGCCTGTGGACCCATCGTCTAAACCCAGGCAATCTGACACCAGAGTCTGTGTTCTAGCCACTGTGCTGGCCTGCCTCTACCTCTTTTGGGTTAAATATCCCTTCCTTCGTCAGGAGATGGTGCTGGTAGATGGCAGCTATTTTTATTAAATGCTAAGCATTCATCCATCCAACCATGCTCTATTGAATGCCTATTTGCCAGGCATTTTTCTAGGTCCTGAGGATACATCAATGGGTAAAACAAACAAGGGCTTCTCATGGGGCCTCCGTTTATGTCTGTGTGTGTGTGTGTGTGTGTGTGTGTGTGTGTGTGTGTGTGTGCATGATTGGCAATAAACAAATAAATAAACAAGAAACAATCTATAATAATAAACATCAGGAAAGAAATAGAACAGGGGGTTGTAGCCGTTTAGACTAGGTCAGAGAAGGCTTGTCTGATGAGAGGCTATTTGATCTGAGACCCAAATAGCAAGAAGGAGCCAGCCATGGGAAAATCAGGATGAGACAGTTTCAGGCAGAGGGAGCAACTAGTACCAAAGTCTACGGCGAGAGAGGGAGAGGCTTGTTAAAGGAGCAGAAGGAAGGCTGAAGCATGGTGAAGGTGGAGGAGCTGAAGACAGGAGAGACAGGCAGGGCTGGGCTGTGTAGGACCTTTGCAGCAACGCCAAGGAGCTTGAACATGGGTCCTGGCGGACTGGGGAGTTGCTGGATTGCTTTAATTTGGAAAGCGATATGATCTGACATTTCAAGAACAATCACGCTGGCTCCTGTGTTAATAATAGACCTAAGAAGGTCAAGAACAGAAGCAGGGAGGTCGATCAGGTGACTTTTGCCATATTTCAGATGAAAAATTATAAGGCTTGGACTGCAGTAGTGGTGGTTAGAATAGAGAGACAAGGTCATGTTCAAGATATGTCTTAGAGGTGGAAATGTTAGGACCTGTTGATGGATTGGATGTGAAGTGTGAGAAAAAGGGAAGCGTTGAGGACGATTTCTGCTTTTTGCTTTGATAACTGAGTGGGTGGTGAAGGTATTCATTGAGGCAGAGAACACTGGAGAGGTAGGGTTTGGAGGGGAGAATCAAGCTTTCTATTTTGGACGAGTTACGATAAAGGGACCTTTTAGACATCCATGTAGAAATGGTAAGTAAGCAGTTCGCTGTGTAAGTCTGGAGATCAGTGGAAATGTCAAGGTTGGAGATGGAAATCCTGGAGTCCTTGGGATCCATGCAGCATTTAAAGCCTTGGCACTGAATCCTAGGACCTCTGGTGTCCCAATCTGTAGAAGCTGGGAAAAAGGGGAGGAGCCCCAGAGGAGTCTGAGCATGAGGGACCTGTGAAATGGGAGGACAAGTAAGACACCTCAGGGACCAGGAAACCAAGAGAAGAGAGCAGTTCGAGAAGAAGGGTGTGGTCTACGGGGCTCACGCTGGGGGAGTTGAATATGCCAAGAAGTGATCTTTGCCTTTGGCAACGTGAAGGTCTCCTGGTGACCTTGTCCACAGTGCCTCCGTGGAACGATGGAAAAGGAAGCCTGGCTGGATCGGGGCAAGGATGGAAGGATGTGGAGTCGCTGACTGGGGAGTGGAGCCAGATGGTTAGTGGGGATCAGAGAGGTCATTAAAGAGAGGCGATTCAAGGACATGTCTATGTAGGATGCTGGGAATGGCCAAAAAGGAAGGCACATACTGATGGGTGCTGGAGAGCTTGGTGTTGGCCAAACAACAGAGCCGTCTTCTGATCGTGCCTCATTAAAACATTTTTTTTACAAGTCCATGACATTAAAAAGTGTATGAGCAGGGCTTCCCTGGTGGCGCAGTGGTTGAGAGTCCGCCTGCCGATGCAGGGGACGCGGGTTCGTGCCCCGGTCCGGGAAGATCCCACGTGCCGCGGAGCGGCTGGGCCCGTGGGCCGTGGCCGCTGAGCCTGCGCGTCCGGAGCCTGTGCTCCACAGCGGGAGAGGCCACAGCAGCGAGAGGCCCGCGTACCGCAAAAAAAAAAAAAAAAAAAAAGTTCCCTCTCAAATATACAACTATCTTGATC
>NW_006775678.1:1363224-1380817 GCF_000442215.2 Lipotes vexillifer
GGAATGACAAATAACCGTCCATTTTCTGCAGCACTTACTTTCTGCTCTCCTGGTGGCTTGCTCCCTCTCCTCCTTCAGGTTTTTACTCAGATGTCACCTTCACAGCAGGCCTTCCTTGTCCTCTCTATTTATTTTATTTTATATATATTTTTAATTTTTTTTAATGTTTATACAATTTTTAAAATAAATTTATTTCTTTATTTAATTTATTTTTGGCTGCGTTGGGTCTTCGTTGGGGTGCGCGGGCTTCTCATCGCGGTGGCTTCTCTTGTTGCAGAGCACGGGCTCTAGGTGAGCAGGTTTCAGTAGTTGTGGCGCACGGGCTTAGTTGCTCCGCGGCATGTGGGATCTTCCCGGACCAGGGCTCGAACCCGTGTCCCCTGCATTGGCAGGCGGATTCTTAACCACTGCACCACCAGGGAAGTCCCAAAAACGTTTATACAGTTTTTAAAGGTGACTTTCCATTTGCAGTTATTACAAAATATTGGCTATATTCCTTGTGTTGTATAGTACATCCTTGAGCCTGTCTTATACCCAGTAGTTTGTAGCACCCTTCCCCGCCCCATTTTGCCCCTCCCCTCTCTCCCCACTGGTAACCAGTAGTTTGTTCTATCTGTGAGTCTGCTTCTTTTCTGTTATATTCATCAGTTTGTTGCATTGTTTTAGATTCCACATATAAGACTTCATGTGTCCTGATTTATCGTTTTTCTTTATCTAACAGACTATAGATGCCACTTTATTTATATATTTATATATTTATTTTCTGTCTCTCTCCACTGGAATAGAAGGCAGGATTTTTCTCTGTTTTGGGTACTGCTGTTATCAGCGCCTAAAGCAGCGCTAGGCTTTTAGTGCTGCTCAATAAGTAGTTGTCGAAATGACTTCTTAATTGTTTTATGACTCTGGCACGGTAGGTTCTTGGGGGTCATGCAGAGGAAGTAGGGTGCAGAATGAGCTGAGACCTGACCACTAGGGCAGCAGCTCGTGCTCGGAGGTGGCCAGAGTGACAACAGAGAGTAGCCCAGACAGGCAAGGGTCAGAGTCCACCGTCTGCACTGAACAAGGCCATGATATGGGAACCATTGGGCACCAGACATTCCAAGAGGGCATAGCTGGGTTTAACCAGGCAGTTGAAGTCCAAGTGCAGGGTGGGAGGCTCTGGAGGGTGGGGAGGTCCGCCCAGGGGACAGCAGTTCAAAGACCAGAACTCTGTTCCCGCAAGGAGACTAGTAAGAACAAGAAAAAGACGCCTTAGGCCGGCTAGGACTGGTTGGCAGAGCTCCAAGTCCACGGAGGGGAGCTGGCGAGGACAGATCAGGATGGCTGGAACCAAAGCAAAACTCAAGCTGGAGACTTGCCACTAGGAGGGAAGAATGAAGGGCACGAAAGGCCACTGGTCATCCCAGGGCCATCAGTGGGAATCAGAGACAACAGAGAGCCATTGGGTCAGGCCTGAGTTATCCACAGCACAGGCCAAGGCTACAGAGATTTCAGATGTCCAAGAAAACTACAAATAAGCACCCTTTTTATTATAAAGATGACATACCTGACCCTGGGCTCAGTCTGGGGCCCAGGGAGTGCTTGCTTTTATCAGTGCTCCTCAGAATATGGTCTCTTCCAGCATCATCTGGAAGCTTGTCAGAAATGCAGATTCTCGGGCCCCACCCCAGGTCCACTGAATCAGGCACTCTGACTGTAACAAGCCCTCCAGGTGATGATGCTGCCCTCTAACGTCTGAGAACCACCGCGCCAGCCCTGGCGTGGAAGGACGACAGTGGCAGAGAGTGGAAGCCAACAGATCCTGACACAGTGCAAGAGATGAAGACATACGTTTCTTTTTTCTTTATTCCTATTTGCTTCTGTTTCTCATTGCCAGTCTCAGTAACTGTTTTCTCTTTTCCCCTTCTAATTTTCATTTTATTACTTTAGAAAGTGCACATCGTCTTTTAAATAAAATTTTCACTCGAACAATGGAAATATTACTAAGTGATACGTAGTATTGCCATTGTGCTAAGAGATTAAAGTCTTTTATCTCATACAAATCTCACAATGAACCTATAAAGTTGGAAGCAATATCGGGCCCATTTTTACAGATAAGGAAGTTGATGTTTAGAGATGAAATAACTTGCCCAAGTCCTCCCAACTAGGGAAGTTAGAATCAGAACTGAAACATAATGTTTTTTCATGGCAAATCTATGCCTTAATCACTGTCACTAATATATTTACATAGTAATACTAAACACTTCCGATTATCGCTGGTGATGGTTTTGGAGTCCTTTTCTATCCCTCAGGCTGACTTCATACATCTGTGTTCAGGATTTTATTCTTTCCCAGTCTGTTTAGCTCACTGGGTCTTTTTAGCCTCCTGGAACGAGTTCTCTTGCTCAGAGTGTGTTTTCCTGCCAGGCTTTCTCTTTGTTCTGTCTTTGTGAACTTAGGATGGTGCATGCCCACACACAGAGTGAGACCCTGATTCATTCTTTCCGGAAATTAAGAGGAGGCTGGAATCAGAATTGGTTGTGCTACTCCCTCAACTCAGCGCTCTCTTTTACATGTCCCTATAAATTTTGTTCCTATTATAGTGAATCCAATTTGCTGCATCTCAAAAGAAACTCTTGCTGGAAGAGAATAAAGGCATTCTCCAACCCTCCCTGATCCCTTCCAAGTCCTGCCCAGCACACACACAGCCTTATTTTGCAAGAGGAAACACATTTGTTCTTTTTTTTTTAATTAATTATTTTTGGCTGCACTGGGTCTTCGTTGCTGCACGCGGGCTTTCTCTAGTTGCAGTGAGCGAGGGCTACTCTTCGTCGTGGTGCACAGGCTTCTCATTGTGGTGGCTTCTCTTGTTGTGGAGCACGGGCTTTAGGCATGTTGTGCTCCTTCACACAACAGTAGTTGTGGTACGTGGGCTCAGTAGTTGTGGTTCGCAGGCTCTAGAGCGCAGGCTCAGTCGTTGTGGTGCACAGGCTTAGTTGCTCCGCGGCATGTGGGATCTTCCTGGACCAGGGCGCGAACCCGTGTCCCCTGCATTGGCAGGTGTATTCTTAACCACTGCGCCACCAGGGAAGTCCAACACATTTGTTCTTTCGTGAAACACCCACAAGGGTCATCGGTATAAGTGTCAAAAGATTGGGAAACTCAAAAGGTACAAACTCGCAGTAATGAGACCAATAAGTACCAGGGATGTAATGTACAACATGGTAAGCATAATGAGCACGGCTGTGTGTTTTATATGAAAGTTGTTCAGAGAGGAAATCCTAAGAGTTCTCATCGCAAGGAAAACAATTTTTTTTCTATTTCTTTAATTTCGTGTCTCTATGAGATGATGGATGTTCGCTGCACTTATTGTGATCATTGCTCCATGATGTATGTAAATCAAATCCTTATGCTGTACACCTTGAATTTATACTGTGCTGTATGTCAATAGTATCTCAACAAAACTGGGGGAAAAAAGGTTGGGAAGCTCACTCACATACTTGCTTACCATCAAGTTATAACCCAAAGGCATCGCCTCAGTTTCTTTAGCTGAACGTTCTGGGTAATGAATTTGTCATCAGCATACGTTGGTTAAGAAGGATTCTACCTGGGATCTTGGGCAGCCCACTTAGTCTTTGAGTCTCAATTTCCTGACTAGGTAAAAGCAGCCTTTTGCCTAGCAGGGCTGTTTATTCATCTATTCAGTCATTCACTCAACAAACATTTACTGCAGAGTGGTTTGGTATATGGCTGGAGAAGCAAAACCAACACCATTAGTGAAAGTGCTTTGAAAATGATGTGACACTACAGAAATGGAAAGCCTTGATGTTATTACTTCAAAAGACCAATGTGGTAGTCATTAGTGTCAATCACCAAGTATTTCTGGCTCTCTTCCCTCCAGGTACTTGGTAACATTCCACTTCCTGGCCCCATGATGGCTGGGTGGTCTCCATCACTAGGTTTGACGCATGAGTAGTACCTGGTCTTACTATTATGCTAACAACTTTAAGCATGTCACGTCTGGGCTAGAACATTTACTTATTAACTTGAGGCCCTCCAGAACGCTCTTGTCCTATGTCCTCGGCCATGGTCACTGCTGAACTATCAGTTAGTGGCCGCTCCATCAGCCTGCCTCCCGTAGTGAGGAAGCTGCTGAGCCCAAGGTGACTGGCCATGGACGTGTACCATGAACAAGAAAAAAAACCATTATGGTTTTAAGACTTGAAGATGTTTTATTACTGCAGCGTAACTTACTGTGTCCCGAGAGAGACAACCAAATTAACCCATGAACTGTATCACTGATAAATCATTCCTGTGATCTATTCTTCTCTTTCTTTCAGTGGCTGGTTAAGTGCGAGGTCCTTCTTAAAGATGCATCGGAATTCAGACAAAGGAATAACCCCTAAAGTCATACTCAGATACTTTCTCAGCTGCCTTACAAAGTAGGTTATTTATATAACTTCTTAATTCATTATTGCTGTGTAATCATTTATTATTTTTTAGCCTTTAACCCTCTTTTGAAAGAATTTTCCAAGAAAAATAAACTGAGAAAAATAGTTTTCTTCCTTAAATACGGCTGCTCTTGCTGGTATAATGGATTTTGCCAGTGGAAGATACCAGTATTCATGGTACTTTTTCTTTTTTTAGATTTTATTTTAAATTTATTTATTTTATTTATTTATTTTTGGCTGCATTGGGTCTTCATTGCTGCACGTGGGCTTTTCTCCATTTGCGGCGAGTGGGGGCTACTCTTCATTGCGGTGCGTGGGCTTCTCATTGTGGTGGATTCTCTTGCTGCGGAGCACGGGCTCTAGGCATGCAGGCTTCAGTAGTTGTGGCTCGCGGGCTCTAGAGTGCAGGCTCAGTAGCTGTGGCGCACGGGCTTAGTTGCTCCGTGGCATGTGGGATCTTCTCGGACCAGGGCTCTGGTGTTCCCTGCATTGGCAGGCAGGTTCTTAACCACTGCGCCACCAGGGAAGCCTTATTCATGGTATTTGTCCTAATAGAACTTGAACTATATTAAACCAGCAAAAACACCCTTATTCCTCGGCTGATGGACAGCAGGTTTCAATAAACATACAGTCAGATTCTCATGGAATCTATGTTCAACAGAATTTGTATGGCTCATATAAATTAATAGTAATTGGATCCTGCAAATAAGAGACTAATGGTAATGATAAAAATAGAATAAGATACAACTGAGAGAGGGGCTGTTTGAAGTTTGGGATGATGGTCATTCCGCTGTCAAGCGGAACTAATGTGTGGTTGGTCGGAGCAGAAAGGAATACAATATTGGGACAGAATATGGAACCAATGGGATAGCAGAGGGGCAGTGATGTAATGAGACAGCAGAAGTTTGAGGAGAAAAGGGAACTTCAACTCATGGAACCCAAACCCTTCATTTATGCACTTTCTAAATCATGGTTTGTTGCTGAGCCCAGATCTCATTACTTAGGGTCCATGGCTCTCTTGTTACACTGCACTGTCACAAAACAGGAAGGGAAGCTTTGAAACAATCTTCTGGGTTCGTCAAATGGACTAGGTAGGGTCTGACCCTGGTCTGCCTGGGCTTACATTCTGGCTCAATCATTTACCAGCTGTGTGACCTTGAGTAAGTGTCTCAACCTTTCTGTGCTTGAGTTTTCTCATCTCAAAAATGAAAATAGGGACTTCCCTGGTGGTCTGGTGGTAAAGAATCTGCCTTCCAATGCAGGGGACATGGGTTCGATCCCTGGTCGGGGAACTAAGATCCCACATGCTGAGGGGCAACTAAGCCCGCACGCCACAACTACTGAGCCCGCACGGCTCAATGAGAGAGCCTGAGCGCCACAAACTACAGAGCCCACGCGCTCTGGAGCCCGCACGCCACAACTATAGAGAGAAAAAATTTTAAAAACCTGCAGGCCACTACTTGGGAGAACCCGCGCGCCACAACAAAGAGCCCGCGTGCCGCGGCAGAAGATCCCGCGTGCCCCAAGCTCTATTAAATCTAGTCCTCGTTCTGAATGCTTGACAGAATGCTTACTCTTTCAATATCTTTTGGGCACGTGGCACTGGGTTGAGTAGCCTGTCCTGCCCTGTGGTCTTCTGGAGGAGAGGGACTGGCATGCAGGCCAAGGGCTCTTAGTGATAAATGCCAAGATGGGTTGTTAGGGGTTGGGGTGTGGGATCCAATGGCCTGGTGGGTTCTGCCTGGGAAACTTGCTTCAGAAGAAAACTCCTGGAGCTGGGGATTGAAGAGCAAGACGTGTTTTACTAGGCAGATAAAGCAGTCGTGGGGGGCAGAGGGAGCACAGGGCAAGGGGGTGAGGTGGTGAGGCCTCATGGAGCAAAGATGGCGGCGAGGATCCCAGTGAGTAACTTGTTGCAGGACGTGCACTGGCAATGGGCAGTGGGAATGGAGAGGGGGCCGATCAAGGACACTCAGATTTTCCAGCTCAAGCGACATGGAGGATGGTAATGAATTCTTGAGATGGGGAGCGCTGGAAGAGTGCCAGATGGGAGCCAGGAAGAGGGTGAGTCCAACGCGGGACAAAACTTTGTCACTGCCGAGGGCCCAGGTTCAATCCCTGGTTGAGGAGCTAAGATCCCACAATCCGAGTGGTGTGGCTAAAAAAGCAAACACACCAAAAACAAAACAAAATGAACACACACACAAAAGAAAAATAAGGGAAGCATCACCAACCTTAAAACACCCTCTTTAAGGTAAACCCAGTGAAAAAGCAGCCATGCTCCTAGCTGTTCTGATGTTCTCATTCATGATGGCAAGACTCACTGTTCTTACTCAATTATGATTTATTACTTACCTTTTTAACTCCAAGAAGAGTGGAAGTAAGATCATTTGCTCACTCGCTCTTTCTGTATTTATTGAGGGTCCACTATGTACCAGGCACTGTTCTAGGCTCTGAGGATTCAGCAGTTGAAAAGCCATGCAAGTGCCTCTGGCATGGGGGTTACAGTCTAGTGACTAGAGATAGACAATAGGTAAATAAACAAATATGCAACACTAAGTTGCAATATGCAAATCCATTTATAATAGGTCGGTGATGATAAGAGCCACAAAGTGATAATTTGGAGAAGGAAGCAAGACAGAGGGTCTTCCTCTGGAAAGGTAGTCAGGGAAGGTGACATTTATCGAGAACCCTGAAGGAATTAAAGGAATGTTCTAAGCAAAAAAAATTCCGTGAGCAAAGAAGGATCCATGGAAGGGAACCAAGAGCAAATATCCTGAGGAGGGAGCCGTGGTTGATGTGTTTTCAGAATCTCAAAGAGCCCAGAGGTGCCAGAGTGGAGCAAGTGTCTTGGAGAGCAGAAGGAATGAGGGCAGACAGGTGGAGGGGAGGGGAGGGGAGCAGATGGCCCAGGTCTGTAGGGCCAGTGGGCTGTCTTTAGGACTTTCCATTTATTCTGAGAGCAGAAGCCTTCGGAGGATTCCTCTGGGGAGTGGCATGGTCAGATTTACATTTTGCAAGCATCACTCTGGCCTCAGGGCAGAGAATAGACTGAGGAGAGGGCAGAAGAGGGGGGCCCAAGTGCGGGCTACTGCAAGTTATAGAAAAGGCAAAAACCCAGTTTCTGGGCGTAAACCCTTACAGATGTTATCTCATGGGAACGAGGAGAGTAGAGGCTCCAGACCCTTACAGCTGTGTGATTATTCCAACTAGGAGCCACAAGTTAAAAATCAGTTTAGTAGATTTAAAAAATTGTTGATAATAATGTCTAACTAAAACAGAGGTCATGTACTAAAAATAAAGGCACCCCTTCCAGTCTCACCTCCCACAGGACACCTGTGTTAACAGTTTCTTATGAATTCATTCTTGCAGGGATTTTCCACGTATTGTTTACATGTACTTTCCCCACCCCCTACCCTGTCCCCATGAATAGGATTACACATAATGCAGCATTATTTTGCACATAGCTTTTTTCATTTAATGATTTAGTGCTGGCATATTTCTCTATTTGCATGAAAGGGCTCACCTCACTGATTTTAAGGTTGCCTGGGATGGCGCCATGTGGGTGGCCCATCCATCACGTATTTAACCGGTCCCCATGAATGGGCGTGAAGGTAATTTCCAAGTTTTTTGCAATCTTAGACGATGATGCAAAGTCTATACATTTTTGCGCAGTTGTCTGGGCATGTCTGCAGGGTAAATTCCTACAAGTGGAATCCATGATTTGGTGCATCTAACGTTCTGATGGATATCTTCCAATGGACTTTCCCACCCGCCAGGTACGAGAAGGCCTGCTTCTCACACCCCCACGACACTGGCTGGTGTCACACTTTTTAATCTTTGAAAACCCACTTTGACTTTAAATCTTCAAGCTCGGACATAAATGAAGCGCAGGTACATTTATATGACGCTTCCCACGTTTCAGTTTTCTTATTGATCTCCTTTCATTCTCAGAAAATCTTAGGAGGCAGGAATCATGCTCCTTCTTAGAAGAATTTAAGGAACCATCGGCCCCCTTTTCCACAGAAGAGCAAAGGGAGAAATTAAATGATTTTCTCAGTGTGAAAAATTTAGACAAAACTAGAAATCATGTTTCACGTTCCTTTCCCTGTACCTCCCCAGGCACGGTCCACCCAGCAGCCTCCACCCACCCCCACTGGCCCCAGCTCGGAGGCTGCCTGGGGCTGGACACTGGCCTCTACCCTGCCCTCTCCTGAGGACATCTGACCTGAACTCTGGTTCAGAGGGGAGCAGGGGGCTGACTTCCTCTCTCTGGGGAGATGGAAGGGACAGATGGTGGGAAGGGAGGCCGGGAGGTGAGAGCCCGAGGCCTGTGGGAGCAGCTGCAAAGCAGCGTGGTCAGATGCCTCATCTGGCAGGACCCAGAACCCACTGAGGGCTCTGTGGCTATCGCCTGAGCTGATCTGGGGAGTTGCATCTTGGCATAGCTGGCGTCCTTTCTCTCCAAATCTGGTCAGCAATTTCAGCTCTGTTCCCCAATACCCACCGCTCCCCTGCCCACCTGGCGCTCTCTGTGAAGGATGTCATCACTGTGGGGGAGAGAAGAGCCCCACAGGCCCGGGCCTGGGTGCAGGCCAGAGGCAGGGTGCCGACCCCTATCTCTGCGGGGGGTGCTCCTCCAGCAGCCCTGCCCTGCCCTCCCTGTCTGTCATACTCCACCCTAGGCCCTGACGCCCCTTCCGAGATGTTCAGAGGTGTTGCTGGGCCACGTGCTCTATCCTTGTTGCACAGACCTGCAGTCTTACGTATGTTCCTTAAAAAAAGAGGGCTCTGATGGAGGCCCACCCAGAATCCACGCCAGAATTGCACGTGCCTCCCACGGTGTCCAATAGGGGCCACCAGACACGGGTGGACCAGCGAGATGTACTACAAATGTATAATACACACCAGCTTTTAAAGACTTGGTAAGGGAGTTCCCTGGTGGTCTAGTGGTTAGGACTCTGCACTCTCACTGCCGTGGTCTGGGTTCAATCCCTGGCCCGGGAACTGAGATCCCGCAAGCCATGTGGTGCGGCTAAACAAAGACTCAGTACAAGAAAAATAATGTAAAATAGCTCAATATTTTTTTATATTGGTTATCTGTTGAAATGATAATATTTTGAATATATTGGCTAAAAAAGTATGTTATTAAAATTAGTTGTACTTTTGACATTTTTTTTTTTTTTTTTTTTTTTGTTGCATTATTTAGGTTCAACCTATTTGGGATCCTTAGGGCCTCATGTATCTGGATGTCCATCTCTCTCCCCAGGTTTTGAAAGTTTCCAACCATTATTGTTTTTACTATGCTTTCTTTCCCTTTTTCTTTCTCTTTTCCTTCTGGAATTCCCATAATGTTTTTATTGCTTCTTTTATTTGTGTCCTATAGGCTTATTTTTCTATTTTTAATTCTTTTTTTCTTTCTGCTTCTCTGAAAGGGTCATTTCAAATGGCCTGTCTTCTAAGTCATTGATTCTTTCTGCAGCATGGTAGGGCAGGCGGACTCTCAACCACTGCGCCACCAGGGAAGCCCGTACTTTTGACTTTTTAAAATGTGGCCACTAGAAGATGTTAACCAAGTGGCCGACTTGTCTCCAATTACATTCTATTGAACAGCCCCGGTCTAGACATCTGGTGCCTTATTCATCATCATTGTAGCTGCTGCAAATCCTGCTTGGAAGCAGGTAGTGTATGAGGGAAGGAAGGAAGAAATAAAGTGAGGAAGGGAGGGAGGAGAAAAGGGAGACTGGAACGTGATTTTCATCTCGGGAGGCCTCGTGGAGGGAGCACGCAGCAATGTCAGATCTCAGTACTGCTATGTGGTTGGACCATATGGGGCAAGTGACTCAAACTTCTCTGAGCTATAATTTCCTCATTAGTCGAATCGAGATCATAGTTACCTGACAGGAGTATTTCGAGGTTTAGGAACCTCCTAGCACAGTGGCTGACACGTACGACTTGCTCAGTGAATAACAGTAGTTTTGCATAAGTAGCACCTGCGCCAGCACATGACAGGTGCTCAAGAAAAGCTTTTGAACCCACAAATGTATGCAGGTTTGGGGGTGTGTGTGGGGAGGTGGTCGCCCACGCAGTACAATCTGTTTTCGAACATCTTATCTGTCATCGCTATGTGCCCACCCAGGGGACTGAATGGAACCTCTGTGGAGAGTCACCCTCTCGCCCAGCTTTTTCCTGCCAGGTTGCAGCCTCTTCACCTGTATTCAGCGTGCTTTCAGTTAGATCATTGTCCCTTGTGCCCTGGAGACCCGTCTGGGAAGTGCCCGAGTTCCACCTGGAGAACCGCCAGCAAGCGTGGTGGCCGAATTTGCTGTTGCTAGATAACTTCCTGTCGGTCCAGGATGCCGTGAGTTTTAAGTCATTGGCCGTGAAAGGGCAGAGAGGTGCAATCCGGTGTCTCCCTTCACATGGTCTGGTGAACTTTCCCAGAGCCAACCTGAGTCTGATCCGCTTTCTTCTGGCATATTCTCTGGAGTAATAGTGATGCTGTGGGTGGGAAGACTAGCCTCTGGTGATGGGGTGGGAGTTACGGCACCATCCCTGACGGGGCACTTGCTGTGAAAGTGGAGCGGGGGCAGGGGAGTGGGTCTGGGGGGACAGCCATCTCGGTGCCTGCCCTGGATGCAGCTGCTCCATCAGGGTCCATGTCGCCCCAGGGGGAAGGACACTTTCTTCACCTCCGCCCAGAGAACCAGTAATGAGACGGAACGTGGCACCACCCCCTCCCCAGAATGAATTCTATCCCATGCCCAGCAGGTTCTGACAGAGCAACAACGTCTGTATATGTTGGTCATGGCTTCCTTAAAGCCCTAGTTTCCTCCTAATGAGCCTGGAGCAACTGGAATTGAAATAGCTGTAATTAAACCATGTCACTGCTTTCGCCTTGAAAGCACAGCTGAAAGGAGCATCGCTACAGCACGGCTGCATAACCGCTGGCCAACCAGACGGCTGCCTCTAGTTCACAAGTGCCCAGCAGCTTCGAGGGGGTGTACATCACTGTCTAACTGCCTTCAGGTGGACCCACGTCTGTGATGGGGTCCAGGAGGAGAGGCTGGGCTGTTTTCCCAGAGTCAGACTGGCTTGGGCCACACGTGGGACAAGGAAAGCTGTCACTTGTCTTGGATAAGTCTGGTCTCCCTGGGGCCGAGGGCGTGGGAGGGGAGGCCAAGGCGCCTTTTATCTCTGAAGCCCTGGAGAGAACTGCCCGCAGGAATTGCCTCACATTGAGTTAGAAATACAGGTAACCGCCTGGTGGCTTTGGCCGGCCTGGTGGCTTTGGCCGGCCGATCTCCTGTCAATCATGCGTGGGACCTTTGGGGTTTCCCATAAAAGCTCGCCTGCAGCCAGGCCTCCGTTCTAAATGATCACATTCTCTCCACCTGGAGTTGCGGGAGGGCAGGAAGGCAAGGAAGAGAGAATAATGTCGACCCTCTGACTCCAGAGCACCGTAAGGATAATTAATCCTTACATCCGTGAAGCGTGATGGAATTTAGTTCCCACCACTGTCCTGGGAGATTAGCTATTATTGTTGTTTTTAACAAGAGAGAAAAGTTGTCTGAATTTCCAGTTTGTAAAATGGTAATAATATCTACTCCCCCGGGATTGTTGTAACAATTAGCTGAGATGAGGTATGTGAAATGTCTGTAACTCAAAGTCCTTTCTATTCCCGTGGAAATTTCGCCCACCCGCCTGCTGAGTTCCTCCTCCTGGTCCAGGAAGGTGAACCGATGCGGAGCAGAGCTGGTACATGAAGGAGAGAAGTGACCTTTGCTGGTTTCTTTCCGGTGCAACGGCTAGACGTGGTATCTTGCCAATGACTTTCAGTTCCATCTCATGGTCCCGGTGATCCTCTTCATCCATGGAAAGTGAGTCTAATTGGAGCAAGTGTTTCTCCCCATGTGGCCTCTTTCATAAAACTGTTAAGAGAGTCTCCAGTTCTGGGCAAAGCAGGTTTTACGATTTAGGAAACGAACTTTCCAGAAGAGCGAGGACACCAAACCCGCCACTGTTTACTTCTTCCAAGTTCTCTAATCTTTGTCCTACACAATCCGTCTGTATTTCTGCAGAGTTATAGTCTGACAAGTTATAGTCAGTGTGTCTGTCATATCCAGTCTTTCCAGTTCCAAAAAACTGTCATATCCAGTTTTTTCCATTTCACTGTTCTTAGAAACATTTCCGCATCTGGACAAGACCTGCTTACTTGTCAGTTTCAGGATTTATATACCATTTTTTATGGTGGGCACCTAGATTGTTTCCAATTTTTTAAAAAATTATTTTATATATATATATATTTATTTAATTTTGGCTGCATTGGGTCTGTTGCTGTGCGCGGGCTTTCTCTAGTTGCGGTGAGCGGGGGCTACTCTTCGTTGTGGTGCGCGGGCTTCTCATTGCGGTGGCTTCTCTTGTTGTGGAGCATGGGCTCTAGGTGCGCAGGCTTCAGTAGTTGTGGCTTGCGGGCTCTAGAGCGCAGGCTCAGTAGTTGTGGCGCACGGGCTTAGTTGCTCTGCGGCATGTGGGATCTTCCCGGACCAGGGCTCGAACCCGCGTCCCCTGCATTGGCAGGCGGATTCTTAACCACTGCGCCACCAGGGAAGTCCCTGTTTCCAATCTTTTATGATTATAAATGGCACCTCAACGAATGTCTTTGAACATGCTACTTTTTCCTCTTCTGTACTTATTTCCTTGGGGGGTTATTTCCAAGTGGAATTACTAGGTCAAAGGGTAGGAACAATTTTGCGGTGCGTGTTACATATTGTGAGATTACTCTTCAGAAAGGTGGAGTAATTTATAGTGTCCCAAGCAATGCATCAGTGTACCTGCTTCCCCACGTTTGGATGTTTATCACCTTAATTTTTGTTAGTTTTAGAAAAACTCTTAAGGCCTCAATAATTCACGGGAGAATTATAGTTTGTGGATTGTGCATGCCATATTTCAAAAGATTTATTATTCTTTTTGTTAAAATACATGTTCAATTTAAGAAACATTGGAAAATATTAGGATAAAAAAGGGAAAAAACAATCACCTTAGACCTGTTTCCTCACTTCAGGAGAGGTGATTTTGCTATCCATATTTTGATGTTTATTCTTCTGATCTTTTATTTTGCACAGTTTTTTATACATGAAAGGATTCTGCATATATACTTTAGATCTTTCTTCTAATAGTTTTATGATATAAGCATTTTCCCATATTATTTTATTTTTTAAGTTAACATACTTTTAATGTCTGTATAACATTCCATTTCATGAATGAACTATAGATTACCTATATCTTCCCCTAGTGTTAAATACTTAGATTATTTCCAATTTTATAAGTAACAGTCTCATAAACATTTTCGTGGTAACCATTTGTCTCCAACTCTGATATTTCTAGAATGCATATCCTTAAGAAGAATTACTGGGTCAAAGGGCATGAGTCTTTTGAAGTATGATGACAAATTGCTTTCCTTAAAGGCTGTATCAATATTCAGTCCTCTGGCCATCTAATTACACCATTGCCAATATGGACTATTAATAATTTAAAAAAACCCAAAATGCAAACCTTGTTATTTTAAGATATGTAAGAAAAATTCATTTTTCACATCTAATTTGTAAGTCTTTGATTACTAGCAGTGGAGCTGAATTCCAAATATGTGTTGACCAGCTCTGTTTCACGATTACCTGTTAATGCCCTTTGCAAGGAGCCGTTTAAATCACAGGCTGACCCATGATGTTGCCCACTCCAGCCACATGCAAAGACTCAAGTATCCTGGGCAAGGAAAATACATCCAGGTTTTTTTTGTTTTTTTTGTTTTTGGTGGCGCTGCACGGCATGCGGGATCTTAGTTCCCCAACCAGGGATCAAACCCATGCCCCCTGCACTGGGAGTGTGGAGTCTTAACCACTGGACTGCCAGGATAGTCCTTCCAAATTTTAATGTATCCTAAGAATTGAATAATTTTTAAAAAGGCAGATCTGTCTATTTACATGCATATCTGAAGCACGTGAAGCTTCCTAACTTCAAATGTAAAAGAGTTTTTGGCTGACCACTTATAAAACATTGTTCCATGCTTCCACTAGGTACAGAGGTAGTTTGCTGGTATAGTGAGCTTGAGTCAGAAGATGTGGTTCAAATCATGACTGATAAATTACCAGCTGGGGGACCCAGTGTAAGTCGCTGGACTCTCATCTTCATTGTTCATGTCTATGAGATGGAGACGATACACTTCACATCAGGGCCAGAGGAGAAAGCGAGATCATACATATGGGAGCTAGCACAGTGCCCTCTGTGATGGGCTATGGCTGCTGGAAGGGCTCTGGAGACATGGCGGGTGCCTGCAGGTACAGGTGGGCAGGTGCGTGGCTCAGCCAGCCCTGGTTCAGCCCCAGCCGAGGAGGAAAGGCAAGCCTCTACTGGCTCCCTCCGAGGTGCATTGGCAGCAGGATGCCCTGACTGCTGGTCAGGGTTTTTAGTGGAGAAAGTGTTGGTTTCTTCTGAGGCCTCTCTCCTTGGCTTGTAGATGGCTGTCTTCTCCCTGGGTCATCACATGGTCTTCCCTCTGGGGTATCTAGGGTATCTTCCCTCTGGCGAATCTCCTCTTCTTATAAGGACACCAGTCATATTGGATTCGGTCCACCCCAATGACCTCATTTCACCTTAATTATCTCTTAAAGACCCCATCTCCAAATAGAGTCACACTCTGAGGTCCCGGGGTTTAGAATGTGGGTGGGTGTGTGTGGGAGGGGGGGACACACGATCCAGCCCATAATAGTCTGTATTAGGAAGCTTTTACTAGAGTTTTTGTAGCGGTGGTAGCTAGTGGAGACTTGTCTGACTCCTAAGAAGAGGTACCATGGTTTGGGCTCCAGTCCTTCAGGGAGTTAAACAAATATTTCCTTGGGTGGATGTGGGTTTTTACTGGATGGCCTGACTGAATGGTTTACCACCAACAGAGGACAGTGAGTTCTTAGTACCTCCCCACTCTAGACCTGGTGGGAACCTACTTGAGTGTCCTTATGACTGAGGCATCCTGGCCCCAATGTCAGCATCTTTGCGAGAGGCTGTCGTGGAAGGCAGATTTCAATTCCTCAGCTAAAAACCAGCACTACCCAAACTTGTGACTATGCTACTACATTTAGCCTCTAAATGGAAAGAGGTATAAAAGGTAGGGCTTTTTTTCCTTCAGATAACACACTCTTATAGAATTCTAGTAATTCAAGGAGGACTGAACTGGAGGGTCTGGCAAAAGGCACGGTAAACATACAGCATTGTTACCATACCTTCCCTGCCCACACTCATGGCAGACATTACTAGTCAATCACTGCACTACTGAACTAGGATTCCTCTTTCATTCCAAGCATTAACACTAAACTAGAATTGGCACTCTAGATAAAAATAATTTGCTCCCTGTATCACTGTGGTGTTAAGCAAATGGTATCTCATCCCTTCCTCGTGAAGAACCATGGCAACTTCGAGCACTGGAATAGGACTGCTAAAGGCAGGATTGTGCTGGTTGGTTTGGCACTCATGTTTGACAATTCTTCCATACCACTGCAGAGCCTCCTGGTCCCGACCCTCACAATTCCAAGTAGATACAACCAAACAGTGCCTTGCTCTGAGCCTGTGTCCCGAAATCTCATTTCCTGCCCCAGAACTGCCCACATACTACAGCTGGGACTCCTTCAGGAACCCTCTCAGCCTTACACGTGCAGAGTCCCAGACTGTGGAGGAGTTAATTTTTGTGGGGCCACCTTTGACCCAAGGGGGTATAGAAGACAGTAGGAAAATGCTTCTTTCTTTCATCCCCCAGGACAGTTTTGAGTTGGCTCCACAGAACATTCTGGCATTGGCCACCGTGGTACTGCAGCTTTGCATTGGCCTTCCTGCTTCCCTATTCCAACCCCATCCCTTACTCCTACCTCCACATGAAGTACCTGCACCCTGATATCTGTCAGATCCTCCGTTCGGGTGGGGGGAAGGTCCCTGTGTCCCACCTGTGCCTGTCTCCTGACTCAACCACCACGTCTGTCCATACAGTGCGTCATGGGTGGCAAGGGAGATTCCCAAGCATGCTCTCCTTTTGAGCTGCACAGAAAGTTTCAGGGTGAAGATGAAGAAATTCAAGTTCAAGGTCCTGCCCAGGGCCCGGCAGCTAGTAAATGGTCAAGACTAAAGGCTAACTGAGGCTCTCTAACTCCAACCCAGCTCCGGCCCCACTCGGCCACAGCTGCGCCCATGGCAGCCTCTCTCAAAAGCAGGCTGGCAGGAAGCGCCTCTGATTGCCAAGGTTGCGTGCGAGTCTTCCGTGTCCACACATTTTGCGGTGAAGGAAAGTGAACGTCCTTTCTTCTTTGCAGAAATCAACACGCCCTTGTCCTCCTCGGGGCCACGCTGTTCTTGGCATCTTTCACCGCCTCTGCTCTGCTCACACTGGCTTATAACCTTCCGGTGGCAGCTCCGTCAGAAGCAAGGTAACCGCGGTCGCCAGCCTGCCCTGCTCTATCCCTCGCCTGCCCTTGGACTGTCCAGGACCTCCCAGGCAGGGCTGCTGTATGGATGCCAGGCTCTTTGCACTGTGCACATCGGCTCCTGGAAAAACTCCTGGGTGGGAACTGTTCGGCCTTGACGGGAAAGTTGATTGCGTGTTTGTTTCCAAACTTCTGAACCTTTCAACTTGTGCTGGGGGTCTGCTCTGAAAACACAGGGAACTCACTGTTGCCCATTGAAATACTTCTCGGAGGAAAGGAGCGCCCCCAAGTGGCCGTACTGCGTTTCTCCTCCAGCGGCGAACTGCCGCTTGGAATCTCTATTATGGAATAGATAGACTGAAATTTAAGGAAGCTGGGGTTACCTCTTCAAGGTCACACGCCTAGTAAGTGATACGGTTGTGAGCTGAACCTGGGACCTTAACCACTATGCTATTTTGCCTTTCCAATCGGGGTATGTATAACACTTCGTCCTTATAACCACCCTGAGTCTTCTCCAGGAAAAACTGATAAGATTTCCTGCTGGGCTTCCCTGGTGGCGCAGTGGTTGAGAGTCCGGCTGCCGATGCAGGGGACGCGGGTTCGTGCCCCGGTCTGGGAAGATCCCACATGCCGCGGAGCGGCTGGGCCCGTGAGCCATGGCCACTGAGCCTGCGCATCTGGAGCTTGTGCTCCGCAACAGGG
>NW_006775678.1:1380955-1392399 GCF_000442215.2 Lipotes vexillifer
GGGGGGGTGGGGGGCGGGGGCGCAAACAAAAAAACAAAACAACAACAAAAAAGATTTCCTGCTAATCTATTCTCAAGGCCACAGTCAGAGAGATGAAAATGAAAATCGGATCCTGTCAGTCATCTGCTCAAATTCCTCCATTGGTCTCAAGGCAGAATCCCTGTCTGACCTCATCTATCACTTCCCTGCTTGCTGACTCAGGACCAGCCACGCTGGCCTCCTTCCTTCCACACACCCAACATGCTCCCTCCTCAGGGCCTTTGCACTTGCCATTCCCTCACAGGAGAATACTTTTCCTTCAGAATCTAGATCTTGGCAGGGCTAGCTCCTTCACTTCCTATAGGTGTCTGTGCATACATCACCTTCTCACAGCAACCTTCACAGACCTCCTGCTGTAAAATAGCCCAGAACCATGTCTGGCACAAAAGTGCTCAAAATGTATTGTGAGTGGAATAGATGAATGAATGAGTGACTGACTACACCCCAGGCCTTTTGACCAGGGAAGCATCATGCCCTTCTCATCATGACATCAGCCTCTGTGGGCATAGCCAGGTGACCGAGAAGGAGGCTGGCCCCTGTGTAGCCCAGTGGTTCTCAACTCCAGATGCAAATGAGAGTCACCTGGGGAGATTTGAAATCCCACTGATGCTTCCAGCAAGCATCATCCTGGACCAATGGAGTCAGAATCTCGTGGGGTGCGGCCCAAGCAACCGAATTTTGTAAGTGTTTCCATGAAGAGGTTCACTCCTTTCAGGAGAGGTTCACCTCTGGGAACCACATTTTTAAAGCTATCCCAGCATACCAGCCACCAGAAACAACTACTTAAAATTGGGCTTCCCTGGTGGTGCAGTAGTTGAGAGTCCACCTGCCTATGCAGGGGACATGGGTTCGTGCCCCGGTCCGGGAAGATCCCACATGCCGCGGAGCGGCTGGGCCCGTGAGCCATGGCCGCTGAGCCTGTGCATCTGGAGCCTGTGCTCCGCGGTGGGAGAGGCCACAGCAGTGAGAGGCCTGAGTACTGCAAAAAAAAAAAAAAAAAAATCCAACCCACCTAACCATGAAGTTCCAGAAGAGGGGTTTGCCATTGCCATCCTACTGGGTGTGTTTCCCCATATCAGTGGTTTCTCTGTACCAAGAGAAACCTGTACCAAGGCTCTGTACCAAGGCTCTGACGGGTGGGATGCCTCCTCCTCGTTGCCCACTCCTCCCCATGCGATCACCCACCAAGCCCCGCAGGTTGTTTCTCCTGCCATCCTCTCGTAGCCTTTCCAACTGACCTTGTTGAAGCTCGTCTCATCTCTTACTTGGATTTCTTCACTAGTTTTATTGCCTCTTGTCTTCTTGATCTCAAATCTACCCACAGGGCAATCTATTTAAAATATTACCTTGGCCTTGAACTGTGCAAAACCCTTTCATATGACTTTTGTTGATCCATAAGACCTTGAGGGCAGAACATGTCTTATTCACCTCTGAATTTCTAGCACCTGGTTCTGAAATCACTCAATAAATGAATGACAGATAATTTGCTTCTCAATGGAAGAAAGGCCAAGAATTCCCTTGCATTATTAGGGGGCAATGCTGACCCCAAATTCCCACTGCTAGGCCCCACCTTGGTTTGCCTAGGTCTTGTTGCTACCTCACCTAAACGTTCTAGAGATGAGGCACTGGTCCTTGGAAAATCTTGTGTTGCTCATAGCAGGAACAGGAGCTAGGGCTTTATTGGAAGGAATGGCTACACAGGTGCTACATGTGTATTTTTCTATAGGTTGGAGTTATGATATTCCCCTGAAAATGCACAATTCAGTTGTAGATTAAAACAAAGGACCATTCAAGAGGTGCTTTAGCGTAGTCCAGATTCATGGTGCCCAGGGAGAAATTGGGTGTAAGAAGAGGGGAGAACCTAAGATGATGACGGGGCATTTGGGAACCACTCAGAGGACCAGGTCAGGACCAGGGAGCATGGAGCTAGAGCCCAAGTCAAGCAGAGCTGGAGGAATGACTTCGATGGGATGAGTAGGCCAAGTAAAAACTGTAGAAGCCAGAAAATAAGAACACAGAGTCCCAGCTGGAGGCAGCTGAGGCATATTCCATGTAGTAGGAATAAGGCAGTGTGCATTCTGAGTAAGAGTGAAAGGACCCTAGGCTAAGAGGAGGCTTGTGGAGAGCCCCTGAGGGAGTAACTGTTCCCTGTAGCCAGAACCTAGGGCAGGAACCTGAGACCCAAGGAGGGGAGAGCTTCTCTTTAGAGACAAGATGGTAGAGTGATAAGATGCTAGTTCAGGTTGATGTAGATGTCATCATAGCACCTTGAGGACTAGAACAGAGAAGCAAGAGAGACCCTTGGAAGATAGGTCTGGGCCTAAAAAGGTCAAGTAAGGTGACATCTAAGATCTTGAACTGAGCCCAATAATAGGATTTAACTCACGGGGCTATTCTGTGAGCTGGAAGCATCTCCATTCTCCCATTCCTTCTGCCATTTTATGTCCCTAGTGACAGGTGCAGCCCAGGTACAGGCTGTGTGCTGGGGCCCCTCACATTTATGGTAGGGGGCAGAAGCAATCATGGAGCCGTATTTGGCTAAGGAACAGAATGGGAGGTTAGGAGTGGTGGGAGTGGGTTAGAGCATTTCTTTTTTCTTTGAACTTTCATCTAAAAATGACTCAAGAGTCACCATAAGTCACAAAAATAGTAGAGGAGATCTTGTGTACCCTTGACCTGTGTTTCCCCACCAGGAATATGTTAAGGTAACTATGGCACATGATCACAACCAAGACATTGGCATTGACATTGACACAATCCATAGACCTTAGATCCACCAGTTTCATGTGCACTCGTTTGTGTGTGTGTATAGTTCTGTGCAATTTTAGCACGTCTGTAGATTTGTGTAACCATCACCACCACAATCAAGGTACAGAACTCCTCTGCCACCACAAAGGTCACCCTTACGCTGCCTCTTCGTGGCCACACGCCCCCACTGTCCCCTACCCCATCCCGACCCTCACCCCAGTAACCGCTAATCTGAACTTTCTATTCGGTCAGATTTGGTCATTGACTGAGGTTTACAACTAGACCCCTAAAGTCACTAATAACACATAAAAAGTGAGCGTAAAAAGAACTAAATACACAATGGCCCAAACGGGCTGTGAATGGTGCCTTTCCTTTCCTTGTAGGTGCAGGCTCTGCTTTCCTTTCCCTGTAGGTGGATTTGCTCTCTGTCGACCCTGTCCCTAGTGACTGCCCTGGCATACACGGTGGGTGACGCGTCTGCTGCCTCTTCAGTTGCCGCTGCCGTCACCAGGCCCTCCACCGGCCCCTGTGGGCTGGGTATTGTTCGCGCGTCAGGAAGGCTACGGAAGTAGGATGCAGTGACGCAGCACGGGGCTTGCTCCGGGCTCACACACTGGCCTGTTAAAGGCGACGGTGTGAAAACATATGTACCCAGAGAGACTTTTATTTGCTACTGAATGACTGACAGTGACTCAAAAACATCCACCTGTCTATATACTTGGGGAAACCCACTCACATATTCTGGTTTAGGTGTTTACACTGGTTTATATACAAATGCAGGTTCTGAAAGAAAAATTTGCAGCCTCTCCAATGAAGCTAGTTTAGAAATTGGAAAAGAACAGGCAGGGGGTAATGTCGTGAGAAGAAAAATTACCAGTGCTGGGACAAGGGTACTGACCACACCCAGCCTGGGCCTTGGTCTCCTCATCTGAGCGTAGAGACTGAAGAGTTGGCAACATCCCCTTCAGCCCTTTGATGACTGGGGACACTGTTGCTGTTGAGCCTGGGTTTCAGAGTCGGGCAGAAAAAGAGCTTAAATGGAAAGAAAGGGATCTTCTCCAGATTAGAAATGTCTATTCAAGTCACCCGACGTTTCCCCCCTTTCCTCTCTATTTGGCATGAGGTGCTTGAGCTGTCAGCAAATGACAGAGAAAGGCTGGCGGGAATCCCCCAGCAAAGGTTCTGGCCCTGCACTGCCCAGAAGCCCTGAAATGACGGAATCAGAGCCAGGTGGAGGCAACACAGCTTTATACCCCTGGGAGATAATCAGGGTGAATTTAAACTTTGGCCTGTGAACCCAAACCCGTTAACCTCAGCAATGGTGGCTGGAGAAACCTGATGAAGTGAACATAACAAAGTCCTGCTTACTGAGCACAAGCTTATGCCAGGCCCCGTGGAGAACTTCACCCCTGTGGTCTCGGGCAATACTGGCCACACCGCTACAGGTAGAGCTATTTCTGTTTCTCAGTGAGGAAAATGGTGCCTGGAGATGAAGCAGCGTGTGAAGGTCACTCAGCTAGAAAGTGAGCCCAGCCCCGAGGGCACCGCCCACAGCCCCTGCTCTTCATTTCTGTACACTAGCCACGCCCACCCCCAAGATGTGTGATTGTTCAAATTGTTCTTGAGTTTTATGAGTATATCACGATGAGGGATTTGTTCTTTAACTTCAATTTTTTTAAAAAAAATATTTTTATTTATTTATTTATTTTTGGCTGCGTTGGGTCTTCGTTGCTGCGCGCAGGCTTTCTCTAGTTGCAGCGAGCAGGGGCTACTCTTTCTTGCGGTGCACGGGCTTCTCATTGTGGTGGCTTCTCTTGTTGCAGAGCACGGGCTCTAGGTCCGCGGGCTTCAGTAGTTGCAGCATGCGGGCTCAGTAGTTGTGACTCATGGGCTCTAGAGCGCAGCCTCAGTAGTTGTGGTGCACGGACTTTGTTGCTCCGCGGCATGTGGGATCTTCCTGGGCCAGGGCTCGAACCCGTGTTCCCTGCATTGGCAGGTGGATTCCCAACCACTGCGCCACCAGGGAAGCCCTAACTTCAATTTAAAAAGCTTTCTCTTCTATGGAGAAATGATGTTAAAGAGGAATTGGGTTGTGTTCTCCTTGACAGATATATTTGCATTTATGGGCGGCTGTTTGGATCACATGACCTCCACTTGGTAACAGTGCCCCTGAGCTGTTGACAGAGCCTCAGAACATAAACAACTGCTCCCCCTGGCCTGGTACAGGTCACCTCTGATGTGGTGACAAACAGCACAGTATTCCTGTCTAATGTGACAGTCCTGCTGGGTCAAACTGGTTAATGTCCATCAGGATTAGAGAGGAGTGACTTAGGTTAAGTTAGAACATGAAACAAATTTGCAGTATTACCAGTACAGTGGAGCTAGTAAATACTCTCAGTCATTAGCCTGAGTGTGTATAATACATACCTCTTTTAATCCAAATGATGAATAAGCCCTCTGGCTCATTCTTGAGCAATTTACCATTCAAAGGTGTATTGTTATTAGCCAGCCACAATTATAGGTGTGACTGATGTTCTAGGTTTGTATCTCCAACACTATCTGTAAGATACCAAGACTGATTAGTAGGTCAATGTAGGAGGTGATGGGTTAGATAAATTTTTAAAAAATGTGTCCACCTGATGAGCTTTAGAAAAGTATACTTATAAAAGAACATGTTTTTCTTCTTCATAGTTTTATTTATTTATTTTGTTGAAGTATAATTGATGTACAACGTTATATAAGGCACAGGTGTACAATACAGTGATTCACAATTTTTAAAGATTATACTCCATTTATAGTTATTATAAAATATTGGCTACATTCCCTGTGTTGTACAATATATCCTTGTAGCCTATTTGATACGTAATAGTTTATACCTCTTTATCCTCTACCCCTATCTTGCCTCTCCCCGCTTCCTTCTCCCCACTGGTAACCACTAGTTTGTTCTGTATATCTGAGTCTGCTTCTTTTTTGTTATATTCACTAGTTTGTTGTATTTTTTAGATTCCACATATAGATGATATCATACAGTATTTGTCTTTCTCTGTCTGAATTATTTCACTCAGCATAATACCCTCCAAGTCCATCCATGTTATCACAAATGGCAAGATTTCATTCTTTTTTATGGCTGAGTAGTATTCCGTTTTATGTATACACCACATCTTCTTTATCCATTCATCTGTTGATGGGCACTTAGGTTGCTTCCATATCTTGGCAATTGTAAATAATGCTGCTATGAATACTGGGGTGCATGTATCTTTCCAAATTAGTGTTTTGGGGGTTTTTTAGATATATACCCAGTAGTGGAACTGCTGGGTCATGTGGTCACGTTTGAGGAAGAAGACGTATTCAGTTGAGACTGTCAGGACAAGAAGGGATCTTGATGGTTCAGATCATCTTTTCCATCATCTTCAGTCACGGCCAAGGTAGACCATGCTGGTCTTGTTGAGTTGCAAGAGTCACCTTCTGACCATGTCATTCCTTCGATTAAAACTTCTCAGTGCTGGGACTTCCCTAGTGGCCCAGTGGTTAAGACTCTGTGCTCCCAATGCAGGGGGCCTGGTTTTGATCCCTGGACAGGGAACTAGATCCCGTATGCCACAACTAAAGATCCTGCATGCCGCAGCTAAAAAACATCCCACATGCCACAACTAAGACCCTGGGCAGCCAAATAAATAAGTAAATAAATAAATATTAAAAACAAACAAACAAACAAACTTCTCAGTGATGCCCTGTCACCTACACCAATGGTCCTCAAACTTAAATAATAGGTGGACCCATTCTAAAGGAATAAGAATTCTTTTGGAGACTTAGTATTGGCTTAAATTATTTTAATCCTAATTTTACCTAAACACTAGCAAACATAAACCTAGATGCAAATTTTTATGTTTATAGCACATATATTTATGAAGCCAAAACAAATTTATAAAGTAACCATAAAACCAATATAATCTGAATTAATGTTAATTTAATGTGATTAATTGGCTGGAGCAAATCGTAGTTCATGACATGGTATTGTTTGTGCTGGGGCACATTCTTCTGTGTTTGGCTTACCTGTATGACATGGTTTTTTTACTGACTTAATTCTACAGCTATTTTGTTTGTTCCACAGTAAATATCTTGGTTCATCTTATCATTTGGGATTCAGTTGGGTGCAAATGCACATTTTGTCTATGAGTCCATCTCTATTTATTTACTTGATTATATAAGATACTTATTAAATGCTTGCTCTATGCCGGGCACTGCTCTAGATGCTGGGGACATCACAGTAGGCAAGAAAAATCCCCCTCTTGTAGGAGATTGCAATGGGGAAGGGGAAGTGAGAGACCAGGAGACTCTAGTAGCCTGCATAATGGCCTCCAGGTTACCAGGTCTTAATCCCTGGGAACTTGCAAATGTGAATAAATTAAGGCTCTTGAGAAGGGAAGATTATTTTGGATTATTTGGGTGCGCCCTAAACGCAATCACATGTATCCCTATAGGAGGGGGACAGAGGGAGATGGGACACACACGTGGAGGGGATGTTGATATGAAGATGCGGCAGAGAGAGATATGAAAATGCTTATGTTGATTGGAGTGATGCAACCACAAGCCAAGGAGTGCCAAAGCCACCAGAAGCTGGAAGAGATAAGAAAGAGATTCTCCCCTAGAGCTTCTAAGGAGAATGTGACCCTGCCAACACCTTGATCTTGGCCACTGATACTGATTTTGGACCTCTGGTTCCCAGAATGTTGAGAGAATAAATTTCTGTTGTTTTAAGCCACCATGGTTTTGTAATTTGTTACAGCAGCCATAGGAAATGAATCCAGAGCCATATTAAGTAAATGTACTTATAATATAATTTCAGATGCAGATAAATATGGTGAATAAAAATAAATCAGAGGAATTCCCTGGTGGTCCAGTGGTTAGGACTCCGTGCTTACACTGCTGAGGATGTGGGTTGGATCCCTGCTCAAGGAACTAAGATCCTGCAAGCCGCGCAGTGAGGCCAAAAATTAAAAGAAAAAAAAAAAATCAGGGGTGGGAGGGTAACTGGATTAGGGGTGCATTTGCAAATATGTGGTACAAAAGCACTCCAGGCAGAGGGAATGCTAAGGCAGTGATCTTCAGTCTGGAATATGTTTAGTGGGTGAGACGAACAGCAAGAAGACCAGTGAGATAGGGATCAAAGATCAAGCCAGGAGAGAGATGGGACTGAGGACAGAGAAGAAGGTAGTGGTCAGGTCATGCAGGGCCTTCAAGGCCATGGGGAAGAAGCTGGATTTTATTCTAAATGCCATGTGACGTGATCTGGTTTGTGATTTTAAAAGATTACTCTGGACGTTTTCGTTTCTTTCTTTTTTTTGTGGCTTGAAACAACAGAAATTGATTCTCTCACAGTTCTGGAGGCTAGAAATTCAAAATCAAGGTGTTGGCAAGGTCCTTCTGGAAGCTCTGAGGGGGAATCTCTTCCACCCTCTCCTCTGTCCTCAGCATGCCTTGGCTTGTGGGCGCATCACTCCAATCTCTGTCTCCATCTTCACATGGCCATCTCCCTGTGTCTCTCCTCTTGTGTCTGTGTCTCCTTTTCTGTCTGTCACAAGGACACTTTGGATTTAGGGCCCATCCTAATCTAGGATGATCTCACCACCCATTACTTACCTTAATTACATCTGCAAAGACCCTTATTTCCAATTCTGAGGTTCCAGGTGGGCAAAGCTTTTGGGAGACCACTATTCAACCCACTGCAGAGAGCCACCGGTCTTATTCAGAGAGGGATTTCTCATTGTTTTAAATTTTCATTCATTTAAATTAAATAGCCATGCGTGGCTTGTAGGTCTCCTATGGGACACCCAATCGTAGAAGATATACCAAGTTGGGCTTCCCTGGTGGCGCAGTGGTTGAGAGTCTGCCTGCCAATGCAGGGGACACAGGTTCGAGCCCTGGTCTGGGAGGATCCCACATGCCACGTAGCAACTAGCCCCGTGAGCCACAATTACTGAGCCTGCGCGTCTGGAGCCTGTGCTCTGCAACGAGAGGCCGCGATAGTGAGAGGTCGGCGCACCGCGATGAAGAATGGCCCCCCGCTTGCCGCAACTAGAGAAAGCCCTCACACAGAAATGAAGAGCCAACACATCCATAAATAAATAAATAAATAAAATAAAATTTAAAAAAGGCAAAATTCCTTTAAAAAAAAAAAAAGATATACCAAGTTACAGGAAGCGAAGGGTCTGAGGCCAGACAATGTTAACAGCCTCGTCCCAAGGCCCAGCAGCTCGTGTTGTGCGCCTTGAATCAGAACCCAGGTTAGCAAAGGGACTCTGCATCTTGTTTTATATGTGGAATGTTTTGTGCTCAGAGGTTGAAACCCACTAAGGATTAAACTGGCTGTAAACTCAGTGTTAGCATCCCTTATTATTATTTTCATATTGCTGCAATGGGAAGTTGGTTTTTTTGTTGTTGTTGTTGTTTGTTTCAGTACATTCTCTTAAAAATTATAATGAAAAAGACCTTTTTAGTAGAACGTTCACAGACTTAGAGGCAGAACCCAGAGGGAGCAGTGATGACACAGCAACTTCCCAGGCCCAGGGAGAGGCTCAAAACTCCACGAATCGGTGCCTATTCCCTCCAGGTCTGGTGCACCGACTGCTTTCCTGGGATATTTGGAGTTTCCTGGCCAGCATGAGCTACGCTTGCTACTTGGTGCTCCCATCTTCATCATTCTCTACAATGGGCTTCAGGGGCCGCTTATTCACTACACCGACATCAACATGGTGAGGCAGCCCCAGCTCTCAGCTCGTTGTAGCAACACAATTTGCTCTCCCCTGGAACAATGCAAACTATTGGCTTCATTAGAACCTTATTTTCTGTTTGTTTGCTTGTCAAAAGCCTATTGTTCTTTGTTTTATTGGAGGGAGGGCTTCAGCACAGGATAATATCTTTCTTTTCTTCTCTTTATTTTTAATGTTTAGGGCTGCTTGTCTTACAGATCTGTTTCATATAGCCAGGATGGTACACTTATTCCAAATGCAATAGGAATCTTGTAGTAAGACTGCGTCCACTCTGCCCCTCTTTCTCTCTAGTTCTGTCTTTTCTCTGGACACTGTTTGCTGACCTTCATCACTGGGCTGGCCCTGATGCTGTTCGTTGAGAAACCATGTCAGGAACTGAAGTGGTGCCTGCTGGGATCAGTGCCTGCAGGGCCGTGAGCTTCCAGTAAAACCCGAAAGAGTGGATGGCCCTTTGTGGGTGCTGATGAGCAAAGGCAAGTATGGCCTTGTTTATGTAGCCTGTGTTCCCAAAAAGGGGTGTGAATCTGATTTTTTGTGAATGTTTAAGGTATACAAGTTCTTTAATATATAAAACAGTTCTGAGTGTTTACTATATAAAAGAGTTCTGTGTTAATCTGTTTAGTTAGTAGCACAATAATTGCCCTCCAATGTAACTTTTTAGCAAAAAAATCTGTATTTTTGGGGTCTCATACTGCATGTATTTTCTATATCAGTGATCATAGGAGAACATCAAATGTAGTGAATTTAACGCTCACTTTTCTTGGTAAAATCACAGTATGTCGTTTTGTACATTATAATTGTTTTTGTGTTATTATGAAACCTTTGTAGACTCGTAACTTTATCCTGAATGGTATGACTCACTAGTGTACACAATTCATGGGTTTGTCATTATAGGTCTTTCAAACCTTGTTCATTTTACAAGGTGGTCTATTTTTGTTTTTTTGTTTGTTTTTGCTTTTGTTTTGTTTTGTTTTTTGGCTGCGCTGCACGGCTTAGTTCCCTGACCAGGGATTGAACTCAGGCCACGCCGAGTTCTAACTACTGGACTGCTGGGGAATTCCCGAGATGGTCTATGTTATGAGTTGAATTGTGTCCCCTGAAAAAGATATGAAGTCCTAAACCCCTGGTAACCTTAGAAAGTGACCTTATTTGGAAATAAGGTAGTCAAGTTAAAATGAGATCATGGGGGGTGGGGAGTGGGTGGCCCTAATCCAGTATGACTGGTGTCCTTATTAAAAGGGGAAATCTGGGCACAGAGACAGATGTGTACAGAGGGAAGATGATGTGAAGACACAGGGAGAAGATGGCCATTGGCAAGCCAAGGAATACCAAGGATTGCCAGCAGACACAGAAGCTGGAAGGGGCAAAGAAGGATTCTCCCCTAGAGCCCTCACAGAGAGCATGGCCCTGGTGACACCTTGATTTAGGACTTCCAGCCTCCAGGACAATGAGGTGATACATTTCTGTTGTTTTGAACCAGCCAGTTTGTGGTGCTCTGTTACAGGAGCCCTAGCAAATGAACACAGTCCCTCAACACAACCTCTAACAGAGAAGGAAGAGACCCTAGTAAGTGGCTTCTATCCCCTCGGTTTCCAGCAAAGAGGTAGAGAGATGGGAGAGACTTGTAAGGCCAAGTGGAGACCATGGATGTCCCAGTTCTCAGGCTTGTGTTCCTTCCTGGGTGTGTAATTTCTTCTTTTTTTGGGTGTGTGTGTGTGTGTGTAATTTCATGTTGACCGTCCCTACTTACATATGTCTAACATTACTTATAATAACACCTTTTGTGTACTTAATATTCAAAGGATTTATTAACAACCATGGGGTTACCAGGAGCTTATTGGCACATCTGTGTAGGCTCTTTTTTTTTTTTTTTTTTTTTTTTTTGTT
>NW_006775678.1:1393203-1442832 GCF_000442215.2 Lipotes vexillifer
GGACCGGGGCACGAACCCGTGTCCCCTGCATCGGCGGGCGGACTCTCAACCACTGAGCCACCAGGGAAGCCCTGTATAGGCTCTCTTTGCCTTCAAGTGGATTTGCAAGGAAGACCACTGGGGTGAGGAGGGTGGCAAACCCCACATCCTTTGACAGGGCAGTTGACAGCTAAATCTTGTCCTTTTCCAGGCGGCCTTGGGAAACGAGCCACATCTCCCCGAGGTCTGACCTGCTCTGCTGGCAGAATCTGACCTGAGTGAGAAGCCAAGTCCCACCCGGGTTCAGTGTGTAATAAAACGCGCACCAAGTTGGCTTTTTGGGCGACTGTGAAGTTCATTGGGTTCCTCGGGAGCCCCCTGGTGGCCGATTAGGCACCTGCACCCTCTGACTTAATTAATTAAGCCTCCGAGGAGAAGTTGAGGGGGGGTGACATTTACAGAAGGAACAATGCGATCCCGATGGACTCCAGTGGGAAATGACTCGCCTGCCAACATTGCTCGGCAGTCCAATTGCCAAGTGCTTCTAGTTATGAGGCAGGAAACCCGGGGCCCTTGGAAACAGCTTCCCAACAATTACCAACAAAGCCTTTGAACGTTTTTTTAATAAGAAAACAATACTCTCCCCACGATTGCAATTTCACAAAACATAAAGTAGGGATAAAGAAGTCCAATTTTGTTCTGGCTATTGTTTCAACCCAGAATTCCCTAGAAGTTTAAGATTTATAGAATGTGTGGACCTTATTTGGATTCTATAACGAACTGTAAAAAAGCGTATGACATTTATGGGACCACTGGAAATTTAAGCCCTGCCTGGGTGTTTAATGATATTAAGGACTTATTAATCTTTTAACGTGATAGTGGTATTGTGGTTACGTGTTTTTAGAGTGCTTATCTGTTAGATGCCTACTGAAATATTTATGGACAAAATGATATAAAATGTAGTATTTATCTCAAAATAATATCGGAAGGAAGTGGGATAGATGAAACAGGATTGGCCATTTAGTGATAGTTTTTGAAGCTGGTGATGGATACATGGGACCTCATTACACTATCTCCTTTATTTTTGTGTATGTTTGAAGTGTGTATAATAACAAAGTCAAACAAATTTATAGAGGCAGCAGGATGGGAGTATAGTGTCAATTGATGGGTGTCTCCTCTAATTCCTCCTAAGTTCTGAAATCCGTGTTTCATCCCCACATACCTTACCTGTGGATAAAAATAGGTCACATCAACAGTATAGGATCACCCCCAGCAGATCTAAAGGAACTCAGCCCTCCTTAAATTCCTCCTGACTGGTTTCGGGAGAGTCCAGGGACATCTTGCTTGTTTTGAGAACACCTGGGCTCTGCTATTTCCTTTTTTAATGAGCAGGCCCTCCTCAGCTGCAGCACCCCTCCCCTCCCTGCCATCAGAGCCGCTGCTGAGAGCTGCTGGCGGTGGCCAGAGCCTCCTACACCTGCTGATGTCCCCACGCCACTCTCCAAAGCATGCCGCCTCCTCCCGTGACTTGTCTGTGCAGGATGTGGGCTGAGTCGCCTCGGTGCTCAGGGCCACCGTGTCCATTCTGAGCACAAACGGTCTCCACAGATGCCACAACCAGATAAATCCCCGTGCCCCAACTTGAGCCCTCTGTGCTTTCTCATCCAGGCTTTGACGCAGGGCTGCTGGGCGCTCATCGTGTTTTTATAGAAACTGCTCTTGCAGTTTCCCTCTTTCTAATATAGGTCTGCCTCCCTTGGATGCCCTAAGTCCATGGCCGCTGGTATGTAGGAGACCTGTGTGGCAATCACTTCCTCTTTACATTTGTCCTGTTCACCAGTACATCTCTATCTCACCACCATGACTGGCACACAGTTGGCGTTAACGAAGTGTCAGTTGACACAGTGATGGAATCAACCCTTTCTTCCTTTAGATGAGTTTTTTTTTCTTTTCCAGGAGGCTTCTTTTACAGATAGGCAGGCTTTCTCAACGAGGTTTCAGATATGTTCAATTTTATAGGAATCTTCCCCCCAAATGACCCAACCAGACCCCTTCCAGGGAAGCTCAAAGTTGAGAAGCCCCAGGGCATTTGAAGTGGTGAGAAGCCTTTATAACTTTAGTCCCTTGACCCCGAGTGGAATTTAAATCAACGCTGTGCTGATACAGGCTGCGAGGCGGCCACTTTTGGTAACCTACCCACATTCGTGTCCCCTCCTCTCTTGCAGAACAAACTCTGAAGTTGTTCTAGTATCAAGGTGCCCAGGCAGAGGGTAAGTTTCATATTTAGTATAAGACAATTTCATCTTCCCGTGTGCCTTTGCCGATGGTTGGTCCAAGTGTGGTCATGTGACTCAGCTCTGACCAATGAGGTGTAAGGAGAAGTGTGCTGAAGATTTCTAGGAAAGATTGTCTTCCCTGAGTATGGAGGAGGGGGGAGCTTCAAGGAGACAGTCCTTTCTGTCCTCAGCTCTATTAATCTTGTGAGAGTACAGTGTTATTTAGAGTTGTTCCTGTCACTATTAGGTACTATTTTTTCATTTTTCTTTCTTTAAAATTAAGATATAATTTGCATAGAGTAGAATTCAAGCATAAAAGTATATGTTTCTGTGAGTTTTGACAAATGCATACAGTTGTGTAATCACCACCAAAAGCAAGATATAGAAGAATTCCATCACCCCTCAAAATTTCTGGAGTTCTTTTATAGTCAACCTCTGTTCTTACCCCCAACCCTTAGCAACTATCCGCTTCTCATTTCTGTAGTTTTGTTTTTTCCAGATGTATTTATTTTTAAATGTCTATTTTTTTAATATAAAATATTTCAAATATTCAAACAAGCTAAAAAAATGAAACAATGGATATCCCACATAGCCATCATGCCTAATAAACGTAGGTTAACGTTTTGCCACTTTTCCTTTGGATGTGTTTCTTTTTGTTTAAAAAATAAAACATTGTGAGCACAATGATAGATCTCCCTGCATCCCATTTGCTTCTCCCTTCTCATCCAAGTTTCATCCACATTTTTTTTTTTAGATTTTTTTTTTTGATGTGGAACATTTTTAAAGTCTTTATTGAATTTTGTTACAATACTGTGTCTGTTTTAAGTTTTGGTATTTTGGTTCTGAGGCATGTGGGATCTTAGCTCCCCGGCCAGAGATCGAGCACACACCCCCTGCATTGGAAGGCGAAGTCTTAACCACTGGACCACCAGGGAAGTCCCCACATTTTTATATTTTTACTAATAACATGCATGTGTCTATCAATGGTATATAGTACTTTGTTTCTAAACACTATATAATTTGATCCATACCGTAATATCCTTTTGAAATATGATTTTCCCCTTTAAACACCTAGCTAGCCCATTCACTTTGAATGCGAATGGTGTTCTATTGCGTTCATGTGTGCCTTAAATGTTTATCAATTCACCAGTTGGTAGGTAGATATTTGATTTGTTTTCAGTTTTTTGTTATTGCAAACATGTTTGTAACCAACTCCTTGTATGTGTTTCCTCATGGAGATACATTCGTTTTCCAGGGTATATAGTCAGGAGAGTCATTGCAGAGTTATAGGGTGTACGTATACTCAACCTTACCTGATAATGACACACAGTTTCCTAAAGTGATTTTCCAAATTTACACCTTCACTAGTGGTGATTGGGGATAGATACTATGACTCAGAGATCCTCCCCAACACTTGGTACTATTGACCTGTTAAGTTACTGTTAAATCCCAGATGAGTCTAAAGTACCATCTCATCACTTCACTTTGCACATCCCTGTCTACCAATGGGCTTAAGCATTTTCCATGTGTGCTTTGGCCATTTAGAGTTTCCCCTTCTCAGGCTGCCTGACTATCCTTTTCCTATTCTGCTATTGGTTGGTTGTCTTTTTTTTTTTTTGCGGTACGCGGGCCTCTCACTGCTGTGGCCTCTCCCGTTGCAGAGCACAGGCTCCGGACGCGCAGGCTCAGCGGCCATGGCTCACGGGCCCAGCTGCTCTGCAGCATGTGGGATCTTCCCGGACCGGGGCACAAACCCATGTTCCCTCCATCGGCAGGCGGACTCTCAACCACTGCGCCACCAGGAAGCCGGGGTGTTTGTCTTTTGACTATTGATTCTGAGATGTCCTTTATGTATTCTGAAGACTAATCCTTTATTGATTGTGCTGCAAATATGTTCTCCCAGGCTGTGGAAACTTCCTATAGGATATGAATGCTTTACCTTTTAATGCAGGCAAAATTATCAATCCTTTCCTTTTGGCTTGCACTTTTCAGATCTTGTTCATGAAATCCATAGAAATGTTCTTTTGTATTTTTTCCATGGGGGGAGAAAAGCTTCCGTGTAAGTTCCTGATCTCGTGCTGCTGCGAGTCCTTTGAGTTCTTTTGTAAGGTGGATTTGTAAGGTTAGAGCAGTTCTCGATAGGGGAGGGTGGTCGTTTTGTCTCTCTAGGGAAGATTTGGCAATGTATGCAGACATCTGTGTTGTTTTTTAGTGAGTAGAAGCCATGGATGCTGTTAAACATCCTACAATGCACAGGATAGCCACCTCCCAACCCCAATCGCAGAAATATCCGATACAAAAATGTCCGTAGTGCCCAGGTTGAGAAACTCTGAGTTAGAGAACAACAGTGATGATTGCTGGGTTCACACAAACCAGGACCCTCACATACAAAGCTCCTGTGTGGGGAGGACTGAGGTCGTGTCTGGGGCTGTCAGCACTTAGACAAGTAACACTGGGTCATTCTGTGTTGAACTTGGTAAATATGCCCAAGCCAAGTGCGTTAAATCTACACAGGAGGGAACTTGACCGAATCTGCCAAACAACCTAATATTTGCTCTAATCACAGTAGGAGGGGAGGCAGTGCTGCCAGAGCTCTTTAATCAGGCCTTACTACCATGGTAATGAGCCCTAAAATGTATTATGTGCTGTTTCTGGAAAGGCACAGCATGTATCATATTTTCTGGTCCAAACAAGTTATCGGTTCACTTCGTTGTTCATTAAAAAAATCGTGCTCTCCATCCTGATGTGGTGTCAGCATGCCTCTGTTTCTTTCTCTGAAAAATGATGGAATTTGACAAGATTCATGGTTCTCAGATGCTGGTCTGTGTAGGCTGCTTGCAGCAGAGTCACCTGAGGTGCTTTTAAAAAATACAGGATAGGGCTTCCCTGGTGGCTCAGTGGTTGAGAGTCCGCCTGCCAATGCAGGGGACACGGGTTCGTGCCCCGGTCCGGGAAGATCCCACATGCTGCGGAGCGGCTGGGCCCGTGAGCCATGGCCGCTGAACCTGTGCGTCCGGAGCCTGTGCTCCGCAACGGGAGAGGCCACAACAGTGAGAGGCCCGCGTACCGCAAAAAAAAAAAAAAAATACAGGATAAATTCCTGGAGATTGACAGCTTGGGTGGGACTCAGTAATCTGGACTTTCCTCAAAACTTCCTGAAGCTTTCTAATGAGTCATGGTGGTTTGTTTTGTTTTGTTTTGCTTTTTTGCCTCGCCGTGTGGCATGTGGTATCTTAGCTCCCCGACGAGGGATCGTACCTGCACCCCCTGCAGTGGAAGCGCGGATTCTTAACCACTAGACCACCAGGGAAATCCTACTAATGGTGGTTTTGAACCACTGGACTCAGTAAGTGGTAGGACTGGCTCTACATTATAGAGTCTGGATTTATGACATTCATGAGTGAATAGCAACTTCTCCAAGATATGAACAGTCTTTGATTCAAAGTGAGCTTTCTTGTGCCTGAAGAGGGTCCTTAAAAGGTTTTCCTTGGGAGCCATCCTCATCCTTTCAACCCCTGGAAATCCTTTGGCCAAAGGTCTCTGCCATTGTGAGTTCATGAAGGGATTTGGGGACGCCAGCTCCGTGCAGCAGCCTCCATTCATTCATGGACACAGGTGGGCATTCATTCACCCCCTCCTCTGTACATTCATCAAGTGTTTATTAGCCCCTGCTCTGTGCCAGGCACTGAGTGAAGCACCAGGGATACACCGTTGACAAGCACGGGTGCAATTTCTGCTCTCCTTGCTCTTACAGTGTCCTGGGGTGAGGGTGATAATAAACCACGCCCCAAGTACCTAATGACAATGACCTGAGAACTCTGAAAGCCTGATCCTAAGTGGGAGGCTGGAGACAGAATTTCTGGGAAACTAGCCTTAAACTGGGATTTGAAAAACAATAATAAGCAAAATTGATTGAGGGCTCATGACATGCCAAGTACTGTTCTAAGCACTTGACAGAAATCAAGGCTGATTTAATACCAACACAGACTCTGAAATAAGTATCACTCTCATCCTCATTTGCACATGGAGACACTGAGGCATGGAGATAAGTCACATACCCGAGGCCACAGCCAGGTGGGGGGACCGGATATAAGTCCGAGCAGTTTGAGTCCAGAGCCCATCCTTGTGGCCACCATGTTCTGGTGGCTTTCAGATGGGTAGAGTTAACCTCTCAGGGGGTTTATGAAAAATTCTCTCCAGAAGTTTGTCTGCTGCAGTGTGATATGGGCTTTGAAGGTGGGAATGATTTAGCACGTTTGTAGTCCTTGAGGATTTTGAGAGGAATTTTGTGTTTTTTCCACACTTGTAGGAGAAAGTGGACCAAGGAAGCTTAAGGGAGGGTCTTACCATCAGACCTGGGAAGCCAGGGCACCTCTGAATGTGCTGCTTCCTCCATAGCTTTGCTCAGCCTCCCCACATCCCCCCAGGAGGCCCCTCGCTCCCTCCCGGTTCTGAAGACATGCTCAGGGTCTTCACGGCTCTGGGCCAGAAAACGCAGAGGACCCTTGAAGAGGTTAGCAACCTGTGGTTTCCAGATCCACGCTGGGAATGGGATGCACTTGTGACTAGACAGCTGGTAATTCTTCCTCTGGCATCAAATGAGGCTCATGGCCTCGGAAAGCCTTCTCAGATATGGAGGAGCCCCATCCTAGGAAACGTCTTATTTTACAGAGACTGGACCTGAGGCAGATGTGCTTCAGGACGCACAGCAAATTGGTGTCTGACATGAGCAATCAACCAAGTCCAGTGAAGGAGTGTCTTTTATTCTAACTAGATCTGCACTGGAAGGGCGATCATACCCCATGATCTCACTTTATAAAATCCTAGGAGGGGGCTTCCCTGGTGGTGCAGTGGTTAAGAATCCTCCTGCCAATGCAGGGGACACGGGTTCGAGCCCTGGTCCAGGAAGATCCCACATGCCGCGGAGCAACTAAGCCCAAGCGCCACAACTACTGAGCCTGCGCTCTAGAGCCCGCGAGCCACAACTACTGAGCCCACGTGCCACAACTACTGAAGTCCGCGTGCCTAGAGCCTGTGCTCCGCAACAAGAGAAGCCACTGCAATGAGAAGCCCGCGCACCGCAACGAAGAGTAGCCTCCGCTTGCCGCAACTAGAGAAAGCCTGCATGCAGCAACGAAGACCCAACGCAGGCAAAAATAAATAAATAAAATGAATGAATGAATAAATAAACAAATAAATAAAAATCCTAGGAGGGATTTTATAAGGGTCTGTCTTATAAGGGTCAGGAGCCTGTTAACTGTCTAGATATTCTACCCTTCAGTGCCTGCTGTTGGGAGTGTTAGAAAAACACTATTTAGCCAATCACCAAATGTTAAGGATCCAAAATATTGTGTTCCAGCGTGGTCTGACCTGTAGACATTTGGCTGGGGAAGTACCCATTCCTAGCTCCAGACATTTGATTTGTCAGTTACTATTTGGTACAGAGAAATGGGGCCGGTTGCAATGACGCTGCCGAAGAGGATAACAAGTTTGAGAGTGTCTAGGTTTAAGCAAGTATCATCAGGACTTCATCAAGGAGTAGGTGGGGAGCTGGTGGCAGAGGGACGCAATGGGAATGCGAGTAGCAGTGTCTGCCTGAGTGGCTGCAGAAAGCTATACACTGGAGGGAACAGGAGAACGCTTTCTGCACTTTGCAATGGATTTGCAAGGAGAGCTCCTCTCTCCCCAGACTGTGCCGTCCCAGCTGGGAATCCAGGAGTTGTGTCTCCTTTGAGGATGGCCTGAATCTCAGCCCTGTCTCAGAGAGGAGTGGCTGGTTAGCAGAGATCTCCAGCACTTTTTCCCCAGCTGCCTGACTTCCGTGTCGTGATGCTGGCTCCTGCGATGGCAAAGAAGGTGCTTTAGGGCTCAACCCACTCTGTTCTTGGATGGGAATATTTCTCACGGGAACATCGAGGCTACGCTAACCTGGCAGATGGTTCTCCTGAAGTGTAAGGCTCCACCTTGCTGCTGGAGGGCTTCTGCCCCTGAGAAGAGATTATTCCTGGGGCCAGTTACTAGGGAAGAGGAAGTCCTAAGACTGGAAAACAGAGCTAAGAAGGCAGAATATAGTTAAGAGAGAGCGAGAGAGAGACCTCAAATGCTTTCCTTTGTTCAAGGCTACGTTGTCACAAAGTTTAGTGAAGGTAAGAATTACCTGGGGATTTTGATAAAAATCAGGTTCCTGATTCCTGCTTGTTTTCAGGTGATCATAAAGCAGGTGATTCTGATGGCCACACTTTAGGAAACGCTGATATTGACACTAAGGGGCAGGATGTTCCAAAACATGGTCCTAGGGGTATAGGATGTCAAATCAGCGCCCGCTACATGGACAGGGATGAGAAGAAGGGAAGTGCTAGCATCAGGAGGCTTCCGCCGCCGGGCATCTCCCCCCACGGCGCTGTTACCAGAGCAACAGGAGCTGCAAAATCTCGATGCCTCGCTTGCTTCCACCTCTTTCTCCAGAAACTCAGTGCTTGCTCCTGAAAAAGCTCATCAACAAGGTGACCTGTTGGCTGCACAGGGAGAGACTGCCTGACATCCAGTGTACCAGACATCTTTGCTCTCCTGATTATTAAGGACCTCATATGCAGTGGTGCTCTTTGGTGACAGTCACATGGAATACAATTATTGTCACACGTGGGACTCATTCTGCGAGGGTTTTACATGTAACTTTCCCGCACACGGTGTCAATACTTCCTCTAGTCTTGCTGCTTTCAAGCTTCCAATCATCCAGCCAGATGATCAGTTGCTGCCCAGGAATTAGTGAAGAGCCCTATCTCTGACCATCACTCCTTTAAGGAAGTTGGAGTTCTGCTCATTGCAAGGATTTCTTTGTCCTGCAGGGCTACCCCTGACTGGGGCTGTAATACCACATCAGTCTTCTGCCTTGTTTCAGAATCAACCTCTTCTTAATTATCTGGTCCTGGGAAACCACCTGTGAAAAGCCATGGCCAGCAAGCTGCCACAGAGAACCAAGCAGGTCCAAGAGGTTTTCCAGCAGATACTACAGAAGCAGCAGAGCTTTTGCGTTTATCTCACTTCTGCCTTCCAAATCTCTCCTCGAAAATTAAATCAGTGCCCAGGACACGTGTGCAAACTGAGATTCGGGAATAACCCCACAGCCCCACGGCTCCTTTATGCCAATGGTTCCTAAACTTTTGATCTCATGACCTCCTAACACCTTCAGAATTATTTGGCGTCCCAAAGAGCCTTTGTTGATTATGAGGGTTATACCTATTGATATTAGGTAATCCCATTAGGTTATACCTATTGATTTTAGTATTAGAAACTAAAACTGAAAAAATTTAATATTAATTTATTTAAATACAACAATAAATTTATTACATGCTAACATAACATATTTTTATGAAAAAGTACCTATATTTTCAAAACCAAGAATTAGTGAGAAGAATGCCATTGTGTCACAGTTTTGCAAATCTCTGTAATGTCCAGTTTAATGGAAGATATATCTGCTTCTTCTATCGTCTACCACTTTCAGTCTATTGCAATATCACACATCGTGTGGATTCTGGAAAACTCCAGCATATACTCACGAGTGAATGGGAGGATAAAAAAGGACATAATGTCTTAGTATTATTATGCAAATAGTTTTGACCTTGTGGATCCCCTGGAAGGCTCTCCGGGACTCTGGGTTGTGGGGTGATGAGTGGGTACCAAGATCGTATTTTGAGAATCACTGCTCTAAATAATATGCAAATTAAAGCAATAAATGACTCTGGTCATAAATATATCCTGCCTAACAGAGGGTCTCTGTGATAAAGCCCAACACAACAGCTACTGAGCAGGAATTTATAATTTGCAAAAATGAAGGACATGGTAAGATACATGCATATACTCATATACATACAACATATATATATGATATAACAGACATATATATTCATATACATAAACATGTTTTCTTTCCTACCTTCCAAATTTTCTCTTAACATAGCCTAGAAAAATCACTATTACCTGCCTCAATGATTTCTCTTACCTCCTCTGCTCGCAAAACATTATGAAACAAGCATAACAACAGTTTCAGACCTGTGGATCTGTGTCATGGCAGACTTTCATCATCTTTCCTCCCTTTGGTGGGAGAAGTCAATTCCTGGGCTCTGCTTGCTTTGATTTGAAGAAATAGACGTGCAGAATCCAAGGGAAAGTCTTAGTTGCAGGTGTTCAGGTGGCCACGAGAGGGCAGCACCTGAGAGAACAGGGCAGGGCTCCATTGTCTTTTTTTTTTTTTTTTTTTTTTTTGTTATTTTGGGCATGATAACTTTTTGAGTTTTTTTGAGTGAGGGAATTAGCCACTCTCTTCTCTCTGTTTTAATATTCCATGCATGCATATATTATTGTTTTAACCATAGCATTTATTTATTTATTTATTTATTTGTCTCAACCACGCCACCAGGGAGGCCCTCCATTGTCTTTTGAAACTCACCAGAAGCTTCCTAGAAAAACTGCAGACTTGAACTGTGAATTAGAAGCATCAGAGGATTCATGGTTTCCAGCCTACTGGGAAATTTTGATTGTCGTGAGGACCAAAATAAGGTTTCTACTTAATCCTTTTGGAAATATATCTATGATTTCTAACCTAATATATCTGATATTTTCCAACTGAAAACAGCTTATGTCTTTTCAGTGATTTCCACTGCCTTCTTCCTGAGGAAGTTGAAATGAAACTAATGTTTCTTTTTTTTTTTTTTCAATCGTTAATATGAGGACTGCCTGTCTGACTTGACCTCAAAGTTCCTGCATCTTTTAATACCCATTGCATCAGACAAATGCCCGGATGTGCCCTCCCCACATCTACCCCCACCCGAGCTGAGGGATGATGCTGGCTGGACCTCCAACCTTGGTGACAGAGAGGTCGTGGAGGGCACTGGTGCTCCTGGTGAGAGGACGGCTTGGGGAACTGCTCAGCTCCAGGCCGCTCTGGGTGTTCCAGGACCTCTGATCAAAGCCGATCATGGTGGTCAGCTCAGATATATCACCTACCCAAGGAAACATGGAACCCACACCCACTTGAGGAGTGAGGAAAGGTTCAAGTGCCTCTGGGACCACTTGGGACCAGATGCTCAAGACTTGGTGCCCTCTGGTGTTGCCCAGCCCTCAGCCTGATTTCCACAGTCCCCCTTAAAAGCTTCATTGGTACATCTTTGGGTCTTGAATGGAGTCCTGCAACGTTGACGATGAAGGTGTCCTTGGTATCACAATGCTACAAAAGTGCAGAGTGACACTGGCTAAGGCAGAGCTTCATCTAAGCAAGTACTTCTAGCCTGGTCCCTGTAGCAGCAGCATCACCCGGGAACATGCTCGATATGCAAATTCTCAGTTTCCGCCCCAGACCACCTGCATCAGAAACTCTGGGGATGGAGCCCAGCAACCAGTGTTTCCACAGCCCCTCAGGATAATTCTGATGCACACTCAAGTTTAAGAACTAGCAAAGCAATATTTAAGTGGTTTGTTCATGGTTGCAAAGCCAGATGAAGCTGGAAGTAAATGACAGAGAAAACGAAAGTGAGAATATAAAAAAAAAGAGTAAAAACAGAGAAGAGAAACATTTTCAAGCAAGTGCAGAGGTAGAGAGCTCCCTGCCTGGGTGTGTGAGAGACGATAAGTTGCACCTGCTCTAGAACACTGTCAGCAGCTGAATATCTATCCAGAGCTTTCCACCCTGCTATGGCAAATTTATCTGGCTAAAAACAACTCTTGGGTTAGTGACCTTTCATTCAGCTAACGTTAGTCCTCTCATGGCCTCCAAAGCACACAGAGAAATTGGAGAACTGATGAAAATCTTTAAAGTCTACTAAATACCAAAGCCTTCCCAAACACTGTGTACTTTTCAGGGTGAGTTGCTTTTTATTGGGATTTCAGATTATTGAAAGGTTATCTGCCTCCTGTTCCTATAGGGATTTAAATAAAACAGAGAGGAGAACATGCTGTGATGTGTGATGTGTGCTTTCTTCCCTCCACTGGCCGGGCCTGGCTGACTGCTGCTGTGGACAGTCAGGGGGAAGATTCCGAAGCGCTTCCCGAAAGGAAGCTGCTTCCCGATCAGCAGCTCCCCGCACCTGGAATGACAGTGTTCACTGGCGTGAAGTGATGCCTTCCAGGTCTTTGCAGCTCTCACTGCCAGAGGGGTGTGTGGCTGCCTTGTGCCTCAGTTTCTTTTTCTGGAAAGTGACCACTTTGGGGTGTTCCTACCCCGTACAGCCACTGTGCCCCTTCTGTTCATCTTTATTCCTTTTCTCTCTTCTCATTACTATCTGGCTCTTCTCTGTTTGACAGCTATCCCTACTCCTTGACTTTCTCTCTTGGATCCAGCAAATGGGGTTTTTTTCTTCCACTTATACTTTTTTTCTCCATTCTCATTTCTCTCTCACTGTAATTCCTGCCTCATTCTTCTCACTGATCTTGTCACCTTTTCCATCTTTGTGAGAGAGACTGTGCTGTTTTGTTTTGTTTTTTGCGGTACGCAGGCCTCTCACTGTTGTGGCCTCTCCCGCTGTGGAGCACAGGCTCCTGACGCGCAGGCTCAGCGGCCATGGCTCACGGGCCCAGCCGCTCCGCGGCATGTGGGATCTTCCCGGACCGGGGCACGAACCCGTGTCCCCTGCATCGGCAGGCGGACTCTCAACCACTGCGCCACCAGGGAAGCCCTATGTCCTACTTTTTAAATCTCTTCCTTTGTTCCCCAAGGTCTGTCCTTGTCCCATCATAGACAGCCAAAGACACCAGGGAACCCTATGTCCTACTTTTTAAATCTCTTCCTTTGTTCCCCAAGGTCTGTCCTTGTCCCATCATAGACAGCCAAAGATGAGTTACCCACTTTGGGGGATAAGAGACTAAGGTGAGTTAGTTTCAAAATCTGAGACTAAGGTGGTGAATTCTTGACTTCTAAGATCAAAGTTACCATTCCGATGTAAAACCAAAAAGTTATGAAGGGGGATGCTATCTAGCGTAATCAATTTTTCTTTGAATCCCCTTCAAAATTCTAAGTGAGAGGAAAGTTTAGAGGAGAATCAGTAGAGATTACAAAGGGCTGTCTTTGCATCTACCCCCTTCCATCTGAGTCCTGAAGGTGGAGCAATGTTAGATATATGCTTTTTCTAAGACGGAGAATTCCAGAGCAGAAGTGCATCACCTGGATACCCACTTGGGCGTCAGAAGCACTCAGGAAGTTAGCCAAGAAAGACCAAAAGAGAGAGAACTGTGGACCCAAAGAAGCCTGGGGCTTGAGGTGACTCACGTGCATATGAAGCCCGGAGGCCATGACGGGCACTTCAGTGGGAGCAGTGAGGACAGAAGCCAATGACTCAGCAGTGGAAGAGGTCACATCTAAGGGCTGGATGAGACAGACTACATTTCCAAAGATGCTAGAACAGGTGTGAGACAGATCAAGAGGGAGAAGCAGATGCAAACAACGGCTCCTGAAACTCAGGGTATGCGTCCCTTACCTCAGTTGCCATCTGGGAAAGCAATGAAGGGGGTAGGAGAGAATGTTTCAAAAATCTCAAAGTGACCTAGTTTTAAAATTCAAAGTGACTACATTAAGTTTCTGCAAACCAGGAAGAAAGGGGCTTTAATATAACTTTTCTAAGTTATAGGAATATAGATTTTTATTCCCCAGCAGCCATGACTGTGAGACTTAACACTTGCCATAGAACATCGGAGATCACAACTTTGTTTCTATAGATGAGGAAACTGTGTCCCAAGGAGAAAGATGGGTGATTCATGGTGACACTGCTATGTGTGGGCACAGCCAGGAGGACAGCCCAGAACTCCCGAGTCTTATTCCAGGGTACCCAGCATCACAGAGGGTTGCTTCCTGTGTCTATCAAACTCTTGCAGAACGTATCAGCCTCACAGATGTAGCAAATGTAAGAAAATATCTCTCTAGCTTTTTTTTTAATAGAACATACAGTTAAGCTTAGAAGCCAAATTTCACTGTCTCATGATGGTCAAGTAACAGGGGACATAAATCAAAATGAGTATTTTTGGCTAATGAATGTCATCTTCCTCCCTCCCTCCCTCTTTCTCTCCCTCTTGCTCTCTCTCTCTCTCCCTCCCCCTCCCCACCCTCTCTCCTTCCTACTCCTGACACATTTCTTAGCATACAATTCCTCAAGGTTGGTTGTAACAACTTTAAATCACAGGGAGGCGTTCAGAAGAGTCAGCTGGGATACAAGAGGGTGGCAGTTTGAGAAGTGGCTTATTTTGACAGGAGCGCTTAGGCATCCGAGGGGGAGAGAGATTGAGGAGCGGGGAGAGGCAGCCCAAATTTCCACCTTCTGATGATGACATCCCTGGGTAACAGTGCAGTCCTTCTGAGCCATATCCTTCCACAGATGCAGAAGACAGTGAAGGCAGAGTGCAGCTCAGAAAGCTGGTGTCTGGTACCATGAACCAGGTGCAGCTGACTCAGATCTGAGATGATGAGACTCATTCTTACCCAGCCAGGCTCCAGTGTTCCTGCCGGGGTTGACCAGATTCCAAGTCATCTGTCAGATGTCTTCCTGTTTGTCGTCCATTTGAGTCCCATTTCTCTCCATGAAGCACAAGGAGAGCTGAGATTCCTCAGTGTTCGTGATGCAGGGCTGACATTGGTTTCCAACACCATTGGTCTGTAGGTGGCAACTTGAACTTACGAACTGAAAGTTGAAACTCCCACCTGGAACTATGTCTGCTCATGCAGTCCTGGGGGGTTTCAAAGGGCAGAAAAGAGCAGAGGACAGGCTGCACCACCCAGAGTACCTGTTTGGATTTGTCAGACCTAGAGAATTTAGGAGCTGTTCAATAATGTTTCAATAGAGGCTTGATGGTTGTCCAGTCTTTCAGAGGGGTTGCCCGCTGTGGGTTGAAATTTGACCCAGATCGATTCTGAATCCCTTTGAAGTATTAGAGGTTGTGATTCTAAATGGAGCAGTTGGTCAATGGCTGGGTGATTCAGGCTCCAAAATCACGCATGGCTGAAGCACACAGAGTATTTTGTTTGAAACGTAGGACTGTTCTGTGACTGTAGGGTGTCACACCAAGAATTGCCTCCGGGCTCCACTTTACTTTGGGTTGACAAGATTTCAATATCTGACCATTATGTTAAATATAATTCCTTAAAGCCCAGTACAATTTAAGTGTTTTGCCCCCTCCAAGTTTAGCTAATAGTGTGACACTGAAAAGTCATCTCTCTCTCTGAGCCTTATGCTCACCATTGAAAAGGCAAAAGGCTTTCAAGCATGTGATTTCTATGCTCTCTTCCAAACTTGACAGCCCATGACTGTCTAAAATCTCTATTGTATGGAATTAAAAATTAGCCTTTCTGGAACGAATTCAAAATTTTAAATGTTCATACTTTTTGGCTCAGTAATCCTGTTTCTCATATCAGGATATGAGAAAGTGCAACTTCCTGCCATGATGTCAGGTGAATTGGTACAGTGGGTGGTAGTATTCCTAGAAGCCATTCCTACAAAAGGATGGCAGGAAATAGCCATGAACCACAGAAATATATCTACTAAACCCAAACTAAATGTATCTCCAACTCAACCTCTCCTTAGCTGGATCCTCAAAATGTTCCTTGTCCCTCCAGCATGAAGGGAAGTATGATGGAGGGGAAGTTGGAATGCAAAGAAATGGGAATCAACCAATAGCAATTCAAATATCTTGCTTTTTTAATATTAAAAAAAGTATTTATTTATTTATTTGGCTGCACCGGGTCTTAGTTGTGGCACATGGAATCTTCGTTGCCGTGTGCAGGACCTTTAGTTGCAGCATGTGGGACCTAGTTCCCAGACCAGGGATCGAACCCGGGCCCCCTGCACTGGGAGCGCGGAGTCTTAACCACTGGACCACCAGGGAAGTTCCAAATATCTTGCTTTTTAAACTCTTACAAAACCATATGACCATTTTTCTTCAAGGCTTCGGAAAGGGCCTCTGCAAATGAAGTGTCCCGAAGTGTACGTTTCAGTAGCTTCCTGGTAAGTCAACTTGTGGGTTATTTTAAATTGCCACCTGCTCCCTTCCCGCAGAGCTTCTCCTCTCTCTTATCTGCTTTTCCTACTTCCATAGCACCACCGCTCCTTAGGTACTGTATAATTTACTTATTTATTATGTTTCCCGCTGCTAGATGTTCATTGTTTCTTGTATCTAGAATGGGGCCAGGTGCATAGTAGATGCTCCAAAAAGTTTTGTGAATAAATGAATGAAATAAATAATGCATAAATGAGTGAGTGAATAAACTAAATATAATCTAGGATCAGGATTACCATAATCCAGTATTTGGAAATTAAAAAAATTTGAGTTCTATTCCAGACTCTGCCACTTTACCTTGACCATGTCATTTAACCTTTCTGGGCTTCTGTTTCCTCGTGCATAAAATTAATTGGCTATTTTTTCATTCAGTTAACATCCGTTGCGACACAGCTATGATCAGAGGATACATCATTGTATTCTCTTGTTTCCTTGCTTTCAAATCCTGTTACTCTTGCAGAGCGCGGAACTCGGAGGCTTCAAAATTCCCGCCTCTTCCAGGCCCCGCCCACCCGCCAAGCCCATGTTTAGACTCCTCCCCTAGTCCGCACCGCCTGCCCCAGGGCAGAAGCCCCGCCTTCCCGAGTCGCCGTCATCCAATGGCCTAGATACACGGCTAGGTGAATACCGAGGGCTTTAGGTGTCTTCCTGGCGCCTGACCAGAGTCTTGGGGAATTCGATTGCTCTTGAGTAGTCACTTCCCCGAGCTGGCCGAGCCATATGCAGCATCACCAGCTCCCCGAGGTTCCCTCGCAAGGGTCAGACGAGGCTCCCGAGCCCGGTCGCCCCCTCTCTGGGAGCCCTGGGTCTTCACTGGACGAGGCTCTCTGCACGCGGAATTCTGGGAGTGGTAGTTTTCTTCCTCCTGGTTCCTTCCAGGTACACTTGTGGCCAAGACTCGCAGGACTACCATTCCCAGACGCCCGAGCGAGTCTCAGGTCACGTGGCAGGCAAGGCCGTTGGGCGGGGGCCTGGCCGGTGTTCCGCAGCTGTCTGTAACACCCGGAGCCTGCGGGCCGCTTCGGCCCCCAGAGAAGAGAGCCCGGCATGGTACGCGCGGGCGCCGTGGGGTCGCATCTCCCTGCGTCCGGCTTGGACATCTTCGGGGATCTGCGGAAGATGAACAAGCGCCAGGTAACGGAGTTCCGCGTGGGGGGCGCGTCCGGGAGCCGCGACCGGCTGAGACAGCGGGGAGTTGGAGCTCCCCGGATGGGGCTCCCGCAAGGACGGCGCCCCGCGACTGGGGCCGGTGGCGACCCGAGGCTCCCGCCCTGGGCTCTCGGAGGCCCTGGGTTCAAATCCGCACAGACCCACGTGTGGGCACTTTCTTGCGCTGACAAAAGCGCAATTAGGGGAGCGTGGCCCCGAAGGGGAAGAGAATAGGAACCCCGTCCTTTGGAGGTCGTGTGGTTGAGAAAGCGGGGAGAGATGACTGTACCGCTGGTGACAGCTTTCTGCACGTATTTGAAGGGCCATCCCGTGGAAGAGGGAACAGATTTCTCTGTGGGGTTTCTGAGGCCTGACGTCCTGAAGGAGGCTGCCCGCGGATGGAAGTGGCAGAAAAGCAGGCAAAAGGGGAGAACTTCCTAGCGATGGGAGCTGTCCAGTAATGCCTCCCGACGCGGTTTCTTCCCATCCCGGGGAGTGTTTTCCCGGCCAGGCGTTGGGACTAAATAAAACTCCTCGTGCGGGAGAGCTCACTGGTGGTGCTCCATCATTGTGGACTGAATCAGTGTTCCAAAAGGGATTCCAGATGTCTTCTCTAACTTCATTCTTGGATTCCGTGGTATGGCAGCACCTTGAATATCGGAGGCAGCTAGCGTGGGGTCTTTGGGCGGCTGGAGTTGATTTCTCACCGCTCTGGGAGAGGGCCTCGGAAGACTTCCTTTTTGCCTCTCCTTAGCCCGACCCCGTCCCCCTCTCTCTTTCTTTTTTCCGAGTAGAATTTCAGACTAGTGCAGTAGCGTGGGGGAATTTGGTGACTTGAATCTCATGAACTGTGTTGAGAACCTGGTTGCTTCTAGGTGTGCATGTCAGTTGAGCTCCTGGGAATTTCTGTGATTAAGATGAGTTGTGGCAGAGATTATCACTAGCTGGAAAAACCAACAGCTAATGCCCTGAACATTGATGTGGTTTACAAGAAAATCCTCCAGGAAGTAGAGCTTTACTTAAAAAATCTAGACTTAATTGGGTAGGTTTAAAAAATGTCTCTAGGGCTTCCCTGGTGGCGCAGTGGTTGCGCGTCCACCTGCCGATGCAGGGGACACGGGTTCGTGCCCCGGTCTGGGAAGATCCCACATGCCGCGGAGCGGCTGGGCCCGTTAGCCATGGCCGCTGAGCCTGCGCGTCCAGAGCCTGTGCTCCGCAACGGGAGAGGCCACGGCAGTGAGAGGCCCACATATCGCAAAAAAAAAAGAAAAAGTCTCTAAAATTTGTAGCGATTACCAACTGCAGACTATCACTGAACGCCTTCTGATGAATCTGTCAATCGCTAAGCCAGTTTGCCTTTTGAAAGCTCTGTATATTCCCACTCTCAGTGATAAGGCCCGTTAGTAGCTGGTTGCATTGTCTGTTTTGCTAGTCTTCTAATTAAAATCCAGAAGCTCAAATCTGCTGCCTCCTTGTACATTTTTTTTTTTATTTAAGCTTTGTCCTTTTGCTTTTTTCTTTTTCCCTCCACAATAGCATCCTGTGACACCTTATCAGGCATGCTCGCTCCACCAGTCTTGGAAGAGGGACCTCCTTTTTCTGCTGCCCTTGCTTACAGTTAATTAAGGAAAGAGCCACATGCAAAAACAAGGACTCTTTGTTTCTACAGTGAGGAAGAGAGGAAGAAAAACAGCCACTGGCATTTCTGCTGCTTTGTCAGCCACAATATCTGGTCTGAAACGTTTGTTTAAAACCCGTAGACATTGGCTATTTCATCTTTGCTTGACAAAGACTGTGAGCTTGCTTCTAAACTCTGCTGGGATGATTAAGTGCCAAGCATACAGAGTTGGTAGGCAAAGATGAACAATAAGAAAAGGCACCAGTGAAATGTGGGGTGTATATTTCCAATCAGCTTGTCAGTAGTTCCATCAAAATTACATTTTCTATATTCCAGGATTTCAGTCCTAGACTTAGATAGATGCTAGGTCCCTTAAAGATAGGGTGCTGGAAGGGTGATGTGTGGTTTTGCAGTTAGCTTGATTGTTAGGTTTCTATATAATTGGCTATCTCTTGAGCAAATAAATGTCTTGCTCAGAGAAGGTTTTTTTTTTTTTTAGGAATTGATTTTATTTCCTCTCAATGAATTTTTCAAGCATAGAAAATCATACTGGAAAATATATTCTCAGTACATGGTCTTTATTAGGTAAGTGGCAATATTGTATAATTTTCTTTTATCAGGGTGGAGCCCGATGGTTTGAAAACGTGTATAAAGATGGTAGTCTCTGTAGAAAACCATGCCTTGGGGCTTTCCTAATCAGAGCTGCAGTTCATAATGAAACAACAGTTCTTTACTAAATCCTTTAGATCAAGCAGAGCAGGTGGTGAAGTTTTTGAACGTGAACGCCAGTGAACAACTTCTGCTTCAGGCTGATGTGGCTAGCAAGGCTGATTTTACTTTAAGCAACAGTTTAACATATTATAGCCCAACACTTGAACAATGTCCGTTTAGCACTCCAGTTTCCTTTTTTGCTCTCTTGGGAATTTAATTTAATTCGATAATTTGCTATTGACACTTAAGCCAAGGAGTTAAAAAAATGGTATGTAACTTTAATTTTGAGTTACGTTTATTATCCTATTTTCATTTATTACATCGAAATAAGTTACTTTAATGCACCTTTTGTCCCCACTTTTGTAACCTTCACGATTACCTCAAATTACATACTTGCACACAGTTGTAATTTTAGCAAGAGACAGTTTTGAGCTTTGCTTTGCTTTTCTTCCTATCATATCAGAATGTTTTCATGTTTTGTCACACTCTTCAAAATGATTATTTTAATGGCCTCTATCTTGTCAAATTGCTCTTCCTTTAAATACTTCCCTACCCCCTCCCAGATTTTGAAATTAATCTATGCTCATCATAGGAATTTTAAAGAATAGAGAGTAGTTTAAAGTAGTTTAAATAAGACAGTCCAATCATTCATACTTCCACCATGCTGAGATAGACTCTTAGCATCTTGCGGGATCTCCTTGTGTTTGCTTTATAAACTGTTAAACAGTTTGTGGAGATCCTACTGCAGCCTACATTTTTCACTCAATATGTCTTGAGTGTTTGGTCCTGCCATTAAAGTTCTTTATTCATTGTTTTCGAATAGTGCAGTAATTTGCCGTTATTTACTCAGTCATTTCTCTGTTGTTGCTCATTTATTTCCCTTTCCCTTTAAAAATAAGACTGTGATAAGTATCTTTGGGCCATAATTCCCTATCTGCCTTTAGGTTTAAACTAGTTTAAACTGAATTCCTAGAAGTAGGGTTACTGGGCCAAGAGCAACCTATTGATACTAATGCTTGACACTAAATTGCTTTCAGAATGGTTATATCAACTTGCATCCCCACCACTTGAATATATGCTTGCCATGCTCTGAGTATTAGCATTAAAACACACACACACACACACACACACACAAACACACACACACACACACACACACACACACACAAATGAACAAAAAACCTTTACATTTACTAGGCCGAAAAGGAGCAAGGGGGAGGCAGGATTTGGTTTAAACACTTTGTGTTTATTCACCACTTGTGTTTCTTCTCTGGAATATTAATAGTTTTAAGCTTGTACTTCTTTTTTGTTGTTGCGATTTTAGTGTTTTTCTTACTACTAGTTTGTATGTGCCCACCGTGTATTTCTCACTGTTTATTCAACAAACTGAATACTTACTTTTTCCCAGGCCTGTGTTGAACATTGGGGACAAAGCTGTGAACAAGGCTGAAATGATCCTTGCCTTTGTGGAACTTACAGTTTAGTGTGAAAGATGCATTAAATAAGTATATGCATAATTATCAAGGTGATGGATGGTATAAAGAAATACAGGATGCAGTGAGAATATATAGCAGGAGGACACAGGCTAGTCTATAGCAGAGGTTGGCAAACTCCAGCCCACTGCCCGTTTTTATAAATAAAGTTTTATTGGAATTTGGCCATGTTCATTCTTTTACGTATTGTCTGTAGCTGCCTTCCCACTACAATGGTAGAGTTGAGTCACTTCAACAGAGATGATAAGGCCCATAAACCTAAAATATGTATTACCTGGCCCTTTACAGAAAAAGTTTGCTAACTCCTGGTCTAATGGGCCAGGGAGGGCTTCCCTTGGGAACTGATGTTTAAAGTAGGACTTAAAGGTGAGTGAGTGTTAGGTGTGCTAAGGAGAGCCTCCTGGGCCGTGACAGTAGCCGGTGAAGGTCCTGGAGTGGAAAGGAGCGTGTGCTTTCTGAATCACTGACAGAGCCCGCCAGTGGAGCTAGAGTGCAGTGAGCTTTACTAGCTGACACTGGAGAGGAGAGGCCATATATCAGACAGGGACTTAGAGATCATATTCACGCATGGAGTGTGGGATGCAATCAAAGAACCTTATGCAGGGCATACAGATGACCCGATGACCAGAGGTACATTTGAAAACCAGTGCTGAGTGTAGTGTGGAGAACGCGTCGGAAGATGCACGCGTAGACATCGGGAGCCTGGTTAGGAGGCTCTCGCAGTGTCCGATGGGCTGTGCTGGTGACTTAGGTGAGCGTGGTGGCAGTGGGAATAGAAGGAACTGAACAAATGCCAGACATATTTAGAAGATAGAGAGGATAGAACGAATGGGTGGGGTGTGACTGCAGACAGCTGGGTGGATGGGAATGCCATGTATTGAGATGAGATCACGAGCACTGAAGCCTTTTTGCAGGAGATAAGTTCAGTCTTGACCGTGTTGGGTTGGAGCTGCCTTTACAGACATCCGAGTGAGATTGTCAGGGAGGCAGTTGGAAATCTCAGTACTGGGAGCAGTTAGCATGATGGTGCCAGTGCCGGCATTTGAAGGTCCAGTTAGAGGAGGAGGAACTGGCAGGAAGATTAGAAAGAAGGTGGTCGGAGGGTGGACAGTGTGCCATCCAGGAAGCCAGGGGCGGAGAGCTTGTCGAAGTGATCATCTGTGTTGACAGCTGCCGAAAGGTCAGCAAGGTGAGGACTGACAGTTGTCCGTTGGATTTAGTGAGCGTGTGACTGGGTGTGTAGGCTGAGGGGTGACTGTAGATGGAGAGGAAGGGGAGAAACCTGGGGTGGAAGCTCCTGAGGTTTGGCTGTGAAGAGAGAGTGCAGAAGCCTTACGGAGGATGTGAGGTGGAAGGAGGACGGAAGGTGGGAGAGACTGAAGCCCAGGGGAGGGAGAAGGTGTAGAACAGTGGTCCAGCCTCTGTGCATCAGGACCACCTGCGAGCCGTTTGAGAAACAGGGATGCCAGCACCCCTCCCCTCCCATTGGTTCCATCGGTCTTGGATGGAGACCAGGTATACCGTGTTCCAAAGGCTCCCCAGGTGATTCTAATGTGCAGCCAAGGTTGAGAACCAATGGTAGAGAACAGCGGTTCTCAAACTGTGGTCCCTGGACCAGCAGCTTCAGGATCACCTGGGAACTTGTTTGAAATGCAAATTCTCAGGCCCCACGTGGGGATGCTAGTGCACACTGAAGTTTGAGAACCGCTGCTGTAAAGGCTGGTCTACACTTTCAGAAGTCAGAACCATGTAAATCCACCTGCCACATGCCTCCTGGGCCTTCCTGAGTGTCTTCAGCCCCCATTTCTCCAGGCCTTGTGCATTTTTAAGACTATTTAAAACTATATTTAAACTGTGCTTAAAACTGTATTTTAAACTGTATTCGATCCTCAAAAAGAGTCCATAACCCTGCATTCTGTCTGAGTGAAAACTATATTTGGATATTTGAGGAAAACAGTACTGTCAAGAGCCATGTGATCTGAGTCCTATCTCCTAACTCACTTCCAAAGGATATTCTGGAAAGCTGGCAGGTAGTTAAGACGGGATCTAACCTATCTAATCTCACTTGCTCTGAAACACCACTAAAACTATATATAGTAAAGGGATTTTAAAAAGTCATCAGTTACTCCACGACAGGAAGCCCAGAGAGGGAAACAAGAGCAATCAAATACTAGAAGCTGGAGAACAGAAGAGTGGCAACTGACAGCTGGAACCAGCAGTGGGGTGACATGGAGGAATAAGTCTCCACTGCTTATGCTGCAGATGCCTCCAAGACTCAGCGGCTGGCAGTTCCAGGTGTCTCCAGAATGGGCGGGAGGGCTGAAGGGGAGGTGGGGCTAAAATGAATGAGATGGGCAAAAATGCTGAGAAGCAGTTAGAGCCCAAGCTGTCCTGTCCGACTCTACTCAGAGGTTTCCCCTCGTGGGTAGAGGTCTGGAAGCTTCTTCTCTGGAGGGGTAGACAGAAGGTCTTGGAGTAAGGCGGCTGCCAGGCCTCATGGGGGCTGCACGCTGCATGCCGAGGGTGGAGAGACGGAAGTGGGTGGTGGAGGTCCCTGGAAGGCCAGAGTCTGGCGGTGTAGGTGAACACACAGGCCAGAAGAGCAGGCTCACGTGCCTGGGTGGAGTGGCTACTTGAGCTAGAGACGTGGTGGGGGACTGAGTAGTTTCAGGGCCAGGTATGCTGCTGAGAGTGGACGGTTCAGGTGGAGGGAGAGGGTCATTGGAGGCGAGGAGGCCCAGGAATTGAGACACCAGAGTGTTGGGTGGGCCATCCACGCTCTTCAGATCACCCAGAGCAAGTGCAGGAGGCAGGCCGAGGCAGGTGCCACAGTCGGAGCCATCCTGGAGCACAGTGAGGGCGGGCAGCCCTGTGGGCCCTCCGTGGTCTCCAGTGGAGCAAGGGCGGCTTAGAACTAGATGCGGACTCGGGTGGCCTCGCTGCCGTGTTCTTAACCAAATATTTGATGCTCATCATTTAAAACATTTATGAAAACCCTATACATCTAGGTGTTTACAGTTTCTGTTCACTTTTGAATTGTAATTTCCGATGCAGAATAACCTCATGTAGGACAGAGTGCTGTAAGACTAGGATTCTGCACCCTCATTTGGGACCCTTCTGGCCGTGGGGCTGAGGAGTGTTCTAGGTGAGCTGTGGGCATGTCGGGGCTCTCAGGTTAGACCTCCGCCCTCTGCACTAGAGCGGGAGGCCAAGCCATAGAACCTGAGTGGTGGGTCCCCTCAGAGTTGAAGGTTCTGGGGGATTCTGGAGAGGTAAGAAGAGTCGTACAGAGGCCTGAACAAAGCAGGTCCCACAGATTACTCTCGTTTTTTATTTTTTTCCTTTTTTCTCATGGAAGGAGAGAAGATATTTGGGCATTCCATGGTCCGAAGTTGAAATTCTACTTAATTTTGTAGCTTGTGTGAACTAGTTTCATGTCCTAAAATAACAGCTTTTTTTTTTTTTTTTAACAAGCACATCTCCAGCTTTGGGATAGTGAATATTCTGTCACCGGTTCTTACTTTTGGTTTGGCCTTTTTCATTCCAGCTCTATTACCAGGTCTTAAACTTTGCCATGATTGTGTCTTCTGCTCCGAAGTTGAAATTCTACTTAATTTTGTAGCTTGTGTGAACTAGTTTCATGTCCTAAAATAACAGCTTTTTTTTTTTTTTTTACAAGCACATCTCCAGCTTTGGGTTAGTGAATATTCTGTCACCGGTTCTTACTTTTGGTTTGGCCTTTTTCATTCCAGCTCTATTACCAGGTCTTAAACTTTGCCATGATTGTGTCTTCTGCGCTCATGATCTGGAAAGGCCTGATCGTCCTCACTGGCAGCGAGAGTCCCATCGTGGTAGTGCTGAGGTGGGTGCCGCCGGCCGTCCTGCTGCTGCCCAGGACCCAGGAGCAGCGTGGACAACCCAAACTCGGTGTTTTAATTGGATAGAGTTTTCTTTCTTGATATCTGTTTTGAGAAGGTTTCTTTTTTTTTTGGCTTTTGTTGAAAAATCTTTTTCAATAGACAGTTGAGGCCTTTCATCATGCTGATGCCTGTGGTCCAGTGCAATGTGATTCACTTTCATGTTTTAATGTTTTAATCCATGTTAAATGACATTTTAATAAGATAGTAATAATACATTATTTGTGTACACATTGATTTTTAAACATAACTAATTTAAAGCTCTTACTTGGTTCTCTCTGTCCTGCGTGGGCAGGGAGTCTGTGCCCAGCATGGTGTCTGGTGTTTGCTCAGGTTTCTTCAGCAGCGCTGTGGTAGCTGACTCCTCTCTTCTCAAGACTCTCAACACTTTTACTCTTAGAAAGCACAGCGTATTCATCTTAGAAAAGTTTATACTTTAACTTCCCAGAGCCATGAAGTCATCCAAGGGGAAAAACTTAACAGTCAACTTGAAATTAAATAGCGTGTTTGTGAGCCCTTAGGTGCTTGGACATGCTCTGCTCACTGTGCCTTAGATCGCTGAGTCTCCCTGCAGTGGGAGTGGAGCCCTGTTGTTCCACAGGGGGAGCAGCGGGCTGGAGCAGTGACGCGGGCAGGGTCACCGCTGGCCAGAGCAGGAGAACCAGCACGCAGGCTTCTTGGCTCCCAAGTCAGTGCCCTTTCCCTCCTCTGGGCCCCGCTGTCACGTGATGGGGCAACAGCTCTGGCCCGGGCTTCACCAGGCTGCCCTTCTGTGGCTGGCCAAGGGGCCTGCATCTAGAGATGTAGCATTTTCATAAACTTAGGAGCCTGGGGATGGCATAGTTCACACACACAGCTGAGGGGGCCTCTAATTCACTGATGTTTACACTGTGCTCCAGGGGTGCCTGAGGGTCCAGGTGGATGGGTTAGGAGGGAAAAGGTGACCAAGCTCATGGACTATAAACATCTTAGCCTTGCTTCGGTTGTGACAGCTCCACTTTTATGTACTTTATGTGACTATACTTTACCTGGTAAGATTTCATTTGAAGGAAGGATTTTAAGGCTTTTGAAAAAAAGAAAAAATTAAACCCCTCAAATTCAGATGGGCCCAACAAATACGGAAGCTGAGGTCCAACAAGGCCAAGTCGCCCGCATCCCACAGTTACTTACGGCAGAGCCAGAACTCGGTCCGAGGTGTTCCAGCCCGTCTTCAATCACACAGACACACTTGCATGCAGAGATTATTGTGAAATTGCAGTACATGGGGACTTTTTTTTTTTTTTTAAAGCATCCTTTACAATTCTAAAGCAATTTGGTTTGTCAGCATAAACTGTTGACATCACAAGGGATGTGTGACCTTGGGGAACACTGACCTTGGGGGAATCCCTGGCCCTTGAGGAAAGCAAGTGTAAGTTGTTATTAGTGAAACATTTCAAAGGACTGCCTTCCTAATGGGGCACGATAGTGACCCTTGCTGCCAAACTGCAGTGCACTCATGCTGCCTCTGAGACTTGTTCAGGGAGTTTTTTTTTTAAACTGCTGTCCTTGTTATCACAGACTGAGATGGTTTTCTAGAAACTTCTTCCCACTGCGTGTCTTCAGGAATTTTGTCAAAGGAGTAAAGATGAAGCAGTAGATGAAGAAATTATCCTAAGCATTTTAGCCGTCGTCGGCTTTTACTTCAAAGAGTCCACATTTTTCTTAGTTCTTTTTCTACCTAATACAAACTGCAGAGCGACCTGCTAGTGCCCTTTTCATACTCAAATCCAAGAAGAAATCGCTCCCTTTCTCACCATTATCACCTTGAGCAGTCAGAAGGAAATTGCTGTGGTTTGTTTTATAGCTCATAGACCTACCTGCTTGACTGTTGATGAAAGTTGATATTCTAAATGGTATGTTTGTTGTATTCTTTATGGGTTGAAATGTTCACCTGGTGTGAACATAATTCTGATGTGACTTTGTGTTTCTTTGCAGTGGCAGCATGGAGCCAGCCTTTCACAGGGGCGACCTTCTGTTCCTAACAAATTTTCGAGAAGACCCGATTAGAGCTGGTGAAATCGTTGTTTTTAAAGTCGAAGGCCGAGACATTCCAATAGTTCACAGAGTAATCAAAGTTCATGAAAAGTAAAGAGGCTTTACTTTTCTCTTTGGTTTTGTTTTGTAGACAAAACTGTGGACAGTTTGAATGGTTGATTAGAAAGTAGCAGAAACACTGGATTATGTTCCTAGTTTTGCCATTTAGTAATTGGGTGACATTGAACCTGCTACTTAACTGAGTCTGTAAGATGGGAATAATACTTTACCCCTAGTAACTCACAGGGTGATTATGTGAATGAAATGAACTGACGTTTACTAAAGCACTTGAAAAACTTGAATTGCTGCACAACGTACGCTGGAATGTATTCTTGCAGAATATTAGTTATTTGAAGGAGTCTCAAAGAAAATCAAATCTCGTGGTAATTGAGGATGATTTTCCTAAGAGAATTATCTTCGGAAATGCGGAAAGCTACCTGTTTCTCAGTGTCACTTTGGACAAACTGGCATTCTCAGCAGTAATATTAGCCCTGGATGAATAAAAATTCCTTTCCCCATCTCTTCCCATGATTTGATCATTGCACATCCTGCATTAATTCTCCCCGCCACAAATGACTTTGCCTTTTCCTTAAATGCCAGTGATGACTTATTAAAACACTTCTTGGGAACCAGAAACAATGACTTCTGGCTCAAACATATTAAGTTTCCATGAGAGAGTACGGTCACGTGATTAGCGAAAACGTTACATATGTGGTTATTCATTTACCTTTATGCAGCTTAGTATAGCATTTTACCTGCATGAGTTATGGGATTAAAGTTAGGTATATATATTTGTATTTTTTAAATAAGGGAGCATTGCTCATCCTTTGTGTGTGTGTGTGTGTGTGTGTGTGTGGTGTTTGTGTCTGTGTGTCTAACTATTTGTACATTTCTGATACGAGATTCTCATTCCATTCACTGCTTCCAGGTGTTCCCCAAAGACGTTTGATACTAAAAATATTCACTTCATTTTACTCTAAACATTAGAATGATGTTTCAGTTTGTGTTAATACACTGGTACTGCACTAACATTACGTTGTTAGTGGTACTTGTTAACTTACTGATGAAGAAATATGCTCAGTCATGATGCAACAGAACTCGCACCTGATTTTAAAACAATGTCCAAAGATGGGAAATTGTGCGTTTCCTGTAGAGCTGCACTAGCCAATGAGTTTGCCACCAGCAGTATATGGTTACTGAGCACTTGAAATGTAACTAGTGTGAAATATACACAAGGTTTCAAAGACTTAGTACCAAAAAGACAGAGAATATCTCAATAATAATTTTAGATTGATTATATGTTGAAGGAACACTTTTGATATATTGAGTTAAATAAAATATATTATTAAAATAAAAGAAAAACAAAGATGAGAAATTGTTCAGAATTAAGGAAATAATGATGCTTTGCTGTAATTTTCATGAATTGTGAGAGATGGCCCGGGTTTTTCTACTCTTAATTTATTTTATAACCATGGTTGCAAATCAGCTCACTCTTTTTGGTGTGGTTTCAAATCTTTGTGGGCTTTTAATATTTTATCAAATTATTTAGTGCATTTTCTCATTTGTCTTATTGAAAAAAGACCCTCTTTATAGCTCTATAAGGCTATAATACTGTGTTTCTAGTATCAAGGCTGTGTAAGCACCAGTTTACAATGTTTAAAATGAATCCCCCCTGTCTCTTTAACACAGTGGTTTTATGCTGTTTGTAATTCCTGTTTGTTTGCAAACTGGATTGTAATCCACTTTGCTCAGTGGTGAAGGAAATAAGGCATTAACACATCCTACATTTGGTAAGGAAAAATAAGCTTGAGGAGAGCTAAGAGCACATTTGTGTTTAAATTACCTTGTGCTCAAATCTGTGTAATCTGGGACCAAGTTCATGTGTCGAGTGAAGAGGAATATAATCTGTGTTAACCAGTTGGTCCGTGGGGATGAAGAATGGATGGGAACAGATGCTGGAGCTAAGCATTGCCTTCCTGGTGCCCTTGTGCTTCGCCATGCTTTTTGGTTATCAGGGTAACTTAAGTGTTTTAGAATTTAAGTCTACAAAATTGTCATTAGATTTGTGCTTTAGTTGAATGGTTGTCTGCCAGCAAGCATCTTAGACCAAGAAAGATCAAGTTATCTTTGACTGCTTTTCTCAGTGCCCATATCTGCCTGTAAAGTGTTGGCCAAGCTAATACTTTTCTAACGATGCTGTGCTGAAAATAACTTTTGAAAGGACGTTGTTTTGCTTTCCAGAGATAATGGAGACATCAAATTTCTGACTAAAGGAGATAATAATGAAGTTGACGATAGAGGCTTGTACAAAGAAGGCCAGAACTGGCTCGAAAAGAAGGATGTGGTGGGGAGAGCCAGAGGGTGAGTGAGGATTACCTTTTAAGTTATACAGAAGATTCAGAAACCAGAAAAATATTTAGAAACAAAGAAACCAAGGTTAATAGAATTATTCATTACAAAGATTATACGTCAGGAGAGTTGTAAGCAGTTTTACTTTGTACTGTAAAGACTAAACAAAATTCAGAACTTCGTAAGGACCTAAAATCTAAAGCTGAATGCAAGTGTGCTATCTATATCATGGGTTTAATTCTATTTTTGAAATAAATCCTCACCTCGAGATTATTTATAGATTTTAAATAACAATTATAAGAAATCCTTTGAGAAATAACTACTGTGTAACACTGTGATGAGTATTCTAGATATTCCTTGTACCTATATAGATGTGTGTATGCATATATAATATATAATTTTACATAGAAGAGTTTTATTTTTTCACCCAACAGAAAGTTGCAGATAGCTTTCTGTGTCAAATCTACACCTATATCTTTTTTTTTTTTTTTTTTTTTTGCGGTACGCGGGCCTCCCACTGTTGTGGCCTCTCCCGTTGCGGAGCACAGGCTCCGGATGCACAGGCTCAGCGGCCATGGCTCACGGGCCCAGCCGCTTTGCGGCATGTGGGGTCTTTCTGGACCGGGGCACGAACCTGTGTCCCCTGCCTCGGCAGGCAGACTCTCAACCACTGCGCCACCAGGGAAGCCCTACACCTATATCTTTTTAAACGACTGCATGGTGTTCCTCTGAGAATCATAACTGAATTCACTAGTCCTCTTTTGGTCAACATTTAGATTATCTCCTGGTTTTTACTACTAAGAAAAGTTCTGTGATAAAATTTTTAATACCCATCTTTGCATAATTGTTCCAGGCATGAGTTCTGCTTCTGATTGACACAGCAGAGAGTCTGTCCTGTTATTAAATACCAAAAAAGGAGATTCTCCCCGTCTCTTGGTGACCCTTTTTATATTTAACCCTTTCTAGAAATGTCTCCTTTTATTGAAATCCCACCAGCTGTGTAAGGCTGGAGAACACCGGTGACTGTTTTCTAAGATGCAGCTTTATTCATCAGCTCGTAGTTTAAGGCCTCTTTCGACCCCTTTCCTCCCTCTGCTCACCTTTTAGCCATTTCTCCTCTATTGCAATAATCCCACCTGAATATCTGCAGGGAGATGACAGAGACCTGCAGCTGGTCAGTCCTGTATTTCTAGACACTCTGGTGAGAGGCTGTGTATAAGTGAGAGGTTGACGCTACTGATTTTAAAGCAGACTGGAGGGTACTAAGGGAGTGTTACCTTGTTTCCTATCAGTGACATGATTGAGACTTGAGTCAAACTGATTCCATATTGACATTAATTTTGTCAGCATGATCATTGGCTGGTTTATCCTGGCTTATCCTCTCTGGGATCATAATCGTGTTTGGCTATAAATTACGGGATTCACATTTGTGTTCACTGCCCAACCGACTTCTTTGTTACATGTGAAAAGTGCTGTGCAATGGAAATGATGAGGATTCCTTCAGTTACAAACTCTTGGGTTGCCAAAAAGTTTGTTCGGGTTTTCCCGTAAGATCTAAACCCGAACGAACTTTTTGGCCAATCCAATAATTATTCATGTGCTTTCAAAGCTCTCTCGCACAGCAGTTTACATATAGGCTATCTGAATCTTACATCTCTACTAAGAAAAATTAAGAACTCGATTTGCCCTTTCTGTTGTACAAGTGGCTCAACTAATTATTTTCATTCTGTTAGGATGAAATGCAGCAAGTGAAGACAAGTAGCGTCTCTAGATCCTAAATTGCCTTCTTAAAAAGTTGTCCTGGCTGTTAGCGCTAATGCTTTTTACTAACAAAACCTTCTGAGACAGGAGTGAATATTGTTTTTATGGCCCCAATCAGTGTTGTTCCCAAGGAGGACTTTTTCCTCTGCTGATTTGTAGTGTTTTCAAGTATTGCTATCATTATATTACAAACACTTTTTACACTTCTGGCTTTTTATCCCACAATTTAGGTTTTTACCATATGTTGGTATGGTCACCATAATAATGAACGACTATCCAAAATTCAAGGTAGGAATTTATGTGTACGTCTTTATTTTTTAAGAGAACATTGGCGCTTTTACACTTGCAACTGTAAAGATGCAGAGTCTGTTACGAATGTTTTGCTAGCTAATTCTTCTGCAGAGTATTTGTAGTTAATTACAAATTAATATACTCATTTAAATGATCAGTTTTAAATGATTGAAATTAACTATTGAAAGTAAGTACTTCCACCTTTTACGTTTATATAGTATGCTCTAAAATAGCACCTATATATTTTTTGCTTTTTATTATGGAAATCTTTAAACATACGAAAAAAGTCGTACAATAATCCCAGTAATGCTTATTTCCCAACTTCAACAAAAATAATATCCATATTTTTTTTTTTTTTTTTTTTTGCGGTACGCGGGCCTCTCCCTGTTGTGGCCTCTCCCGTTGCGGAGCTCAGGCTCCGGACGCGCAGGCTCAGTGGCCATGGCTCACGGGCCCAGCCGCTCCGCGGCATGTGGGATCCTCCCGGACTGGGGAACGAACCCATGTCCCCTGCATCAGCAGGCGGACTCTCAACCACTGCGCCACCAGGGAAGCCCCCGTATATTTTTTTTAATCACTTGAAACACAGTAGGAAACCTACACATGAATGAGTAGGTACATTAGCAGTGTTTGTTGGGTGTGTGATCCTTGGTCCATCAGTATATTTGGGGGTTTTAACTGTTACGTGGAGAACACTGTTCTCTCATTTGGAGAACAAAGCATGTGGAAGAGGTCATCTTTTGATCCTGTCCTCAGTCCAGTATTGACCAGACTTTATTTGAATACATTTATAGACCAAATTTATTTGTAGTCCTCACAGTAATTTTCCACTGTGTTTTCTTTGCAGTACGCTCTTTTGGCTGTAATGGGTGCATATGTGTTACTAAAACGTGAAGCCTAAAATGAAAGGCAATTCCTGGGACCAGACAGAAATAAATTCTGTTGAAAAAGAGAAAAGCTAATATATTTGAAATGTTCCACTTTCTGTATAAAAGGAAACAAAGTGGAGACGTTTTTGTCTTGTTTGAATAAACGATTCATCAGTGATGATTGTTTTCTTTTGTGGACTCTGATTTGAATGTGCTCAATCTCTCTGCTTCTCATCGTAATCATTCTAAACCAAGCTTGAGGGTCTGCAGCACTTCAAAAATCAGGCAGGCCGTCTCTGGGCCTGGCCTGCTAGTGGGATAATGCATAGTCCAAACGTGGTATAGTTGTAACACCTGAGTTTCAAAAATAAAATTCTTCTCATAGCATTTCCAGGGGAAACAGGCCCTTAAAAGAAAATGATTTCTTATTTATTGAAGTGTAGTCTGATAAACGAATAAAACCTAAAACCTTTTTAGAAGGAAAGGTGTAATCTGCTTTGTTCTTGTGGTCTGGTGTATCTTGAGATGGTTGGATAAATTATTTGAGAAGTGTCTGATAAATTAAAACAACAGTGCGTACTCCTTTGACAAACTGCACAAAGCACAGAAGGGTAGAAGGGCTGTGTCCTTTTTCCCCGCAGTCTTCCCTTCCATTTCCCAGGGATCTCCGCTGTTACAGTTTAGTTTCGTTATCTTTGCACTATACGCAGTCCTGAATATAAAATAGTCCCTCGTTAAACCAACTTTCAGACCCTCGTGTCCCAGCTGCTGCCTTAGGTGCTAGGGATACTGAGTCCCAGCCTGGATGGAGGTTCCAGTGTAGTAGAAGGAACAGGTGATAAACTGACGTGTGATTTCAGGAGAGACAGTTGCTGTGGGAAAGAAGCAGATAGAGGGTGCTTTTCACATGGGTCAGGGAAGACCTCTGAGGAGGGGACATAGAGCAGAGTTAAAGGAGAGGAGGGGACTTCCCTGGTGGTCCAGTGGTTAAGACTCTGTGCTTCCACTACAGGGCGCAAGGGTGGGGCAAAGGTTTGGCAAGGGTTCAATCCCTGCTTGGGGAACTAAGGGCCAAAGAAAAAAGAAAAAAATAGAAACACTCCCAGGGAACACTGGTGCTGCTGGTGCCCGGACCACACTGCAAAGTGTTAAGGGAATAAAAAGGAGGCCAGTGGTATTTTCAGATACTCTCTTCAGTTTTGCCAAAACGTTCTCTCTTCACCGAACAATACGATGTTGACATCCTTTTCAGTCAGAACTTAGAAATCTACCTCATTCTTTCAGCTTTGTTCAATTCTGATCTAACAATTTAGAATCCTGCCTGGTGGTCACTTAACCACCCACGGGCCTTGAGCATAACTTCCCTCAACCTCAAATGGAAGATGAGAACTGCTCTCACCTCCTTGCGTGTCCCCAGGAATTAGTAGATGATTCCTTAGCCCAGTGCTGCCCATGTACACAGTTTGCACTCAGTACGTGTCACCCATGGTTACGTGTGTTTTCCTCTTCGGCATAACCTGTACCTTCACACACCTGTACAGTCGCTTTGTGACTGAGCTGTGATTTGGGGAAGACCAGCAGGTGTGATCCGTGGCGGGTAGCCTGCCCTTTAATCCTTAATCTCTGCTAAAAATAGGCTATTGCAACAATAATGGACCTCATCCTGTTGAAATCAGTGACGTGAAAGAAAAATTAACAGGATACTTTCTAAAAACATTATTCTCTGGTGCCCTTTAATAAACTCTTTTTTAAGAAAAATAGGTTTTTCTTCCCTGAACTAAAGGTGGAATTTCAAAATGTTGGGTCAAAACTTTATTATTTTATCATCTTTCTGGGGTTATGTAGCTGGATAATATAAACTTTAAAAAGCTCTGTAATGTGGCTAAGCTTTTCGGTAACCCTTTGAACATGCCTGACGTTCTGAAATAAACTTTACAAAGACAGGTAAGAACCCAGACACAGTTCAGCCAGTGCCATTTGATTGTGGCTCGTTAGAAAGTATGATCTCTTTTGGCCTTTTAGAGGCTACTGGTCTTTATCAAATGGAAATGATGGAAGTTAATGCTGGATCGATGTTCTTTTATCTGGAGTCTCAGTTGCAGCCTCGATGTCTGGAACGAGAACCAGGCCTGTATCTGGGCAGACAAAACTAGCACTGCGGTGTGGCAGTGGATTCACAGAGTGGAACCTCTTGCTGGGAGCTTCTGTTTTTTTCTTGGACACACATTTCTCATGTGGTTGAGCAACTGCTTTTCTACTTCACGACAGCTTAGAAACCTCAAGGTGAAGGTGTCCGGTGGACACTGGCCAAGCAAGGATATCCACTGAGAAGGGAGAAGACCAAGTATAAAAAACAGTGCAAGAGGCTTCCCTGGTGGTGCAGTGGTTGCGGGTCCGCCTGCCGATGCAGGGGACACGGGTTCGTGCCCCGGTCCGGGAAGATCCCACATGCCGCGGAGCGGCTGGGCCCGTGAGCCATGGCCGCTGAGCCTGCGCGTCCGGAGCCTGTGCTCCGCAAACGGGAGAGGCCACAACAGTGAGAGGCCCGCGTACCGCAAAAAAAACCCAAAACAAAACAGTGGAAGGATTTCAAGACACCACCTAGTGGAGGGACAGACAGCCCATGTCTCAGCTCACAAAGGCCTCAGTGATACACAAGGACACTTACACAGAAGCTAAATGGTGTTTGCTATACTGTATTTTAAGATCGATTTCGGTTTCTATCAGAAACTGGAAATTTTCTACTGTGGAATTAAGCTTCAGTTTTTTAAAAAGGTTAGTGGTGGAACCTCTGATATCCCAACCCACAGGTCTCAGTCCTGCCTTTTTCCCTTTGACAGTGAATGTGTCAGTCCTATGCAGATGCTAGACACACACACACCCTGAAACGACCAGATAGTGGGCTCTAAACTCCTCTATAAAATTTTTGCCACTGTCCCCAACAAGCAGGCCTGGGCAGATGAAACATTCTTTGCAAAGTGGAAGAAGTCTGACTTTTAAGTAAGCCACAGGTAGAAGAATCTTTAAATAAAGAGAAGCAAGCCTGGCATCTGCTCCATTGAAAAGTCCCCAGCTGAGTCATGCGGCCAGGGTTGAAGACCACTGGGAAACGTCCGCACAGATTAGTCAGGAGGAAATGTGATTAGGATGCTTGATTGTTCACATCTTCCATTTCGTCTTCATGAAGTCATTTGCAGATTGCATGGTAGGAAAAAGCCAGACATGCACCGTTTCTATGTGCTATCCTCTCCCCTCCATTTCCCACACCCAACTGATGCTAGCCATCTTGATTAATGGTCTCCTGGTTTCTGCTTCAGTACCTCGTCTTACTAAGTAGCCTTTGGCCCAGCGCACGGGTCGGTCTGTTTAGTCTCATCCTGAAAATCCAGGCGGAGATCCATCCATCCCCACTCTGTGGTTTCAGCAGTTCCCTTAGTTTCCAATGAGAGGCATGGGGACGGGGTGGGGGGTGCAGTGGAAAGAGGCTCTGGAGTCACCGTGGTTTAAGCCTTGCCTCCACCTACTAGATATGTAGCTTGTAACTGATGAGACTCAGTTTCCTTATGTCCAGAATGAGTGTCCAGGTGGGCGAAGGATTTGTTAGATGCTTGGTTTTCATCAAACAGGTCTTTTTACGCTTTCTTCCTCAAGATCACTGGAGTTTGAGCACTTAGAATTTGTTTATTTTTTAAGCTCCCAAATCCTCTTGAACATTCTTCCCTATCATTTTTGGCCGTGAATTCTACCTACGTTTTCTCTGGATTTTAAATCTGCTTCCCTGCATTGTTGCAGACATTTCAGTGACAGGGACATTTGCCCCCAGAGCCTTTGCTTTTAGTCACATGAAGCTTCAGGAAGATGTAGGAGAGGGGAAGGCCCTTTGCCACGTGATCTTGGTGGCAAAGCCTTCTGTTGTAGAGTTTTCTCTGGGCTTCTTGCCCTTCAGTCCTCACCCAAACACTGTCCACTACATGCCTCTTGTCAGGTGTAATCGTCTCCCTACAGGTGTTTAGCTTTTGCCATACGGCAGGAATTTTGGGGAACAATTTAGAGCAGTTTTAGGTCCACAGCAAAATTGAATAGAAAGTACCAGACGTTCCTCCCTGCCCCACAAATGCACAACCCCCCCTACTATCAAAGCCCCTACTATCAAAGCCAGCATGGTAGTATATTTGTTACATTTATGAACCTACATTACACGAAGTTATCACCCAAATTCCGTAGTTTACATCAGGGCTCACTGGGTTTTTTTGAATTTTATTTAATTTATTTTTTTATACAGCAGGTTCTTATTAGTTATCCATTTTATACATATCAGTGTATACTTATCAATTCCAATCTCTCAATTCATCCCACCACCACCTCCCGCCCTCCACTTTCCCCCTTTGGTGTCCATACGTTTGTTCTCCACATCTGTGTCTCTACAGGGCTCACTCTTGGAGTTGTACATCTTATGAGTGTTGACAAATGTGTCATGACATGTATTCACCATTGTGGTATCATCCAGAATAGTTTTACTGCCCTAAAAACCTTCTGCCTATTCATCCATCCCTCCCCCCACCTCTAGCAACAACTGATCTTGGTCCTGTCTCCATAGTTTTGCCTTTTACAGAATGTAAAACAAGCAACACCGCAAAACAGAAAAGAAAATCCTCTGGACACCCTCTCTACTCCACTCAACGTTCTTTGGTTCTCTCAGGTGCTCTGGGGCCCCAGGTGGCCTCTCTGGGATCTCATGCCTTGAGGACATAGCTCCTAAACGAATATGCAAACAGTAGTAACTAATAGGGGCTTATTATCTACCTCTCAGGAGTATTTACATTTTAGTCATGAATTTGTGCAAATGCTCAAGGCCTTACACGTGGGGTCATTACAGATGCGGATGCCCAAGTAGCTGAGATAGAAAAATCAGAGGTTTGGAGGAGTGGGAGTTCCCCAAGTCTCTGGAATCACGCTTTTGCTTTGGTTACATGGCAGGGATTATGTCTGAGCTGATGCAGCCCTTGCACAGCTGCTCATAACCACGACCTGCTGAAAACGGATTTATGCAAAATGCCTGCCACCAACCCACCCTGCTGCCACACACACGCCCACATGTGTGCAGGTAAGCGGCTTTTGATGGATTAGCTAGTTTAAAATTTCGGTCTGAAATTGGTTAAATAAAAAAAATCAAAATAACAAGTTTGTATCACTCAGGCAAGTGATACGAACTTACAAAATGGGAATCCCAGCGGGACTGTGACAGCCAAAATGTAAAAGGGAGGTTAAGGGCTTTAAGAGGAAACTTGAAAAACAAATAGCCGAAGATAGAAAGATCCAGGAGAATCGGTGTGGGAGTGGAGTGCCACACAGCTGCTATAGTTCTTCCCTGCTCTAAGCTGGGCGCCCTGGGTCCGCAGGAGCCACACCAGGTCCCCTCCAGGGCCCTGCTGGGCTTTCCCATCAGAAAGGCCTCTCACTTGAACCCAGGCCCTGTGGCCACGACAGATGTGACAGGATGTCTGCCACCAGGACCTAAGCTCTTGGAGCCTCCACTGCACTTTGGAGCCACATTCTCCTTCCCTCCGTCACTATTTCCAGCTTTTGCCAAGTGGGGAGTTAGGAAGAGGAGGAAGGAGAGGCCAGCAGTGCAAAGGAAGCAGCTAGAGTAGGCCCAGGGTTTTGCATTTCTAACTTGAGTTTCTGTATTAATTTTTCCAAGTTTGCCTTCCTCAGTGGCTTTCAGTCCTGGCCACCCATTAGAACCACATGGGCACTTTGAAGAATCAGGGTTTCCAGGTCCTGTCCCACACCGTTTGAAAGAGAGTCCTTGCAGCTGGGACCCGATGCTGCAGTTTTAAAGCTCCCAGGTGACTCCAGTGGGCAGCCGGGGCCTCGCTGGCTTGAGAGCAGCTTCCTTACCCTGCATGGGACAGGGTGTCCATGAAGCCAGTCAAGAGTTCCTCTTGCAGAGGATATTTCTAGGGCAGGAGATCCCTGCATCCGAGCCCTCTCAGCTGCCAGAACGTCCGGAACCTGATTTACCCACCTGGCCTTTACCATGGGGCAAATGCCTTTCCCGGAGAGCAGGCTTCTTCACCCACCTCCTCCTTGGAGCAATCTCACCAAATTCCTCCCTGCCTACAGCAGTCAACATCTGGGAGGGGTACTTGGGGCAGTGTATGGAGAAACTGGGGGCCGGGGTGGGGGGCGGGAGGTGGGCACTTTGTTCCCTGCCTGTGTAGGTGTCCCTAAGTCAGTGCTTCCCAAACCTTGACTCTGCGTAGGAATCGCCTGGGCATCTTGTTAGAATGCAGATTCTGACTCAGGAGGCCGGGGGTAGGGTCTGAAATTCTGCATTTCTAACAAGCTCCTAGGTGGTGCTGATGCTGCCAGTTGGAATAGCAAGGCTCTAGGATGCTAATTCCCTCCACCCCTTTCTTGGAAGTTTTTGGGGTTTGGACCAACTGGGTTAGGTGGCTTCATAAGTTAGGGGACCAGGAATGAGGGGGCCTGGCATCCTTACTCAGGGTAGGAGGAGACTATATCGTTTTGGCTCAGACGCGGCTGCAGGCGTGATGCTGCTCTAGACTAGAGCCCAGGTGAGGTGTGTCCTCTCCGGGCCTGGTGACAGAGCTGTGACCTCATCCACAGAAAATCAACCTTGACCTCCAGGCAACATGGAAGGATAGCACCACCTCCCATGCCCTCTGTGCCCGTTTAAGGCTGCCATCTGCACTCACACTGACCTGATGATACTGAATCACCTGCTCTCACCTCTCCCTCCAGCACGTGCCAGTTCCTACCCTGCCTGTTTCCTTAAAAGCTCCAGGAGACATTATAGGAGGCAAGGTACATAAAAGTCTGGAGCTGAGAGTGGGTGCTCAATAAATACATTTGTTGGGTGAATGTGAATAAAATAATTTGCTCAAATATTCTGCTCAATATTTCCAAAGCACCAGCAGCAGAATGTGGTGGTGTCATTTAACAGGAAATATTCAGCAGGGCCCCATGCTGCGAATATCTCCGTGAAGCTACCACTGAAAGGATTTCTTTGATTTCATTTCTTCCCCAAACACTGCCTTTCATAGCTGCTGAGTTTTCAGCCTCTTGCCGTCTTCCCAGTGGTTTTCGTTCAGCCGCTTCCCTGGCAGAGGGATTAGGCAGGACCAGCCTGAAGAAGGCTGAAGCTGTTTGTGTCTCTAACCACAAGGAAATGACTACTGACAGCTCCAGGTAAAGCAGAAATACTAAGAATGACGAGTGATGTTCCTGTACCAGAAAATGGAACATTAATAAAAAGTATTAAAAGCCAGAGCGTAGCAATAAATTGTAGGCTTTGAAAGCATATTTAAAGTCTGCGTGAAACTCGTTTGCCTTTGTCCCTTGGAATTTGCGAAAAGTGCACTAGGTTTCAGTTAGCTGGTTCAGAATTCTTTGACTATGATTGGTTAATTTCCATATTTATTGTCCCCCAGAAACACTGGCTCCATCTCCATTTAAAAATTCTGTGAAAAGACAAGTAAGTTGCACATTTAGGAATTGATTATCCTGTCTGTAAATGGGCCAAACATTTGAATTTTTCTGCTGCCTGCTTCTGGCTAATGTATGCAAATGAAGAAAAATGAAGGGAGATGAAACTCAAGTCAATATATTTTGTACTCATTAAAAGTTCTGGTGGGGGACTTCCCTGGTGGCGCAGTGGTTAGGAAACCGCCTTCCAATGCAGGGGACACAGGTTCGATCCCTGGTCCGGGAAGATCCCACATGCCGTGGAGCAACTAAGCCCGTGCGCCACAAATACTGATCCTGTGCTCTAGAGCCCGCGAGCCACAACTACTGAGCCTGTGTGCCACAACTACTGAGCTGTGAGCCACAACAAGAGAAGCCACCGCAATGAGAAGCCCGCGCACTGCAACGAAGAGTAGCCCCCACCCACTGTAACTAGAGAAAGTCCACGTGCGGCAACGGGGACTCAACGCAGCCAAAAATAAATAAATAGATTTAGATATAAAAAAAAAGTTCTGATGGGAAAAATGTGGGCAGCAAAGAATTCCAAGGTTACTGTCTGTTGCTCGTCAACTCAAGGCATCCAGTTTATCTATGGTGGACACAAACCTTTTCTTGCATCAATGGTTGGCTGACATCTGTGACATGCATACTTGATGTGAATCTGTTATAGCTGAAGACTTCACATGAGCACAGCAATAATAAATATTATTATCTTTTGTTTCTTTTTTTTAAAGATTTTTTTGATGTGGGCCATTTTTAAAGTCTATTGAATTTGTTACAATACTGCTTCTCTTTTATGTTTTGGTTTTTTGGCCATGAGGCATGTGGAATCTTAGCTCCCTGACCAGGGATCGAACCAGCACCCCCTGCATTAGAAGGCAAAGTCTGAACCACTGGACCTCCAGGGAAGTCCATGCTTCATTTTGTTTTTATTGAAGTATAGTTGCTGTACAGTATTATGTTACAGGTGTACAATATAGTGTTCACAATTTTCAAACGTTATAATCTCCATTAATAGTTATTGTAAAATAGTTACTATATTTCCTGTGTTGTACGTTATGTCCTTGTAGCTCATTTTATACCGTTTGTATCTCTTAGTCCTTTACCCCTGTATTGCCCCTCCCCCTTCCCGCTCCCCACTGGTAACCACTAGTTTGCTCTGTATATCTATGAGTCTGCCTCCTTTTTTTTTTTTTTATTATATTCACTAGTTTGTTGTATTCGAAAAGATACATGTACCTCAATGTTCAGATACGGAAGCAACCTAAGTGTCTATCAACAGATGAATGGATAAAGATGTGGAATATATATATATATATATATATATGTATATATATATATATATATATATGGAGAGAGACAGACAATGGAATACTACTCAGCCATAAAAAAGAATGAAATTTCACCATTACAGCAACATGGTTGTACTTGGAGGGCATTATGCTAAGTGAAATGTCAGACAGAGAAAGACAAATACTGTATGATATCATTTACATGTGGAATCTAAATACTATTATTTTAAATTAAAAAATAAATCCTTCCACCATGTCCTATTTTTAGTGTCAAGTATAATACAAAGTTCCCTTGGTGGTTTTAGTGGGACCTTGGGAATTAATAAAGGGTCAGCACTCAATAGGATTCAATGCTGGTCCCTGCAGTATGTGAAAGTGAGACCCCTTTGTGGAATTTAAATATATTTTCACTTGCTGAGGGGTTTATTAAATGACTTGTAGTAAACACCGAAGCTCTTGCTTTCTTGAGAAAAAATGAATATCCTTGTCAAAATGTCTAAATAGGGGCTTCCCTCGTGGCTCAGTGGTTAAGAGCCCACCTGCCAATGCAGGGGACACGGGTTTGAGCCCTGGTCTGGGAAGATCCCACATGCTGTGGAGCAACTAAGCCTGTGTGCCACCACTACTGAGCCTGCTCTCTAGAGCCCGCGAGCTACAACTATTGAAGCCCGTGCGCCTAGAGCCTGTGCTCTGCAACAAGAGAAGCCACCGCAATGAGAAGCCCATGCATGCACTGCAGTGAAGAGTAGCCCCTGCTCTGCAACTAGAGAAAGCCGGCGTGCAGCAACGAAGATCCAATGCAGCCAAAATGAAAAACAAAAAAAGAAAAAAGTCTAAATAGGACATTAATAAATGTACTCCTTTAATTTCCCAGTGTTGGACAACGGCTAATGTTGTTAGCTATGACAAGTTTCAGTAGCTAAAATCAAATATAGAAATAAAATAAAAAATAAATACAACAAAATAGCAACTCAGATATCTGTGGAGTATTACAATGAAGACATCAGAGATTCTCTGTCTCACTGACCTTGGATTTGGTCCTTAAGAACGGTTTCCACCATCTTGGAACCAGAGACAGCTACAAATATGAAATCACACTTGTGACTCCTCCTTCCCTTCCCTATACTTTTTCACGGCTGCCGTGCGAGTGGAATTAGGGAAGTCTAGTTAACTTTTGCATAGAGAAGATCAGGGTTCCAGCAGAGTGATATTGAGGAAGGGCATATTTTGCTGGCAGGAAGGGAAGACCCGTAATGAAGTGCCATTTGGGACTGCTGATGCGATCTGAGAGCCTGGGGAGAATCTGCCAAAATGGGAAGAGGGTTGGACTTTGGTGGCACTGATTGTTCAGGAATTGAAGACTTTCCCCTCATTAACAGCACCTCTGCACCAAACACAAGTCGTGCTGGCCTGCTGGGCTCTTGGCCATAAGTAGGCAGTGCTGGTCTGGGGTACAGTTCCCCAGGGACCACAGGGATAGAGAGTGCTATACGGTAGGGAAATGGAAACAGGGTCTCTGCCTAAAAGCAGAGATTCCCCCATGTGAGAAACGAAAGGCTGGAAAAAGCTGCCACAACAGGTGACAAGATTTCTGTTTTCTCATAGCTGATGTCCAGGGAGGAAGGTGGGAAGACACAGACACATCCTTTTAAGAGGACCTGAGCTGAGCTGTTGCCTGATTCTGAAATATCCCTGAGGTTTTGTAGGACCCGGTTCTGAATTGTTTGCTATGGAGATGTGGGGAGCCAGGAAAGACAGTAGCAGAACTAGGAGAGGCAGAGAGAAACTTCCCACAAAACAGGAGCCTAGAAAACGAAATTGGAAACTTGAACTCTAGGCAGAAAAATAAAATTTTGTGCAAATTTTATCAGGAAGATCAATTTCATCATTCATTCAATTTGAAATTAAAATAATATAACTAAATAAAGAATTTTTAAACTCATTATGTTGAGGATCTTTAAAGGCCCATGAAGAAAAATCATTCATAGACATTAACAAAATATGACAGAACAATAACCAACCATAAATGAATGAAGAACTGGAGTATATGAAAAATAAGCAATTGGAGGTCTGAAAAATAAAAAATACGTGGCGATTATAATTGAAAAACTCAATGGATAGGGTAAAATCTAGACTAGAAACAGGCAAAGAGTAAATGAAGATAATACTGTACAACAGAATGAAGGCCAGAGAAACAGAGACTGAGAAGAAACAGATAGACAGAAGCTAGATGGAGAGGCTCTAACATGCACCAATAGAAATCCAAGAAAGCATGAAAGAGGAAATTCCAGAGCAGCATTATTTGAAGACCTTATAGGTAAGAAGAATAAAAGAAGAGTATCCTAGAACTGAATAAAGCTGTGGACTTCATATTAAAGGTATTCTCTATGTACTGGGAAAAATAAATAAGATTCAACCCACACATACACACGTCTTGGTGAAACTGAAGAACATCAATGATCAACAGAAAATCCTTGGCCTTATCTGAGGGAAGTGACCTATTACCTATAAAGGAACACTTAGGTCGAAAGCCTGCTTCTCCTGAGCAGCAGTTGATTTTAGCAGTTAATGGGCAACGTGCTGGGGAAATATCTCTTAGCCTGGAATTCTGCTCAGCTTTAGTGTCGTACAAGTGTGGAGACAGATGCCTGACCTTTGTTGACAAAGACTAAGCTCACTACCTGTCGAGCCTCACAGAAGAGCCACTTAGCAAGAAGAAATCCAGAGAGAAAAACAAATGGAATCAAGAAACAGCAGCAAACACAGAAATAAACAAGCAACTGGTAGAAATCGGCTAACTCAATTAATTACTGATGACTAGAAGAAGAAAAATAAGCAAACTTTTGTGCATTTTATTCTCTTAAAGATGAAGTTCTGGATAATAATAAGAGGAAATAGGCATGAGTATATATCAGTTTCCCACTAGAATATCAACACCCAAGAGACAGGATTTTGCTTTGCCTTCTGCTGTACCTCCAAACATTAGCACAGTGCCTGTCACACAGGACGTATTCAGTGTTTGTTGACTGACTGACTGAATGAATGAATGAGGTAGGGTAGAAGCAGACATTCAATGGGCAAGTATACTCAGGTTTTTGCCTTGTTCTCGAGGGGACAAGAGATACTGATAAAAATAAGGTGAATGCTTAAAGGAGAGAAATGCCATCAAGAGTATCAGAAAAAAGAGAAGAAAACAAAGAGAATATAGAAAATTGTATTAGCCCAACAGAAGGTAGAGAAGAAGAAAGAGAAGAAAAGTAAAAGCTGATAAAGAGAAACCAGGAAGTAGAAATAAGTTCAAATGTATTAGCACTAATTACAATAACTATAAATTGAATCAACCTACCTATTAAAGGACAGAGACCATCAAATTGGATTAAACCAAATGCACAACAAACCAAATCCAGAAATGTTCTAGAACAGTGAAAGGTTAAAATGAAAAGTCTGGGAAATGATATTCAAGGCATATATTAGTTGGATGGAGCTTTTACAGTATTAGTGACAAATAAAATAGAATTTAATTTTTTAAAAAGTTACTCAGGATAAAGAAAGACATGGCATCATGCTAAAAGACAATCCACAAGGTACAGTAAGCATAATCTTGTATGCACGTAACATAAAACCCTGGCATATATAAAGTAAAAATTAAAAGAATCAGAAATTAACTAAAGCACAGTCAGCATGGAAGATTTTTAACACATCTTTATTAGAAAGTGCCAGATCAAGTAAACAATGATTAGATAGTGTATGGAAGATTTGTTCAACATGATGAAAAAAATTTTGACCTGAGAAATACAGATATAGAGGTCTGCTTCCAGGAAAAATAGATAATATGTATCCTTTAAAGAACACATGAAAAATTAAGAAAAGAATCACACATAAGGACCCAGTTTTCAAACAAATTTCAACTTTTAAAAGCAATTAACTGAAAAATCAACTGAAAAATTTAACATACTTGGAAACTAAAGCAGGCACTCTTGAAGAACTCATGGCTTAAAGATAATTCCATGATGGAAGTGGTAAGATAGTTAGAATTGGATCTCAATAATAGAATCATACACTGATGATATAAAAATTAATGAATTTTCAAATTTAAGATTCTTAAAAGACAGCAGAGAAAACCCAAAGAACAGAGAAGAGAATCATAAAATCAAGGGAAAATTAATAAAATAGAAAACGAAGAAATAGTAGTTTTGTTTAAAGGTCTAAAGCAAATATGACACAAGTGAAGATGTGTTAAATCTGTCTGGTATATACATGAAGTATACATTATATTATGCTGTACTTTTCTATGTGATTGAAAGAGTAAAGTAAAATACTGGGCACGAGGGGGCTGGAACGCTTTTGCCTAGGTCACAATTTTGCCAACGTTAAGTTTACTCCAGATTCTCAGGGGCAGAGTCTGATTTTGGCCATTGGCTCTTTGCTTGACCTGCCTGGGCTTTAGCTTTTTGGCGAAGACATCAGGTTGCTGTTTTTATTACAGAGAATGTGGCAGAAGAATGTCCCTAAATTACCACACGCATCCTTCTGTAAGTAGAGCTGAGGGAGTTTCTTTGCTAAAGCCATATGTACACTGAAGTCGCTGTCATAAGCCTCTACGGGATTTTGCCTTCACGGGTTTTATCTCTGTGCGTGAAAACATACGAGGGAATTAAAGGAAAATGATGTTAGGATTTTAAGGTGGAAAGGGACCTCCCGTCTGTCCTCTCTCCCACGGCAGGGAGGCCTTTTACAGTGTGATGGAGCAGTGTGTTCTGTGGAACAACGGAAAAAGCTCAACGCTTATTGAACAGAAGTCCCTGGGACTCTCACCCACTGCTTTTAGCTTCTAAAGCAACACATCAAAAGTTTAGTCACTTCCAAATGACAACCCTTCAAGTGTTGGAAAACAACAATCTGGTCTCTCTTCAGACTTCCCTCCTCCTGGCAACATGTCCTCAGTTCCTTCAGAATGGAAAGAATCGAGCAATTCTTGACTACCTGTTATACATGCCAAGTGCCTTAGTTAGAGGGTGTGATCATCTTCAAATTCCCTGTGATTATCTGCATCGCAGATAGAGAAACTGCGGCTCAGGGAATTGAAATAACTTAGCCTAAGATCCTAAGGTTTAATAAAGCAGCAAATCTGGGCAAGTTTGACTAAGCCCCTGGGCTTTCTGCTCCTCCATGCTGTTTGTGAGGTGTGTGGTCTTCGGGGGACCCTGCAGCCCACCCTGCCTTATGCTCCCTGCGTGCTCAAACATGCACCCGGGATGTGCTACTGAGAACTGGACATGACATCATGACTTCCAATAGCCCGTTAGAATATTTTACCTTATTCGATCCTCTCTCCAAACCACTGAATATGTAAGAAAGGCATTAGCGCTCACATATTACAGATCAGGAAACTGAGGCTCAGCACAATGGATGCCCCCTGCTCCCTCCAGATCAACCAGTCTTTAAGTGGAAGCATTGGGATGCAAACCCAAATCTTCACACTCAGTATCAGTCTTTCCCGTTGCTCAAGATGCCCACCCATGATCCAGAATCTCACCAGCATTAAGAACTGATCCACCCTAGTTAATCTGGACTTAAGTACCATAATTGTTAATACGTGGCCCCAAATGGCCTTAGCTCCTTTGGCAGCCTATAGGACACTACTGCCTTCTGCAGATTCTGTCAGGAAGCAGCCCCCCAAATCTCTTGCTTTACAAAAACTGCTGTGACATCACAGCTTCTCTTTGTGCCACTGAGTTTTCCTCCATTCCAGTGGACTCTATTCCAAGCTCCTGCCCAGAAGAGTATTTTAGGTTATCCCTGTGTCTTCCAATGCGGTAGATCCAACGTAGTTAGAACTGGGTAACCGGCACCCTTGACACGCCTCTGTTTGCTCTCACGGTGGATTTGTTGATGACACTGGGGAAAGCACACCGCTGAGGACTGAGCCTGAGGGTGTGAGTTCCAAAAGCTCAGCGTCCTGAGGAAACACAGTTGCAGTGAAGGGAAATCAGTGTGTATTCAGATGCCACCACTGCACCATGACTGGGATAACTGTGGGTGTGTGCTGGGGGGAGCAGCCCCCCTGGAGGTATATTCTTTCTCTACAGTGGGGGCAGGTTGATGGATTTGGGGGGAATGAGACACACGTGGAGACATTCCCCCATACCCTCCTGACATAAAATCTTTCCCCTAGTTTATTACAGATGGTGCTCAAGGTCACAGTGAAGGTCATTCAATACCAGTGTTTTTCCCCACCTTTGCCTCATTGGGGGAATTCAAGTTGCTTGGAAATATCCCATCGCAGCTGCCTGCCTTTGGAGCTTGCTGTTAACTGAAGTAAACCCCCTTTTCCAGCTCCACCCCACACTCAGCTTGCCTTTCTCTAATTGCTTAGCGCTCTTTCCTCTCCCTGTCACCACGCTCTCCCAAACAGATGGTGTTTATAGACAGGAAAGAAGCGGAAGTTATTCAGCTGCAAGGCTGGTAATCGATACCCAGAAACCGACCCTCTGAAGATGCCAGTCAGAGGAGGGTCCTCATGGATGCAGCCACTAAAACAGCTCAGAGCAGAGACCGACGAGCCCGGCCTGGGCTGTGTCCCGGGGATAGGATGACAGCCTCTTGTGCCTGTAGCCAGTTAAGTGGGATAAACATGTGTTTCCTGCTGGCTTTTCCCTACTTCTCCCTGGACTTTATGGCTGTGTGTGTGTGAAAGTTTTATGTTCGTGAAGCCAGAGGCAGAGACCCGCCTTTCCCTGAGCTGGTGGGCAGTCACCCCACTAGCGGGTGTTTATTGAACTCCTGCTTGATTGTACTCTGCTTCTCACGTGTTGTTGTGGAGACTCAAGAAAAATCCTCAGCTGCTCTTCAGTTGCTGAGAGGAGGCTGTGCTGTCAGGACAGCGGCCCTCTGAGAACTGTCCCAGGCAAAGGTAGAAATAAGATGAGAGGCAGAGAGGGAGTGAGGCTGGCAGTATATTAGTGTTGATATATGGGAACTACAGAATACCGTTACATGTGGAATCACACACACACACACACACACACACACACACGTATATTTGATGCCAGGAATCTTGGGTTCAGATGAAAGGGGGGTTTGGGTTTAAGATGAAAGAGGGCACTGATTTTGAACCAGTTTCCAGGAGGGTTGGAATGGAGGGGACCAGCAGTGCTTAGGGAGTGTGGGGTGGCATGGGGGCCCCAGGTGCTAAGGGAGATCATGGAAAAGGGCATAGGTTCCCGTATAACCCCAGGATGGCGGGTTACTAGGACAGACAGTTTTCCTAGTGGGTCAGGGCCCTGTGTGTAAAAGGGTCTGGCGATGGGATTCGGGGGCAGCCTCCAAATCTTAGCCTATTACAATTTCAGGGACCTCTGTGTGTCCCCCTCTGCTTCCCCATAAAAAGGTAATTTCTCCTTTGGTCAATGCCTAAAATGTCTGTAGCAGAGAAATGCTTTTATACGGCAATTTGAGATAAGGCTTAAAACGCAGCAGGGCCCAAAGTCCAAAGGGAGATGACACCACACAGAGGTTCAAGTACAGGCTTTGGATCCTATGAGGCCTGGGATCCATCCCAGCTCTGACATTTGCTTCTAAGGTGATTTCTATCACTTTTTGAGCCTCATCTTCTTAATCTTTAAATTGAGGACTACAGTTTACACCTTCCTTGTAGGGATTAAAGGAGCCAATGCATTTTTTGTGCAGTCATGTTTGTAAACCATCAACAAATAGCAACTAGTATGAGTCCACCCATGCAAATGAGTGTAAAAGATTCATTCAACACATAAATGGCAGAATTTCTATTTATATAAGAGAATAAGAAAAGAGAATTCAGAGGAGATTGAGGGGCTTAACGGCAGAGAAGGAGAAAGAGGGGAAAAGGAAAGGAACAAAGCAGCCAAGGCTGGCAAATGAACACACAGGGATGCACAGGCTCAGGGCCCTGCCCAGAGGCACATCTGGGTCCCATGAGCGGGTCCAGGATGGTGACCAACCTCAGTGAAGGATGATCCTGCTGCCAGTTACGGAAGCAGGTGGCTCAGCTTCCAATCATATCTGTGGATTTTTGTCTTGAGTAAAGGAACCTCATTTCCAGGCCAAATAATAATTAAATAGATTCCAGGTTGAGACTGGTGTCTGCCCTCAAGCCATAAACTGTCAGGGTGGGGAGATTAAGTACCAGCAAACAATGAGAAGATGGTGACAGGCTGAACTGGCAGGGTCTGTGGACTAACGGTGCTTTGGTAGCAGGGACCCCAGGGCTGGGGCAGCCAGAGCCCCCTGCAGGAGTGGCACTTGAAGGGCAAGGTCTGTACAGCCAGAGCAAGTGGAGAGGGCATTCCTG
>NW_006775678.1:1443143-1464516 GCF_000442215.2 Lipotes vexillifer
CATTCCTGACAGCAGAACAGCAAGAATAAAACGGAGAGCCTGGATCACTCAGTGGGGGAGACCTGTTCCCCTGAATTAAGTGCTTGTGTGTGGCCAGGGATGAGTCAGTCCCAGCCGAGGCCATACCTTGGGAAGGTTCTCACAGGGTGAAAATTCAGAGTCAGGCTCCCAGGAGTGGTGAAAGAAATGTTGATTTCTCAAGGGGTGGGGAAGGAATGAAGGGCATGGAAGGGCAGGAATGTCAAGGCAGCTTGTCCAGGAGGAGGGCGACACCTCAGAAAGGATAAGCAGGACATGCTTGGGTGGGGTCCTGTCAGGTCAAAGCCCACACCTGAGTTAGGAAAACTGGGGTCTCACCAAGAGGATAGGAGTTTTCCTGCTTGGTCATTCCTTGTTGAAAGGGCTAAAGAATTCTACTGCTAATAAAAATATAACTTAATCTAGTTCTCCATAAAGATTACAAACTTTTGGGCTTCCCTGGTGGCGCAGTGGTTAAGAATCCACCTGCCAATGCAGGGGACACAGGTTCGAGCCCTGGTCCAGGAAGATCCCACATGCCACGGAGCAATGAAGCCCGTGTACCACTACGGAGCCTGCGTTCTAGAGCCCGTGAGCCACAACTACTGAAGCCTGTGTGCCCAGAGCCTGTGCTCTGCAATGAGAAGCCACCGCAACGAGAAGCCCGCACACCACAACAAAGAGTAGCCCCAGCTTGCCACAAGTAGAGAAAGCCCAGGCACAGCAACAAAGACCCAACTCAGCCAAAAATAAATAAATAATAGGTTACAGACTTTTGAGAAATCAGGTAATAAATCCACATATTAAAAAAAGAAAAAAAGACTTTGAGCTGGCGTGCTTTCTGACTCCATTTTCTATCTATTTCCCTTCATTGCATCAAGCATGCGTGGACAGTCATGTCCTTTGGTGTCGGATCCTAGTATATTCAGATCTTATCAGCCCTGTCCTTTGGAAGTCACAGTAGCCACCATGTTGAGAGCTGAATGATGACAAATATGTGACAGTTTTCATCTTTCACTTTTTGTCATTTCCATACCTACTACTTTAATGGCAAAGCAATGAGATTACTGGCACTAAGCCACCAACATCTTCCTATCCCCAAGCTCATTCCTGGATAATTTTGCCTGAGGTTGAAAAAAAAAAAAAAAACCCAAACAGTAAAACATCTGCTTTAAATTAGAAGGATATTCCTTGGTATTCATATTCTTAAAGTAAATTAAAATTGGTTTATCTGTCTTCTTTAGAATACACAGGAAAGTCAAGCGGTCATGGATTTTGGGCTTGAATTAAAGAATTTCCTCATGGCCAACTCTGCTGTTAATTCAACCTGTTTTCTTAGGATATTTAAGCCTCAGATAAAAAGTAAAACTCAACACCAAGGGAGAAATAGAGTCTGAGTTGCAATTAAATATATGCCACTATTCAGGAATTATGGAAGGTGATTGGGATCCCCTCTAGGCAAGCTGAAGCCAGGTTTGTAATCCTCACTCCATTCAGAAGGATTAACAGTTAATTTTAATTCAAAATCAATATAAACAGGCACTCTAGAGAGTCTCCCGGGTACACTGGGCCTGGCACACCAATTTACTGACAGCAAACCAACTGTTTTACCTGTGAAGTCCATGGTGAAAGGCCAAATATTTCAGACAGAAGTGAAACAAGTGAGGCATCATCAGGTCCCAGTGACACAGCACAGGTGTCCTCTGGGCAATTTGGAAATGGTCAGGAAATTCTAAATGTGCGTGTATTTAGACACAGAAATTCCATTCCTAGGCCTCTACCTTAGAGATACAAATTCGTACGAAGATCATGCACAAGGATGTTTATCACCATGTCATTTGCAATAAGAAGTGGGCAGTGACTTAAATAACAATCAATGATAGTACCTTCACACAAAGGGATAATATTTCTTCAGGAGAAGGTAGATTTCTATGTAGTGACAGGAAAACATTCCTGGCATATTTTTCAGTGAATAAAGCAAGCTTCAGACTAGAATGTGATCCCAGTGGAAAATCAGAAAAAAGAAAAGCATCAACACATGCTGTTGTGTGTAAGAGTATACAACCTGTGGTCAGATTGCCTGGGCTCTAACTCCTCCTCTACTGCGCACCAGCTGGTCAGCATGAGCACATGGAGGAGGCCTTTGTTTTCTCATCTGTAAAATGGAAACGGTAAGACTACCTGCCTCATAGACACATGATAGGCTTTCAGATAAAGTATCAGACAAACTATTAATAATGATCAACTTTAGGGAGCTAGACTTGGGGGAGAGAACTTTTTTTCTTTTTTAACCGTATTCACTTCCAATTTGTGTGTGTGCACGAATGTTTAAACTGATTTAAAAAAAAATGTTCTCTCTGAACTAGAAGCCATCCATCAACAGATGATGACTCTGGTTGCACCCTTGGTTGACTGAGCATTAGTGAAAGGTGAAGTTATTTATCAGCTCAGTCAGGACCCCAAGACACCCAGAGACTCTCCTTCTAGGAGAGAAAGTTCTTGGTCCACAGAACCCAAAAGGTCCACTGAGAACCACAGAAATCTTACCACAAATGACTCTGTCCAGCTCCCCACACTAAGTGAGCTGACCAAACTCAAGCATGGTCTTCTATCAGCTCAAGACCACGTTGCTTGGATGACCCCAGCCCCTTAAAATGCCTGTCTAAGAAACAACACTGTCAAAAGGATTTACTGTTTTTTTTCAGGCTAAAATCCGACTATAGGTTCCTGACAGCTTTTTTCTTAGAGCAGTCACCTCAGAAAACTTGCAATTATAAATCCTTTCTCTGCTCCTTTGAGATGTAAACCTTCTACCACCAAGATATGTCTCCTCAAGGATCTGGGAGCCATCTCTTTGAAATGCAAACATCCAGGGAGATAAGTACCCATGTCTCCTGGTCTTGTGGGAGGGGAGGGGCCTCACTTGGTGGGTGCCTTGCTCCAATTTGCAAACTACCTCCTGTCACAAAGATGTGAGAAGGGCTTCCCTGCTGGCGCAGTGGTTGAGAGTCCGCCTGCCGATGCAGGGCACACGGGTTCGTGCCCCGGTCCGGGAAGATCCCACATGCCGCGGAGCGGCTGGGCCCGTGAGCCATGGCCGCTGAGCCTGCGCGTCCAGAGCCTGTGCTCCGCAATGGGAGAGGCCACAACAGTGAGAGGCCCGCGTACCGCAAAAAAAAAAAAAAAAAGATGTGAGAAGTCTGTTTCTCCTCTGGATAAGTGCCAATAAGCAAACACAGATGGCCTAATCACATTGACCACCTCCCCCCCTTATATATCCTCTAGTACTTTTCTTTTAGCACAATCCAGTGTTTAAAGTCTCCCCCCTCTTATTTCAGTGGCATTGGGCTCAGTGTTATACTGAAGTCTCTCCCCTACTGCAGTAGTCTCAATAAAATCTGTCTTGTCACCTTTAATTGCTATACACCCCTGTTTCTCTTTGACACCACTGTTGAGGGAGGACTTCATCAAAGGGAAAGCCATGACCATGGGGAAGGGAGGCCTTGGCATTTACCCTCGTGGTAATTACTTAATCTCTGCCTCCCAGTAAATACCAGAGGGAAAACTGGGTAGTTGTGGTTCACTACGCCAAAGACAGCTGAAATGTGAGTGAGGATTTCCCCCCCATATGAACATAAGCCCTTAAGTGAGTGCTTTACAAAGTACTGAGAAATGTGCTAAACTCTCAATATACAGGAACTCATTAAATCCTTACAGTAACTGTATGAGATAGGTGTTGTTATTTTCTTAAACTCTAAGCATCAGAAAGAGTAAGAAATTTGCTCAAGGTCACATAGCTCATAAGTAGCAAAGCCAGGTGTCAAATCCTAGTGTCTGTCTCCATAAGCTTTTGCATGGCCTAGATAAAAGTCATCTTACATACGTAGAGAATGGACTTGAGGACACGGGGAGGGGGAAGGGTAAGCTGCGACAAAGTAAGAGAGTGGCATGGACATATATACCATGCCAAATGTAAAATAGATAGCTAGTGGGAAGCAGCCGCATAGCACAGGGAGATCAGCTCGGTGCTTTGTGACCACCTAGAGGGGTGGGGTAGGGAGGGTGGGAGGGAGACGCAAGAGGGAGGAGATATGGGGATATATGTGTATGTGTATAGCCGATTCACTTTGTTATACAGCAGAAACTAACACACCATTGCAAAGCAATTATACTCCAATAAAGATGTTAAAAAAAAATCATGGTAGCTCTGCAGATGACGTGTAGCTTAAATTCGTGTTTAGGCTGGAAAGTTTCTTCTCCATAATGGAAAATAACTATGTCTTAGCGCATGTAATAAAAAAATAGCCGTACTCTAGCAATAACAACAACAGACACCTCTGTAATAAAACACTTAGCCTTTTTCCTCAAAACTGGATAAAATAAAAAGAAGGATGTATATATATGTATAACGGAGTCATTTTGCTGTACAGCAGAAATTAACACAACATTGTAAATCAACTATACTTGAATATAAAAAAGAAACAACTGGCTTTTCAGGCCAGTGAAATAGGGTGGTCATGGTACAGATCTCAGAACGCTGCCCTTTTTTCTTCATTCTCTTTCTTAATGGTCTCTGAAATGCCTTCTCTTGAGTATTGTCTCACTCCCCAGCTAGAACATCAGCTCCCACCGGGCAGGGATTTCAACTGTTTTGTTAACATCTGTATCCACAGTGTCTGTGGAAGTGCATGGCCCATGGCTGGCACCCAATAAGCACTTGTTGAAGGAAGGAAGAAAGGAGAATGGGAAGAAGGGAGGGAGGGAGGGAGAGAACTGAAGTGAGATTTAGAAATATGCTATCTCTAATTCAATCCCCCTCCCAACCAAACTTAACGCGGCCGTCCAGAGAGGTAAGTGACCAGCCAGGGGGAGCAGGTCTCTTCACTCCTCAGCTAGGTTAACTACTCCATCCTTCTTGGGTGGTGGTGAGGGGGGAAGAGAGGGGCAGACTTGAGAATAGCTTAGATTTTGGGAGGTTTCTCAATCTCAGCACTATTGACATTTGGGGCCAGAAAACACTTAGAGCGCACTCTAAGATGATTAGCCACACTCCTGGCCTCTACCCCCTCAATGTCAGTAGCTCTGCCTCCACCACCCACCTATGAGTTGTGACAACTGAAAATGTCTCTAGGCATTGCCAGTGTCTGGGGACAGAGGGCTGGCAGTGGGGAACAGCGCAAAACCGGCCAAGGTCAAGAACCACTGGATTAGAAGGTAATGTAACGATGAGTTACTAACTAGATAAGGAGTAATTAAACTCCAGTGCTTAAACAGAACTGGGGGACATTTCAGGCTTTCGGGGGTACTCAAAACCATCGCATATACTGTAGAGAGAACCAGAATCTTGGGATCTGGGAAGGTTCCAAACTCCAGAAGCAGAGGAATATTCATCAACATGATGACTCAGGAAATGAGTATTCTCATGGTCTGCCTGGCATTCCAGGTAAGAATTCAAGAAATTTAATAAGGAAATTGATCTGTCTGTGCATGGTGGAAGAGAATCTAATGAACAACAAGCCAGGCAAATTCAAAAGCCTCAAATTATTCTCCCTGATACCGGCACAGCCATTTTTGAACACAATTATGGACTTGAAACCCCACAGGGGAATTCAGTGGAAATCATTTCAACATTTATTTGATGTGAAATATCTGACCCAAGCAATTCATAGAGCAATTAAAGAAGTAGGCTCTGGGAGATTTGACGGTAACGTAGTTTGGGGTTTTGTCGACAAATCGTCAGTAGAAGTAAAAATTAGTGGCATCTTAAATTAGATCTGAATGTGAATAAGAATCAAGGATCCCAGAGGGCTCAGTACAGGAAACTGTATTATCCAATAGACAGTGCTCATTAACGACCTAGAGGGGAAAGTAAATTTGACCTAGATTAAATTTGCAGATAATGCAAAATGAGTGACAAATGGCAAATGCAGAAGATAAAGTTAAAATTACCAAAGACCTGGACGTTAGAGAATCTTGATCAGAACTGAATAAGATGGAATTTAATGAGAAAAGGGAGGCTCTTACATGGTCAGGTTTGATCACACTTGACGGTCTGCGTAATCAGATAACACACAGGAGGGAGAGGTCGGGATGGTGGTGGATAAACTAAAGGGAAACTTGGTATTCCTCTAACACACCTTGGAAGATTGGCTTAATAACTTAGCATATTGTGTCTGAAGGAGATTTTGCAGCAGAGGAAGTGGGATGTGGCAGATGTGAATCTGTCGCCCCTGCAATCTTAGTTCAGGGGTATAGAGTTTTGCTATAGGAGAATGGAAATCTGGTGAAGTTGATACTCTAGTAATGGCTGCAAGGTGATTCAGTGCTTTGCAAACTCTCATCATCATCAACATCATCGCCTACTGAGTTCCTACAGATAGCCCAGATTCTGTCATAAGGACTTTATTTAAAAAAAATTTAAAACAAAGGCTGGTGAACATTACTTTGTTCCTTAAACATATACATGTATATCGAAGAACAGAACACTCCTAACAAAATATATAAGAGGAAGATAAAGACCAGTGTAATGGAGAAGACTTCTTTCCCTGATAACACAGAATAATATAAAAGCACTTTAAAATGCTTCAGTCTTTTTTCTAGCTTTTAAAAAATATCCTGGGCTTCCCTGGTGGCGCAGTGGTTGAGAATCTGCCCATCAATGCAGGAGACATGGGTTCGAGCCCTGTTCCGGGAAGATCCCACATGCCGCGGAGCAACTAAGCCCGTGTGCCACAACTACTGAGCCCGCGTGTCACAACTACTGAAGTCCGCGTACCTAGAGCCTGTGCTCCGCAACAAAGAGAAGCCACCACAATGAGAAGACTGCGCACCACAAGGAAGAGTAGCCCCCGCTCACCACAACTAGAGAAAGCCCACACACAGCAACGAAGACCCAATGCAACCCAAAATAAATAAATAAATAAATAAATAAATAAATAAATAAATAAATAAATAAATTTATTTATTTATTTTAAAAATAAAAATAAAGAAAATAAAAAATATCCTTACGATTTCCATGTTTTACAAATGAGGAAACTGAGGCACAGAGAGGTTAAGTGTTTTGCCCAGAGCCAGGCAGGAACTGGCAGAGAGGGGATTATCAACCCATATTCCTTGAAGAACGACCTGTAACAGGGGGAATCTGTGAGAAAACCTAGAAGATTCCTGGCAAATCTGAGAGAAGTGGTAAATTCTATTTGAAGGCAAATTCTGTTTGTTGGCTCTAGTGAAAGAAACATGACAGGGCTTCCCTGGTGGCGCAGTGGTTGAGGGTTCGCCTGCCGATGCAGGGGATGCGGGTTCGTGTCCCGGTCCGGGAGGATCCCACATGCCGCGGAGCGGCTGGGCCCGTGAGCCATGGCCGCTGAGCCTGCGCGTCCGGAGCCTGTGCTCCGCAACGGGAGAGGCCGCAGCAGTGAGAGGCCCGTGTACCGCAAAAAACCAAAAAAACAAAAAATACCCCACGACATTTGCCTTCAATATGCTCCTGTCTCCTTTTTCAGAACCTCCCTATATTGGTTAGGGATTTATTTGGCTGTAAGAAAAACCTTATTCACAGTGGCTTAAACAAATAGGGGTTGATCTGTCACAAGTAACAAGAAGACAGAAGTAGACACTGGTGATGATTTCCCATTTCAGCAATGCCTGGGCTGACATCTCTGTGTGTTTCTTGGTCTTTCCCTCATGGTTGCAAGATGGTGCCAGAACTGGGTGGAGTGTCTACGTTCAAGGCAGGAAGGAGGTGGGAGGTTCCTTTACCATGAAGGCAGAAGCTTTCCCAGAAGCCACCACAAGCTGACTTCCACTAAGGTCCCCTTGGCCGAAACGGGTCACATGAGCACACCTGCCTGGGAAGAGATTTGGAAAGTAGGAAACAGGATTGTTATGACTGAGTTGAAGCAGCCATTGGGTGGGCAACTATATGTATCTACAATGACCTCCTTCTCTCTTCTTTTCACTTCAGCCAAGCAACCTGATTCCAGCAGTGCCTTGATCTGAGCAGCTGACATGTTCTGGCTAAAGTGTAAGCCGGCAAAGAGCTAAGATGTGCCTATTTCTAGTGTTCATTTTCAGTAGAGTGTTTCCAAAGGAACTTAAATCACAAATCTGTAGGAATGGGTTCTGGAAAGCCATCCCTTTGCAGGGGCCACCATTCATGGAGGGATTTGAATGTTCACCACGGTAAATATCTACCAGGCATTTTTGGCCAGTAAATAAAGTCAGAATTAGAGACATCCCAAACATACAGTAATAACTGGATCATTCAAAGAGGGAGAACTGGCTTCTGTATCAGGAGCGGATGCTGGGCAGCTTTTTAGAAAGTTAAACATATAATTACTATGCCACCAAGGAATTCACTCCCTGGTATTTACTCAAGAGAAATGATGTTACATATGTCTACACAAAGATGTGAATGTTCATAGCAGCTTTATTCATAATAGCCAAAACACAAACAGACCAAAACCAAAAGAGAACCAAACCCCTCCCCCCATATTGGGAACAACCCAAATATCCATCAACTGGATACTGGTGAATGAGGAAACAAATTGAGAAATAGCCACACAGTGGAATACTATTTATTAGTAGAAAGGAACCAACATCGAGTACATGCAATGATGTGCCTGAACCTCAAAAGCTTTATGGTAAATGAAAGACACCAGATGCAAAAGACAACATACTGTACAATGCTATTTATATGAAATTCTAGAAAAGACAAAACTGATATGTACTCACAGAAAGTTTATCAGTGATTTACTGGAATTTTGGGGGGTGATGGAAATGTTCAGATCTTGATTGTGGTGGTTGCATATATTTGTCAGAACTCAAACACGTATACTCTTAAAATGGGGGCACTTTAATATGTAAACGATACCTCAGCAAAGTTGAGTTTTGTTTTTAAAATCCTATCTATGTCTTCATTTTCATGCTTTTCTCTCCTCCTCCTCCTTCTTTCTTTTGTCTCCTTTGTTCCCAGCCAAGTTCCTTTTGGAAAATGCCACCTTTATTTGGCAGAACTTCAAGAAAAGTGGTATTTGCCCAATACTTAACAAGAAATGCAGAATGCCTTAGAGATTAGAGGGCATTCATGGCAGTTACCCACAATTGACAACAGGGAGAGACAGGATGATGGTTAATTTTATGTGTCAACTTGGCTAGGTCCCAGTACCCAGATATTTGGTAAAACATTATTCTAGGTGTTTCTGTGAAGGTATTTTTTAGATGAGATTAACATTGAAATCAGTATACTTTGAGTAAAGCAGATTGCCTTCCATTATATGGGCGGGCCTCATCCAATCAACTGAAGGCTTTACGAGAAAAAGACTGAACTCCCCCAAGCAAAAAGGAAGACTGAACTCCCCCAAGCAAAAAAGACTGCCCGCAGTCTGCCTTTGGACTCTGCAGCTCTTCCCTGGGTCTTCAGCCTGCTGGCCTACCCCATCAGATTTTGGTCTTGCCAAGCCTTCGCCATTAATTCTTTAAAACCTCTATCTATTGATCAATTGATCAATCGATCAATTGATAGATATAGTCATAGATACGGATATCTGTGTGTTTGTATGTGCATATATAAACACATACACACAACCTGTTGGTTCTGTCTCTCTGGAGAACCCTGACTAAAGCAGATAGGTAAGACAGACAGAGCTGTGAAATTAGGTAAAGCTCTAGGCTCTCAAAATACAAGTTGCTGCACAAGGGCTAGCAGTGAAGAGTTGTGTGCACCACACTCCCAGGGGTCTAATGCCAGCTCCTTGACCATGGACAAGCGCTTACATTTTCTAAGACTCTTCGTCCCCGCAAAAGGGAAAAATAAAATCATCTATTCATTAATAAGCATTAAATGAGATATTGATACAAAGCAATTCTCACTTTAGCATAGATGATATTGACTACAAGAGGGTTGCACAGTTAAGCTTCTCAACTTCTGGAGCACTGCTCTTTGCCTGTACTTGGATACCTATATAGTATCCCCTCCTTTGTCTTAAGTGACAACCAAACTGTCCACACTACTTTGAACTTTAAGAGGACCAACACTAAACTTGGATTCAAATTCCAATTTTGGTAGAAAGGAGTATTTAACTTATCAAATTAAAACTTCTTTGTACTGTATGAAAATAGTTCACTCGAGTGTGTATCTGTTAATTTGTTTGTCACCAAAAGAGCACTTTGCCTAAAAGAAAGGACTGACAAGTGTGCAAAATGTTTACAATCCTTTGTGAAATTGTAGTTTATCATTAATTTGCATCTGTAAGTTACTGTTATAAATATTTCCTGTATTTTTTTACTGTTATAATATTGGTGCTATGATAAGTAGTCTTAAGCAACTTCCAGATAGTTCATTTGAGCTGACCTATTACCGTCATCACTGTTGGCAGCAGGCACTCATGCCCCATGACACTGCTCTACCACCAGGACCCACCTCTTCCCCCATGTTCCCAGGGGGCTGTGCTGGGAGGCTCCATGAGTGTACATGACTCACCAGACACCCTCGTTTCGGCGGTAATGTAATGTGCTGGTCTGAATACCTGGGTGCCACAGTGCTAGGTGCCATGAAGAGGAGTACGAAAGACAGACAAATGTATGCTGATTCGATAAGTCAAATCAGATTAAACTAATGGGATTTCAGAGATTTTCCTGAATAATATTTTCCTTATGAACTTGCTACTAAACTCGGTTGCAGCTTGGACTGCCTGGAGTTGAGAGACTCTGGTCCGGAGAAGTTGGCAGGCTGGGGGGACGGTGATTTGGAGATAACCACATGTCACATGTGTGCAGTTGGCTCTTCACGTAATAGAGTTTATAAAATGGTTCACATTCATGGTCTTTTTTATTCTTGTCCTTAACAAATATCCCAGGGGAGTGGCAGGATGAGAAACAGAGCCTCTGTGGATAGGTCCTTAGAAGAAAGAACCAGAGTCGCTCAAGCCCAGAACTGCCCTGCCCTTTGTACCATCACCAACTCTGCCCTTGGCCTCCTGCTACCTTGGTGCTCAACTCTCTACTACCTGAGGGGTAGGGGCAACATCTGAAGCCTTCCAGGCACATTTGACCTGGCACAGGCGGCTGCTTGTACAGTAGCTTTCATTTCCCAGGAAGCCAAGTGACATAGGCATGTACCTGTGGAGAGTTCTGGAAAATAGTGCCCCTTGCTCACTGGATCCTTTGATCAATGCTCAGCACCCGTGTCTCTCACTTTCTCAACTTTAAAGGGAACACAAAAAGATACATGCACCCTAATGTTCATAGTAGCACTATTTGCACTGGCCAAAACATGGAAGCAACTTCAAAGTCCATCAAAAGATGAATGGATAAAGAAGATGTAGTCTGGGGCTTCCCTCATGGCGCAGTGGTTGAGAGTCCGCCTGCCGATGCAGGGGACACGGGTTCGTGCCCCGGTCCGGGAAGATCCCACATACTGCGGAGCGGCTGGGGCCAGGAGCAATGACCACTGAGGCTGTGTGTCTGGAGCCTGTGCTCTGCAACGGGAGAGTCCACAGCAGTGAGAGGCCCGCTTACCGCAAAAAAAAAAAAAAAAAAGAAGTTGTAGTGTATATATACAATGGAATTCTACTCAGCCATAAAAAAGAATGAAATAATGCCATTTGTAGCAACCTGGATGGACCTAGAGATTGATTTATTTATTATATATCTTTGGCCGCATTGGGTCTTTGTTGCTGCGTGTGGACTTTCTCTAGTTGTGGTGAGTGGGGGTACTCTTCATTGTGGTAAATGGGCTTCTCACTGCAGTGGCTTCTCTTGCTGTGGAGCACGGGCTCTAGGCGTGTGAGCTTCAGTCGTTGCAGCACGTGGGCCCAGTAGTTGTGACTCACAGCCTTAGTTGCTCCACAGCATGTGGGATCTTCCCAGACCAGGGATCAAACCCTTGTCCCCTGCACTGACAGGCAGATTCTTAACCACTGTGCCACCAGGGAAGTCCCAGACCTAGAGATTATTACACTAAGTGAAGTAAGTCAGACAGAGAGACAAATATATATCACTTATATGTGGAAATCTAAAAAAAAAAAAAAAAAAAAAGGAATACAAATGGACTTACTTACAAAACAGAAATAGACTCACAGACATAGAAAACAAACTTATGGTTACCAAAGGGGAAAGGTGGGGAGGGATAAATTTGGAATTTAGGATTAACAGATACACACTACTGTATATAAAATAGAAAACCAAGGATGTACTCTATAGCACAGGGAACTATATTCAATATCTATCTATCTGTATATATATATATAAAACTGAATCACGTTGCTGTACACCTGAAACACTGTAAATCAACTATGCTTCAATAAAAAGTAATAAATAGGGCTTCCCTGGTGGTGCAGTGGTTGAGAGCCCGCCTGCCCATGCAGGGGACACGGGTTCGTGCCCCGGTCCGGGAAGATCCCACATGCCGCGGAGCGGCTGGGCCCGTGAGCCATGGCCGCTGAGCCTGCGCGTCCGGAGCCTGTGCTCCGCAACAGGAGAGGACACAGCAGTGAGAGGCCCGCGTACCGCAAAAAAAAAAAAAAAAAAAGTAATAAATAAATAAAGGGAACACTGGAGGATGTTCAGATCAGTCAGGAGTGAGCATTGACAATACAGAGAATATCTAGCAAAGAGAAGAATGCGGCAGGCACGATGGGGTCTGTAAACATGAGGGGGTGTCAGGAGGACCGGGCAGGGCAGAAGAGGACCACGTGATCCACACGATGAGGGGAAGCTAGAGAGACACTAAGAGGAAATAAGTTCACTCTAAGGAAGAGTTTTCCAACATCAGTAGTCTCCAAAGATGAGAAGAAGTGAGCTCTCCAGCACTGCAGACGTTCAAGTGAGAGCACAGGAGCACGGGGCAAGGAAGGAGTTAAGGATGAGAAGTTGAGCTAGGTCAGACCCCCCCCCCAGCTGGGGGTGATTTTCCCCCACCAAGGAAATACTGCAATGTCTGCAGACTTTCAGCTTGTCACACTGAGACATGCGACTAACATCTACTGAGTAGAGGCCAGGGGTGCTGCTAAATACCTTACAATGTCCAGGACAGTCCCCACAACAAAGAACTATCTGGCCCCAAATCTGAACAGCGCTGAGAAACCCTGGAGTAGATAAACTGGAAGTCTGGAGCCTAATTTAATATTTTTAAAATAAGTTTATTTACTTATTTTATTTTTGGCTGTGTTGGGTCTTCGTTGCTGCGCACAGGCTTTCTCTAGTTGCGGCGAGCGGGGGCTACTCTTCATTGAGGTGCGCAGGCTTCTCATTGCGGTGGCTTCTCTTGTTGCGGAGCACGGGCTCTAGGCATGCGGGCTCAGTAGTTGTGGCTCGCGGGCTCTAGAGTGGAGGCTCAGTAGTTGTGGCGCTCGGGCTTAGTTGCTCTGTGTCATCTTCCCGGACCAGGGCTCGAACCTGTGTCCCCTGCATTGGCAGGCGGATTCTTAACCACTGCACCACCAGGGAAGCCCCCAAGGCTGCAGTCTAGGGTAATCGCCCCTGCAATCTGTCCAGGAGCTCAGAAGACCATGGAAGGTAATCAGTGAAATGCCAGAAATAACTGGATGTCAAGGAAGATTGCAAAGTAGGATGTTCAAGTTGACATCAGAAATATATTTGCAGTTTCAGACACTGAGGGCTACATTTTGGGACTCTGGCCATGCCTGCTGTAGCCAAAACTATGAGCATGTTATTCTCCAAAAAGCAAACTTATATGTTCCCACCACTTCCACCCACTTCCACGTACAAGTTGCAAAACCATGTCCACAGATCTAGAGGTGGGTGGGCGTGGGGTGGGGAATAGGTGAAAACAAGCAAAGGGAGGAATCTGAAGTGAGGTTTCACCCAAATACCTCTAAAAATGATGCCCAATATCTCCTCTAAAATTATTTTAATATACTTTTTATCCTTCTGGGTGATGAAATTTATTGACCCCCAGAAAAGTCCTGTAACTACAAAGAAACTCATTTTTGCCAGGCTTATCACACTCAGAGCTTGAAAATCAGATGGCTCTGAGGTTGACTCTTGACTCTGTTGGTTACCATTGGGTCACTGGGCAAGTTATTTAACCCTCCTGTGCCTCAGTTTCCTCATCTATAAAACAGGACAAATAATATCTATGTCAGGACAGCTGTGAGGGTTACACGAGTAAGTGCACAACGCCTGGTACATGCCAGATGCTCACTGAGTGGCAGCTATTATTTGTATGATTACCTCTTCGGGAGATCTAAATAGCATGTGACATTGGGTTAGGCATTGAGCAAGAAAATGATGCCATCTTGACACTCACATCTAAGATAAAAATTAGCTTGCCCTAATTATAGTTCTCCATAATTATTACTTAAAACAAATAAGTAGCTGTCAGTCAACAGATATACACCCTAGGGAGGGAGATATTACCAATTTGTAGATGAAGAAACTGAGATGCAGATGCTAAGTCACTGGCCTGGTAACACAGTAGCTCCGAAGTGGCAGAGGCAGAATTAGAACCCATGTGCTTGCAGGACACCAGTGCCTCCTTGCTCCTTCCCATTTGCCTTCACAGCCTGCTTCCTTGGCTTTGGACTGGATCTGGGGATCTGGGAGCATCTCACTGCAGCAAGACTTGTCCTCAAAGCCTTCATAGGCACCAAGGTATAAATGACCAGTGACAGCAAAAACAGCCCCCTAAACCTTAAGACTCCTAACCTAGACTCCACTTAGAGCAAAGATAGAGATGCATGTGCTATTTTCAATATTTCAAAAAGCCATACATTTGGGGAATTTCCTGGCAGTCCAGTGGTTAGGACTTGGTGCTCTCACTGCCAGGGCCCTGGGTTCCATCCCTGGTCGGGGAACTAAAATCCCATAAGTCACGTGGTGTGGCAAAAAAAAAAAGCCATACATTTACCCCTGATGAAGCTGAAAAGGTGAATTAAGATGCTATGTTTCACTGATTTAAGCTGGAATGACCTCTACTCTCTAGGTAATACTGGTGACTTCAACCTGATTAGAAATTCTGATGGACAGACAGTTCCTATGTCTTTGATGAGTAAAAATGAGAAATCTAAGCAATATGGCTTGTTTCACAGTAAAAAGTCCATCAAAACCTAAACTCCATGGAAGAGAATAATAAAAACAAGTGCCCTTACTTGGACATATATACACTATCAAATATAAAACAGATAGCTAGTGGGAAGCAGCCGCATAGCACAGGGAGATCAGCTCGGTGCTCTGTGACCACCTGGAGGGGTGGGATAGGGAGGGTGGGAGGGAGGGAGACGCAAGAGGGAAGAGATATGGGAACATATGTATACGTATAGCTGATTCACTTTGTTATAAAGCAGGAACTAACACACCATTGTAAAGCAATTATACTCCAATAAAGATGTTAAAAAAAATGCCCTTTCTGATGTCTGGGAGTCACTGAGCTAAAAAGAAACAGCAGACGTCATGAAATATCAGGCACAAGACAGCATGTGCCTGAGGATCTGGGGAGCAGGGCCATTGTGTATGAGATATCAGGGCGCCCGCCCTACCCACACCTTCTTTTCAGGGAACATTGTCCTGCCCAGAGCCCTGTGGAGTGGACGCTGCCATATCTGCCACCATGTGTCCTAGCCTCTATAAGAGTGGATTGGACATTGTGGACTCACTCATCTTTAAGCTGTTGGGCAATCTAGAACACGTATAGCTGGGTCACAATGATGAGCTGGGTCTATCGTGTTTCTCTCTTGGAAACCAGGAGTTGGAAAACTGAGAGATGGAGGCAGTTTCCAGCAGAGGTGCAAGACAGGAGGCCAGGACCCCGGCCCACCCCACACAGGTGCAAAAAATGTCACTGAAATATCACGGCTGCTGGCTACATAGATCTTTTGTGGAAATAGTTAAAGGGCTAAGATCCATTTATTATAGAAAGACTAGACTAAACATTCCCAAATGGGGAATCCAACGAAGGGTACCCTAATTTGTGCCACAGTGATAAGAGGGTGCAATGCCCCACTGAGCCTAAGGGATGCTGGCATGGTAGTTAGCAAGAGATTCTCTAAGGGACGTAGAACTCTGGGACAGAGGAGACGGGCTGGAGACCCAGTCTTTCCTCCCCGTGAGGGGAGGTTTTACTTTATTAAATAAAATTTGTAAGACCTCCAAGTGCCTGAGGCACACTAGGCTGGTTCTGGCAGCTTATCAGCCGTCCGTCAAACTCCACTTACTCCTTCCGCAGTGGTGCAATCGGAGCCAGGCGCCTGCCTGATTATCAGCGCTACCACTCCCAGCCTCTCTTGCAGCTCCCTGTGGCTGAGTTTTTACCGATAAAATATGAGCAGAAAAGATGAGTGGTACATTTGGGCTGGTATATTAAGAGAGTGACGTGCCTCCCCATTTGCCCTGTCGTGCCAGCTGCTATCTAGGCCATGCAGGCAGGGACAGTACACTTAGGACAGTGCTAATTAAGTGTGGTCCATGCATCAGCTGCTCATCCTTGAACCGTTTGTAACCCATCCACAACAAGATAAAGAGCTTATGCCAGAGTGCAAATCAACAGCACTAAACAGTACTAAATGCAAATCATTAAACACAGTGTTCAGCTGACAAAGCAAGATATTCTCGATGAAGGAAGCAATGCATTGATTTACATCCTGCCACAAGCTCCTTATCTCCTTACAGAACATCCCTTTGAGGAGCAGAGCACTAGGGAGGGGTAGAGGCACAAGATGGAATGAACCTGGGTTCCTGAATATCTACGTGGAACAGAGCGCTGAACTACAACAAAGAAGGGGAACAAGTCATCCCTATCTGGCAGGGCTGTGGTTAAGATTTTAAAAGCGATATGAAAAGATACCCAGCCAGGATCTACTGGGGCTCATTCAGTACTGGCTGAATGAAACCTGCAATGGTTTCTTTCTCTGACTTGTAACAATCCACTGTCTTTTCTGGTTAGAGGACTGGACTCAGGCTGCTATACCTGGAGGACAATGCAGCCATTCACATCTCTTGAGTCCCTGTTCTGTACCTTGGACTGGGTCAGACACTGTGGATTCAGCCCTGAGCAAAGACTGACATACTCTCTGCCCTTGTGGGATACCAAAGCAAATGACAAGTCTAAGCCTGAGACCGGGTGCAGAAAGCCTGTAGACTAGGGTGCTTAGAGCAAGAGCTGAAGTGAATGGAGGAACCTGCGTAGCTCCTGGTCTGCAATAGACCCAAGAGTGTGTTGCCTGAATTTTCAGAAGAGTTGCACTTTCTGTAGAGCTGTTCCCACACTTCATTGTATTTACAGTAGTTTTCCCTTGGTCTCATAGTGGGAAAAACTTCATTAAAAGATTCTAAAATAATCTTAATTAAACCAACGGGAAAGGACATTTTTCTATAACTTAGTCTGGAGAGATAAATGTTTTCCAAAGGCCCAAGGTTGCAAAAGCCATTTAGACCCAAGCATTTCTTAGGTTAGTTGTGCATTCATCAAATCGTTGTTGAGCACCACTGTGACCCAGGCTCTTTGCAGACACACAGGGGGACAAGACCAAGTCCCTGTGCTCCTGCAAGTTCACGGCCAAGTGGGAAGTGGTAAGCCTACGTATGATCACCTGACTGCGGAACATGTGCTTACTAATGAGCAGAGCCTGGGAACCCAGAAGGATGGAGTCCAAGCCAATTGTAGGCTTTTTTTCCCCCTTGATTTTCACTTGGGGTATTCCCTCAGGATAGTATTACTCTACTGCTTGGCTAATAATAGTGATCTTGAAATTAGCATTTAACCTTCTAGCCAGACACGTGCATGGAAATACTCTCCCAAGCCCCAGAATGCTCAGTCATGCAATATGCACATATCCTCTAAGAACGGCACAGATGTGTTGAATCACCAGATATCCCAAAAGAGGTATGATTTCAACCTAATTGGTATCAACGCCCAGTATTGACATGGAACACCAGCGGGAACCAACCAGCGAAGACAATTCACCAGCACTCGGTGAGGAACTGGCATGCAGGAACACACCAACACACCCCGGGCTCTGACAGACGAATCGTAGGCAACAGCATCCTACCCGCTTCTATTCACTGTTGCATTGCTATGGTGCCCACCCCCTTTGTATCCATGGCATTGAGAGCCTCGGGAGTTGGGCCGGTGACCATTCCTCATATCTGAGAACAGAAGGAGAAGGGGAAGGTTGGGCAGCTCTAGAGAAGTGTGTAAATGGCAGCTTAGGGACAGCTCGAGCTTTCTGGTAGAGGTGGCCTAGGGAAATCGCCGCAGAAGCTTCATCTGTTACGTGGATGCCGTATGCTGGTGCAAGGAACCAGGAGTATAGTAAAACTATTGTTAGTATTGTAACTCCGATCACGTTACGTGTCTTTCCTGCTCCAGCCTCCATCGCACCCTACAAGGGGGCAGGGACGCCTCCGAAACCCCAGGTGGGGTGAGGGTCTTGCGGCGGTGAAGCGGCGGCGCTCTGTGGGAGGGAGCAAAGGTCGCGAGGTTCACGGGCAGGGACCGCGAGGAGGGAGGTGGTCCACAAAGGGGGAAAGTCTGAGAATCAGAGGTGCTTTGCATTCCGGGCTCCGGTCCCCTCCAGCAAAGCCCAGCATAAAAACATCCATCCTTGGCGCACATCCCTCTCTATCTCCCCCACCCCAACTGCGCCCCTCGCCCCTGGGGTCAGGCCGCGGGGTCACTGCTCCTCCTCGAAGGATCCGAAGGCAGCTAACGCGGGAGGCGCCCCGGTGAGGCTGGGGAGGGAGGACTTCCCTAAATTGTGCTGGAGCGAAGGCGTCGAGGATAGGAAGAACTAACCCAGGCTGGGGTAGGCGGACGGGGCTACGAGGGAGAGAGAGAGAGAGGACAATGTTCGCTCAGCCTGTTCATCGCTCGGCAGGAAGATGGATGATTTTCGGAGACCGTTGTCCCAGCGCTGCGGCTCGCTCCAGGGAGACGTCAGAGCGCTGGGGTCGGCGGTGGAGGACCCCCGTGCGCCCCCGCCCGGGCTTGCATATAAAGTCGGGGCGTCGTGGAGGCTGCAGCGGCGGCGCTCCTCCGAGGTCCCGGTCCTCCCGTCTCTCCTCTGCGGTGGAAGCGCACTATCCGCCCAGCCTCGCCGCGGCGCTCCGAGGGCTTCCCGCCGGGACCATGCGCGGCCGCGACTTCCCGCTCGTCCTGCTGGCTCTGGTCCTCTGCCAGGCGCCCCGGGGGCCGGCCGCCCCGGTGTCGGCGGGCGGAGGGACCCTGCTGGCCAAGATGTACCCGCGCGGCAACCACTGGGCGGTGGGTGAGTGTCCGGCGCGCTCTAGTCCTGGCGGGACCAGCCAGCCGAGGGGGCCCGTCTCCCCATCTCTCCGCTTTTCTGAGGCTCTGCGTTGGCGGCTGGGTTTGCTCCGACCTTTCCACTCAGACGCCAACCCCGTTCTCCCAAAACTCCACCCTGCCCTTCAGTATCCCGAGAAGCCGTCGGTCCCTCGGGAGCCTCAGGCTGGTCCCTCGGTCCTTTCCCGCTCTCTTCCCTCCCCCCCAGGACACCCGAGCCAGCACGCAGCTCTCCAAGATCCCAGCCGTACGCGGAGGTCACCCTCCCTCCGCATCTCCCAGCACCTCCTTTTACCCGTCTAATCACAACCCTGTTTGGCACGGTTCTCTCCCTGAACAATTTTGGGGAGCTGGGTCCCCGAGCGCGTCTCGGAGCCCTGGTCCAGCCTGGCTGCTGCGCCTTTACCCCCGGCAAAGCCACAGGTGTGGGACACGGGGCGCTGCGCCCACCCTGGGTTTCAAATCTGTTCGTCAAGCAGCGCCTGAATCCCACCTCCATTTGGGGCTCGCCTGAATTTCCTCAGTCCTCCTTTGCCTTGCAGCGATTTTCTTTTCCCTGCCCTTTTGCCCAACCCTCCCTCCTTCCATCCGGCAGGCTCGGTGCTCCGGGAATCACACCTGGTCTCCACGCTGATCCCGGGTCTCTGTCCCCGAAGTCCTCGCTTTTCTCCGCCTCTCTTGACCCGAGACCTCACGCTCTCCCCTAGCTCCTTCCCTCTTTCCCCTGCCTACAAGTCCTGCTTTCCAGGCACAGGCTTGGAGGTTCTCTCGTCCCGGCCCCCGGAACCGCAGCGGCTTGGACCGGGTCTCGGGCCGCGGAGCGCGCACCCGCTGCTTCCCCGCAGCTGGGAGGCAGGTAGCGGCCCCGCTGCTTCTCGCTGCTCCAGCATCACCCCGGGGCTCTCGGCCGCGCCGAGCAGAGCCTCTGGCAAATGATGCCAAGCGTTCGACTTCCTCAGACAGCTCCCCACACAGCCATCTACAACAGCCCTAGCATTTCCCGGGAAGCTGGTCGGTCCCTAGAGAGATTTAAGGCGGGGTGTGTGTGTGTGTGTGTGTGTGTGTGTGTGTGTCACGATTTCCTTAGTCATCTACTTAGAAGTAGGGAAGGGTGTGTTGGAAAGATACTTGCTAATTCAACTCTCAGAGGATTTACAGACTCTCGGGGTGAAGACTAGGATGAATTTAGAAGATGGGGTGAAGCTAGAACTGCGCGTCCTCAGCTCCTGTGCGCTGTGTAGGTTTCCCTCAGAGAAATGGAGCGCTCTGGGTTGCAACAGAGTAGTTTTCATTATTACTGAAAGAATCATTTGCCAAGTCTTGGCAACCCCAGGGATGAAAGTATTTGTCATCTTTGAGGGACACCCGGAACCCAGGAGCCTGGTATAGAAAGGAAGGGTTGGGATGGGTGAAAACCCTTGCACTTCCAGAGAGAAGGATACTTAGAAGATGTTAAAGAAGCCAAACCTAGAATCGATGCTTAAAAGGGCTCCTGGGAGTTTGGATCAACTGGTCATTGTCCAGTGCGGCCAGCAGCCAGTGGGCTGGGAAGGTGGAATGAAACTTCCAGATTTCCAGCCTCTTTTTTTTGTGGTACGCGGGCCTCTCACTGCTGTGGCCTCTCCCGCTGCGGAGCACAGGCTCCGGACGCGCAGGCTCAGCGGCCATGGCTCACGGGCCCAGCCGCTCCGCGGCATGTGGGATCTTCCCGGACCGGGGCACGAACCCGCGTCCCCTGCATCGGCAGGCGTCTCTCAACCACTGCGCCACCAGGGAAGCCCTAAAAGACTTATTGTTAATGTAACCCCTGCAGGCTAAACGCAGGACAAAAGAGTTAGCTGGGAAGCTATAATCATGGTATTTCTGATGCAAGCCAACCCTGGTTGCTGTGATTCCAGAGCACATCAGTCCCCAGGTCTTTCGGGTGTCGGCCATTTAATCACCTTTCATGGTGGTACTTGGGCATTCCCAGCCCCAAAGTGTACTGACCAGTGACACCCCCAAATTGTCTTATTCTCTTATTTGTTCTCGAACACACTCTTTTTCCTTTTTCTCCCTTGACTAACTGTGCAGAGTTGATGAAGAACAAGGGAAAGA
>NW_006775678.1:1464526-1476793 GCF_000442215.2 Lipotes vexillifer
GGGAGGTGACACAGAAAATCGCATTTAGATTGAAAATGACGTTGCAGTTGTGCAAAAGTTTGCTTTGGGTGGACATGCCCTCTGTTGGAATGTGAGCATTCACAAGCATTGAATGCCATGTTAGATTTTAAATTGAGCTTTCTGCCCTAAGTGAATGCCTGTCCTCCTCAGTCACTGAAGACATGGAGGTTAGTTTTAATTAAGGTTAGTTTTAATTAATGCAAACGAAAGCTACATATTGCTGTCCCTGAAGAAGCTGTTAGCACAAATTTGCAGGTTTGTTAAGTGAATTGCTTCTTCCAGCTGAGAGAAACTGACGTGGCCATGGAAAAACCAGTTAACAGACTGAAAACGTAACCAATTCTTATCTGTCTCCATGTTCATGGAAATGTTTTGTGTGCCATGAAAATATAGGTCAACACTAACACTGGTAACTATCCCCTGTGCACCCATGAAATGTTTCTGGTCATGGTTCTATCTCTGATGTGGAGCGTGCCGTGGAGGGTTGAATGCTGAGCACCAGTGTTCAGCGGCAGAATGGCGTTACATGATTGTGCCACCCGAGCTACTGTGAAATACAGCTGGAGCATCACTCCAGAAAAACTAGCTCTTAATACTCAACACTTTCTGTCTTAATGGATATTTTCTGAAGTTAGGATAATCTTCGAGTATGCAGCTCAAGAAAATTCTTTTCTGTTGCAAACCTGCCATTTTAGTGGTATTTTTAAGTGATTAAAAAGGACAAAAGCTTCCCCCCCACCCCCGGCAAGCTTTTATTTTTTCAAGTGCCTATCTTTTGATCTCCATTATTATTATATGGATACATAAGGAGTGATGATGGGAGAAGAGATGGAAGTGGGCATAGCGTCCACGTTGCCATGGAGACGATTATTTGGTTGACGGGTAGCTAGCTAAGAAGTGCATTAGGACCCAGGGAACGTGTGTTTCCCTGGGATGTTCTAGATGGCGCACTTTCCTTAGAAAAAAGGAAAACATCTGTGGTCTAGGGGAGGGAGTCTGAACACCCATCCACCAAATACGCAAATACTGAAACTCAGTACAAGGTCCCAAAGATCTATGTTAAATCGCCCACAGAATGGAGGCCCATTTTAGCCTTCCATTGTAGAAAAGTCACAGAATTCTTCAAGCATGACAAAAATGAAGTTATTTGTAAAAACATCTCCATCATCCCTCTGCTTCATTGCCAATAACGCCTTTCTCATTTCCAGCATCCTAACCAGATGATAGGCAACGACCGAGGACAAGAGAAACTGAGGTTATTACCGGGAGCATCAGATTCTAATCCCACTTTCCCATTACCATGATTCAATTTCCTCCATATTTCTAGAGGCAAATGATTTGCTACTTCCTGGGATGTTGTGGAACATGATCACTGTGATGGCTAAATGCAAAGTTATTTAGTAGATATCTGGGCACCAAGTTCACCAAGCAGGTAAGTGAGGAGCCAGTTTTTCAAGATTCCAATGCTTCGGTTGGGGCAGCGTCCTTAATACAGTCTTAAAATTGTGTGCAGTGTCAGGTCCTAAGTGACTTGACAAAGCTCACACTGCAATGCAGGAAAACCTCATTTTCAGACTCCCCAGTACACACAGAATTAATTTTTCTGAGTCGCATAACTGAGTCATGACCTAGTGATATATGATCTCCATTCCTTTTGCTAATATTAGAAAGCCTTTGGCGGACCTTATCCTTATTTCCAGATCCCAGAATGATTTCTAACTGCCTTATATCCTTAGGAAGTTCAAAGACACTTCGAAGCAGTATAATATCGTAGAGTCTGGACTGTGAGCTGATTTTAATCCCAGAATCTTTACCTGCATGTATGTGACTTTTGGCAAGTCTCATTTTCATCAAATTTATTACAGTGTGGATCAAATGAAATAATCTGCATTTAAACATCCTGTGAACTGTAAATACACACACAAGCAATAAAGTTACCATGAGGGCTTCTCTCTTGGTGGACAGAGTAGCTGGGAAGGGGCCTCCTTCCATTTGCAGTGACTGAGGTCTGCCACGTACTATTTTCATGATGCTTGCCTTACATACTTCTAATGCCAGTCAACACTGGAGCCACAGAGAGCTCTTTCCTTGTGAGCTTTAAATCAAAAGCACCATAGTTTTACTAGTGTTAGAAATTTGAAAGTGCTATAAAACCCAATTACAGAGAAATGGAGAAAATCAACTGAAGAAAGTAAATAAGATAATGTGAGTATATTCAAGCAATGGGCTAAAATGTAAAGAATACAGACCTTAAATTCCATACCCTTCTGACCCTAAGGCTATCCCCATTTGCATACATGAATTTCCATGTTTTTAGTGGTTTGGCCTCCTGCACAGCAACTTTTATTTGTTTGTATGGCAACCGCTCATCTCTGGAGCTAATGATAAACTTTGGTGACCATTTTAGACCTCCGAGAGAAAATTCTGCATTTATATGGCTGAAAAGTGTTGGCCAAAACTTGTCTTCAGCCTGTGTTTCATTACAAACTGTAATTTCTAGGTGCAATTTCTAGGTTCAGTCTCAGCTAAAATTCTAAGAAAGTTTAAATGAAAAATTCCTCTGCTACGTTTGTATTACAGATAAGAGGAAAGCAACACCTTTTAATTAATTTATTTATTTTAATTAATTTATTTATTTTTGGCTGCGTTGGGTCTTTGTTGCTGCGCACGGGCTTTCTCTAGCTGCTGCGAGCGGGGGCTACTCTTCGTTGTGATGTGTGGGCTTCTCACTGTGGTGGCTTCTCTTACTGTGGAGCACAGGCTCTAGGCGCTCAGGCTTCAGTAGTTGTGGCATGTGGGCTCAGTAGTTGTGGCTCGCGGGCTCTAGAGCAGTTGTGGGTGCACAGGCTTAGTTGCTCCGCGGCATGTGGGATCTTCCTGGACCAGGGCTCGAACCCGTGTTCCCTGCATTGGCAGGCGGATTCTTAACCACTGCTCTACCAGGGAAGTCCGAGCAACACCTTTTTAATCACAGAAAGAAAAGCACGGAGACTTTTCTTTTCAGGAGCTATTCAAGATTGACTGGGGTAGATGTTCGAACGCCATCATTCAGCTGGGAATAGAATTCGGTGCACACAGAAATGGTGATGGAATTTTAGATATGGCAGGTTCTTTCGATGTCATCTGGTCCAACATGTTCATTTTATTGTTGATAAAATTGAAGGTTCGGGATGCTAAATGACTTGAGAGAGGTCACCTGGCTAGTTAGCAGAGGGGCTGGGACCAGACCCAGGGCTTCTGAGTTGCAGTTCTGAATTCTGTCCATTCATTAGGCGTTTTGAGCAGGGATCAAAATCTGTCAGTCGTTTATGAACTATCTCCTAATAATATCAATAAAATGCTATTTAATCCCACATTTAGGAGAAAGCAGCACAAACACAATTGGTGCCCTTTTTAATTTCTTGTTCACTCATTCCCCTGGGTTAAATTTGTGGCATTCTGTTTTTGTTGGGGTTTTCTTGAACCAGAGTATAAGCTTGTTTTATTTCTTTATGAATGCGGCATTGAATTTTTTTAAAATTGAAGTATAATTGACATACAAAATTATATAAGTTACAGGTGTACAACACAGTGATTCATAATTTTTAAAGGTTATACTCCATTTACAGTTATAAAATACTGGCTATATATTGTTTTTGTTTTTGAACAGGACATTTAATGGGAAAAAAGAGCACAGGAGAGTCCCTGTATGTTTATGAGGGAGGGAGCCTGAAGGAGCAGCTGAGGGAGTACATTCGGTGGGAGGAAGCTACAAGGAATTTGCTAAGCCTCCTAGAAGCAAAGGGGACCAGAAGCCATCAGCCACCTCAACGGGAGCCCCTGGGCATTCGCCAGTCTACCTGGGATTCAGAGGACAGCAGCAACTTTAAAGACGTGGGATCGAGACTCAAAGGTATAATGAACATACTGGGGAAGTGGGAGTGGGGTGAGGAGGGGTCGGGGAGGTAGGAGGTGTTTGGGGAGACTTGGAAGGAGGGGAGGTTTGAGCAGGGAAGAATAAAACTGTTCAGAGGTAAGACTTCACAGCAACTACATCGGGCTGACATCAGTACACACTCAGAAAATGAGTGGCCAATCCTCATGCTAGCTTTTCTTTTCAACATCATAAATTATTTTTCCTCTTAACACATCAAACTCCAATTTAGGAGTTTTGTTAGCAATTGTGCATTGATAGGATTTTTTAGCCTACCAGACCCTTCCAAAATATTTTGATAGTGAGGCCATAGATTATTAGAGCTGATCCCTGTGGATCTATAGATATGTTTTTTTTTAAATTTATTTATTCATTTATTTATTTTTGGCTGTGTTGGGTCTTCGTTTCTGTGCGAGGGCTTTCTCTAGTTGCGGTGAAGGGGGGCCACTCTTCATCGCGGTGCGCGGGCCTCTCACTGTCGCGGCCTCTCTTGTTGCGGATCACAGGCTCCAGACGCGCAGGCTCAGTAGCTGTGGTGCACGGGCTTAGTTGCTCCGCAGCATGTGGGATTTTCCCAGGCCAGGGCTCGAACCCGTGTTCCGGGCATTGGCAGGCAGATTCTCAACCACTGCGCCACCAAGGAAGCCCAATATGTTTATTTTTGATGAACACTAGTGGAAGTGCCTATTCACAGAAGCTTTTGGAAGAGAGCATTCTTGTTTGCTACTTTTGATGCAAAATAGTACTCCTTCATATTTGTTCCAAGATTACCTAGTTCGGGTCTCATCCTAATATTTCAAAACTTGGTGAAAATATCTCAGGTCAACTGATCTGTCCAGTATATGATTTTATAGAGGATAGGGGAAAAGAATTATAACAAATTGGCATTGTTTAGATACAAAGACAGTAAATGAGATAGAAGAGAATAAAATTTATAGGAAGAAAGCAAGGCAACTGAAAATGATGTGATTCTCATTAACTTCTAAGAAGTTTCCATGAAGTTTATGATAAAAGGCAAAAACAATCATTACAATACTCCTAATAATAACAACTGCTAGTTTTAGTGAGTATCTTTTATAATCCAAGTACTGGGTGAAACACCTTACCTTCATCCATTTCCTCGGGTAATGCTCACAGCAGTCTTAGGAGAAAGATTCAGGAAGATTCTATTATTCTCTCCATTTTAGAGGTGAGGAAACTGAGACCAGTCGTGCAGCTTTTCAAGGGAAAAGCCCGTGCTGTCTGCCTTGGACAGTCCACTGCCATGTGAGGCATCTTCTGGGAATAGTCCTCACTGATCTTAAATATGAAGGATGCAGGATGCAGTAGCAGCTTTCCCTCTCGACGTTTCTGGCAATAAATAATATTGTGTTTCACTCACAGACCTTGGGGAGTTCACCACGCCCCTCTTTCATGGTGGGTGACTCTGATTGATGACCCTTTAACAGAGGCTCAGGGCTGGCGTGGCCAAGCCTCGGATGGTTTCTCCAGAGGGAGGCTTTATGTGTCACCACTCTTTGGTCTATTGTGGATTCTCTGTGCTAAATGCAGAGCAAAAAAAGTTCCTTTGTTGCATTAAGCACCTAGAGAGAAAGTCTCTGGTAGCCTTTATTCAGAAAGAAAATCAGGATTAAATCAAGCAATGCAGAAATAAGTATCAACTTTGTACAGAGCCCTGAATGACTAATTCTCTTGTCTGGGAATAGATCACTTGGTTCTAAAGGCTCTCAGAATTTGTGATTGACTTCTTGGGCCCTGGTTGGCCTGGCCTATTCTTGGCCAAGTGCTTTGCTGGACTTCCTGTGGGTGGCAGTGCCTTCTCCTTGGTCTGAAGAGTAATAATGATCACCACCACAAAACCCTCTAAAATAACTTGACAAACACTGAAATGGGGCTTCCCTGGTGGCGCAGTGGTTGAGAATCTGCCTGCCAATGCAGGGGATACGGGTTCGAGCCCTGGTCTGGGAGGATCCCACATGCCGCGGAGCGGCTGGGCCCATGAGCCACAACTACTGAGCCTGCGCGTCTGGAGCCTGTGCTCCGCAACAAGAGAGGCCGTGATAGTGAGAGGCCCACGCACCGCGATGAAGAGTGGCCCCTGCTTGCCACAACTAGAGAAAGCCCTCACACAGAAACGAAGACCCAACCCAGTGAAAATAAATAAATTAATTAATAAACTCCTACCCTCAATATCTAAAAAAATTTAAAAAGAGAGGAAAATAATTACATTTATAATTAAAAAACAACAACAACACTCAAATGGACTTACCCTCATAGCTCATTCATAAAATAGCCCCCCACGCCCTATCATGTTATTAATCTATAGTGCTTTATTTTGACCCAAACAATACCCACTTTGAATTGCTTTATTCCCCCAAACTTAGCTCTGCATAACTTTGGAATGTTTTGAAAAATGCAACTCCTTCCTCAAGGATCAAAATTTTTCTGCCATCTTCAGAAGGACATTCTGTAAACTTCGAAGGCAACTGCAAAAGAATAGCTCCAAAAAGGTCTCCGAGCAGCAGTTCTATACGATGGATTGGGTGGGCAGTCACAGAAAGTGACTGCTTTAAGGGGACAATACTTATCAGTATACAGTGTGAGCTGGAAAAGTCATCTTTTTCTAATCAGGTCTTGCTTTTGTATTATATCTCTTTATGCTTTGTTCCTCTTTTTACAAGCTCAGAAAGCCCATCTCATTTAATTCCATCTCAGACTGAATAACTAGCTATGGCACACATTGGTACCATTCTTTTGGATGTATTTCCCAGCAATATGAAAAACAATTTGAACACTTAGTTTAGTCTTTGCAGAAACCAAAACAGTTTATCACTTCTCTTGCTTTGGAAATTCCACCTCAATGAAAGTATGTTGATATGAAAACTGAAAACACCCTACAATTATCTTATTCACAAGGAGGAAGTACCAGGAGAATCATTCTGTTAGAAATCCTTATATCTCTCAGTGTTAGAAAGAAGTTTAGTAATTTAGCTGAGCATTATCAGAACTAGCAGCAGGGGGCTTCCCTGGTGGCGCAGTGGTTGGGAGTCCGCCTGCCGATGCAGGGGACACGGGTTCGTGCCCCGGTCCGGGAAGATCCCACGTGCCGCGGAGCGGCTGGGCCCGTGAGCCACGGCCTCTGGGCCTGCGCATCCGGAGCCTGTGCTCCGCAACAGGAGAGGCCACAACAGTGAGAGGCCCACGTACCGCAAAAAAAAAAAAAAAAAGAACTAGCAGCAGGGATTTTCAGAGGCTGAGGACTTTTCTTAAACTTAAAAAACTATCCACATATACTCCCCTCTCCCGTTTTAGTAACAAAACATCAAGTCCTGTGGCCAAATCTCCCAGAGCTGTAGTTAGAAACTGAGCATCTTCCTACATTTTGATGACAAAGATATTTACTTGATTCAGAAAAGATTCATGCGAATGCGCACTGAATCTAGACTACTGTGTCACAGCAAACAGGAAGTTTTTAGCAACAATTATGGCCAACCATTTTCAAGGTGAACCTAAATCTTTTAACTTTACCCTTCTCACAAAGTTAATGGAACTTTTACCCTATGGTTTCTATAACATGAAACAGTGTTCAGCTCAACTCCAGGCCCTAATCCATAATCCTGGATGCGGCTGTGGATTGTCCTGCATTTCAGTGAAGGTTGAGGTTAGCCTTTGGGTTCCTTTTGTAATTGGGACCCAGTTCATTGTTTTTTGAAGCCTAGGATTTTTTCTCTTATTTGGCGAGCATGAGGAAAAGGAACTGGGGAATGCTTTGCTGGGGGTTTTACGGAAAGGAAGTAAACGTACAAATTTGCTCTCACTTTTAAGGGAGAGAATCCCACTGTCCCATCAGATCAGCACAGAGAACAGAAAGGTTCTATTTATTAATATGTGAAATGCTCCAACGGAAGCTCCAAATATAGGGAAAGCAACATATGGTCAAGAGTAACTAAAAAGCTTGTGATTTGACCGTTTCTGTGAAGGCGGGGGCCAGCTTCACTCTGCTGGCTCCCACCTCAGAAACAGTGCCTCCCGGTCACGGTGGCCAGCTTCAAACAATCTACACACAATAAATGCTGGAGAGGGTGTGGAGAAAAGGGAACCCTCTCGCACTGTCGGTGGGAATGTAAATTGATACAGCCACTGTGGAGAACAGTATGGAGGTTCCTGAAAAAACTAAAAATAGAACTACCATACGACCCAGCAATTCCACTGCTGGGCATATACCCTGAGAAAACCATAATTCAAAAAGAGTCATGGGGCTTCCCTGGTGGCGTAGTGGTTGAGAGTCTGCCTGCCGATGTAGGGGACACAGGTTCGTGCCCCGGTCCGGGAGGATCCCACGTGCCGCGGAGCGGCTGGGCCCGTGAGCCATGGCCGCTGAGCCTGCGCGTCCGGAGCCTGTGCTCCGCAACGGGAGAGGCCGTATGGCAGCATCTTCAGGCAGCCTGGCGACCCTTAATAGTGCAGCCTGGGCTCCTGGAGGAAAATGATGCTAATTGGTCTGTGTGGGAATTGAACCCCAGGCCCTGGCTTCATTATCACCTGGTCAAAACGATGGAGCCACAAAGCGGATAATAACTGATCTGAGAATGTCAGTAATTACTTTATTAGAAACAAATGGCTGGTCTGGACGTTGGGGAACCTGAATTGCCAGAGAATCTTGGAAAGTGTAATAAGCTCTCATCTGGATGAAAAGTGTTTTCTCATCTCAGAGGGTAAAGGGTGCTATGTGGGAACAAAGAAGTGTTTTAAAAGTAGAGCTACTCATTCTTCCTTCAGTCTTAGTTAAGTTGAACAGAAGCCACAACAAGCCAACCACAATAAATTTAGAACTGGCAGAAACCCAAATTGCCTCCTCTTCCCAAGTTGCCCACATGACTACCATTTACAGTCATGGGTTTATAATATTGAATTGTGTAATTCATGAACTAGCTTTGATTTGTGGAATGAGGCATTGCCAAAGAAGCAAAGTAACAATTAAGATCCCACATTCCTTACCAGTCTCCCTACCCAGCTGCTACTTTAGGAACAAATTCCTGGGGATAATACATTTAATTTCCAACTTTGGTCAAGCTATACCTGTGTAAATGAACTTACGAAATAGAAACAGACTCACAGACATAGAGAACAGACTTGAGGTTGCCAAGATGGGGAGGGGGTGGCGGAGGGATGAATTGGGAGTTTGGGATTAGCAGATGCAAACTATTATACATAGAATAGGCCCTACTGTACAGCACAGGGAACTATATTCAATAACCTGTGATAAACTATAGAGGAAAAGAATATGAAAAAGAATGTATGTACATGTATAATTGAATCACTGCTATACAGCAGAAATTAACACAACATTGTAAATCAACTATGCTTCAATAAAAGAAATTTTAAAAAATAAAGTTTTCCTTTAAAAAAAAAATATATATATACATATGTAGTCATATCAGAACACAAGTTAAGCTAATATAACAAAAAGACCCGAAAATATAGTGGCTCCCCAAAAGGAGGAAGTTAACTTCTCTTGGGGGACAGCTGTTGTTCTCAAGCATTAACGTGCTCAGAGTCATCTGGAGGACTTGTGAGAGCACAGATGGCTGGGTCCCATCCCCAGAGTTTCCAGTTCTGTAGGTCTGGGGTAGACCTAGGAATCTACCTTTCTACCAGTCTCCCAAGTGATACTGATGGTTTATTGGGATGGATTTACTTTTAGCATTAGACTTTGGCATCACTAACTACGTTCGCTTAACTCTTTCTAATATTTTTTAAGTTGGTGGACTCTCCAGTTTCTCAGCGTGAAGGAAGGAACCCCCAGCTGAACTGATACTGACAATGGTGGCCTCCCTCAAAGAAGCAAAACAAAACCCTCAAGAGACTGCGTTCTACGGGCATCAGTTCTACTGGGTCATCAAGTTTCCTTTATGCAAAACGCTTAACTATTCTTGTACCTTTCAACTTTGACTAAAGTCATGATTTTCAAGCAGCATCTTCTGGTTTGAACTTGTTTGCTGTGAATGATTGTCCATAAAGAGTGTTCCAATTAATGCTCTTTACATCTTGGCTATTTGTCTATTAGATTCCAGTCCTTGTTCCCATTCACAATAAAAGCTTAAACATATTGTCCAAAACGCAGGTAGTTTTCTTATTTCAATTCCAAATGAGAAGACAGTGATTAATACTGAGATTAACAAACAGGTTGACAGTGAACTTGTGTGCTCATTGATGAAAGCAGGCTGAATTTTTAGCTTTGCTCTCTGAAAGCCACTTACTGACTCCTTGTAGTGACTTAGAGCCTTTATAGATGCCACTTACTAGAAGCTCAGACTTGCTTTATCGTTACCCAGTCGGATGGGCTATAGGTTGAACATAGAGGCAGGTCTTCTTCATGCCATAATAATTCCCATCTCTTCAGCCCTTACAATGACTAGGTATTTTGCTGATGTTATTGATATTCTCCTCAGAATAGTTTCATAAGCTGGAAATGATCCTTTTCACTTAATAGCTAAGGAAACAGAGTTAGGTCAGCTGACTTGCCCAAGGTCACACAGTAGATGGAACTGGGATTCAAACACCGGAAGTCACCAGATTTTCTGTAGCATTTGACAGTTTTTCTATTACCTCATTTTGAGCCCCTCTTTCGGTATATTTAAGCCTATCAAGTAGCACTGTTTCTTCAAAATTCCATTGCCAGCCTGAGAGAAGTATTCCCCGGAGCCAGATTTAGTCAGCTCCGCAGCAAAGGGAGAAGACTGGTTCCAGAGATTCCCTTCCGTTCTCAGAGAACGTGGCCTGGCGGTTCACAACACTCCCCAGTTCCATTTTTATCATGACATTCACACATTAACAGATTTTAAAGCTTTTTGCCATATGTTTGGATTTCCTTCATTTGGGGAAATCACATATGAAATGGTGAAGAGATTTATCTTGCCTTTGTTCTGATTATCAAAGAACCACAAAAGATGTGATGTGTCCTAATTTCTTTTAAAATCACGTTGATTCCCAACTTATCCAGAGCCAGACCAGGGAAAATAATGTGAGGTGTGTTTTCAGTGTCCTGCCGCCTTCCTCTTCTTGGGACGCCCTGGGCCTCTTTCCCAAGAACTCGATCCTGAGCTGAGTGCACTAAAGCCTGCCATGCAGCTGATGATGAAGGGGAAGCCCTATCACCAGGACTCACCCTCCAGTAGGACACTCATAAAGATGAAAACAACCTTCCAGACCCAGGGGACATTTCTCCAAGGGTGGCATTTCAGATAGGGAGAGGAAGACAATGCTTCTGGAATAACCCCATCTAGACAGTCACTTGTTTGGTCGTTTCATGAGAGTAGATGTGATCCTGTGTTTCAATTGCAATCATTTTTCCCTCATGTGCCCTGACCAAGACACAAGAACTGCTCACTTGAATCCCTTGACCCTTGCAGGCGCCTAAGTACCAAGCCCTGGTCAAGACTAGAATCCCTTTATCCATTTATCTGTCCTTGAATGGATAAAGAAGATGTGGTACATATATACATTGGAATATTACTCAGCCATAAAAGAGAATGAAATAATGCCACTTGCAGCAACATGGATGGACCTGGAGATTATCATACTAAGTGAAGTAAGTCAGAAAAAGAAAGACAAATATCATATGATATCACTTATATGTGAAATCTTTAAAAATGATACAAATGGGGAATTCTCTGGTGGTCCAGTGGTTAGGACCCTGTGCTTCCACTGTGGGGGGCCTGGGTTCGATCCCTGGTCAAAGAACTAAGATCCTGCAAGCCACGTGGCATGGCCGAAAAAAAAAAAAGATACAAATGAACTTATTTACAAAACAGAAACAGACTCACAGGTATAGAAAACAAACTTATGGTTACCAAAGGGGAAAGGTGAGGGGGAGGGATAAATTAGGAGTTTGGGATTAATATATACATACTACTCTATATAAAATAGATAACCAACAAGGACCTACTGTATAGCAATACTCTGCAGTAACCTATATGGGGAAAGAACCTGAAAAAGAATAGATATGTGTATACGTATAGCTGAATCACTTTGCTGTACACCTGAAACCAAACAACATTGTAAATCAACTATACCCGCCCCTCCCCCCCTCAAAAAAAAAAAGAAAGAAAAACTATTAGAATACCTTTACTTAAGAGATATAGCTTTCCGGGCTTCCCTGGTGGCGCAGTGGTTGAGAGTCCGCCTGCCGATGCAAGGGACGCGGGTTCGTGCCCCGGTCCGGGAAGATCCCACATGCCGCGGAGCGGCTGGGCCCGTGAGCCATGGCCGCTGAGCCTGCGCGTCCGGAGCCCGTGCTCCGCAACGGGAGAGGCCACAACAGTGAGAGGCCC
>NW_006775678.1:1477113-1494944 GCF_000442215.2 Lipotes vexillifer
AAAAAAAAAAAAAAAAAAAAAAGATATAGCTTTCCTTACACGGAGAGCTTTCCTGAACACTTGTTTGCAAGTGTAGTCCCGTCACCTATCTGTGTGGGTTTATTGGGTCAGGGAATTTTCAGCTGCAGATAATAGCATCCACCTTGAGTTGTTTAAGTAGAAAAGGAAAACTCCAAAAAAGCCAGGTCTCCGATAGGTTGACGAGATGGCTGCCACGTGCTCTGCTACCCCTACAGCATATTCTGCAGAACTGCTGGAGTTAGCACTCTCTGCCATTGCCTCTGCCACTACCTGTGCCCCTGGCATTATGCTCCCCAAACTCTCTTCCGCCCTTGGCTTACTTCCAAATCAGAGTTTTGAATGTCTGCGTCTGATTGGTGGAAGCTAGCCTGTATCCAGCAGTGAGGGAAGCTGGGAAATGTAGTTTTTAGGGTTCTACTTTGGGAACACGAGACGAAAACTGTGGGACCGGACAACTAAAAATTGGCACTTGCCATCTGCTTCTACAAGGATTAGGTCACTAGCCACTGTAGTCGCTGACCTTCAACACGCCCTGAAAGGAGTTCAGGAATGAGGCACTCTGTGCCCTGGGGAAAACTGGAAGAACAGGTTTTTAGATAGTTAGATATTTTCAGGAAAAGATTTTTATGGGCCCAACTCTTGCGTTTCCTCATATCTATAAAAGCACTAAAATCATTAATGGAAACACCTGCTCCTCGTGACCAGCAGTAACCTTCTTGTGACTAGCAGCTACCTTCTGCCAAAATGTTTGCTTGATTGTCCTTACCTTTCTTCACCAAAATCACATATATACCGGCCTCTCCGCCTACCTCTTCGGAGCAGTTCCTCGGAGCATCTGAGAGGCTGTCTTCCAGGATATAGTCCTCATTTTGCCCCAAATAAAACTTAACTCACAACTTTCACATTGCACTTTTTTTTTTTTCAGTCTACAGACCCTATCAAAAAGAAGAGAGGGTGTTTAAAAGATATGGTCAGCCACAGGTTACAGATGTCCCCTGCCCCTGTGCTCAGAAAAGAATTTCCTATTTGATTTCTGACCATTCCTATTCTAGAGAAGAGTTAACACCCAGCCTGGGATTCTGGGAAAGGAAGAGCCTGGTGGCTGCTCTCTGCAGCACACAGCCTAGGCGTGTGCATACAGCAAGGAGAGAAGATTGCTTTTAAGACGTGACAATATTTAGGAATCCTTGCAGCGAAGTGGGATAATCAAGAGGAAGAATCCAAAAGGGAAGAAAGCAATAATAATTGCCTTCAAATTTGCTCTTTTAAAAACACAGTCTTTTAATTTATTTTAAGCATCACAGGGTGGATTGCTCTGGGTAATTTAGCGATCTTTGCTTATGATCAGAGGTTCAATAACACACTCAGCAGACATTTCAAGCAGTGCAGTACCATTTCTAGCCCCACAATGCCCACCTTTCCATTCCTGTTGGGGATATATGGTCACCACAGAGCATCTTAACCTAGCTCAGATGTGTAAGGAGTAATTTAAGTAAAATGTGGGATTTACATAATTCATTTCCTCAACCACAGGCTGCTTTAATCAGAGAGTATGAGATAGCTCTTCAAGGGAAACCCACAGTGATAAACTATTGCCATTCCCAAAGCAGAAAGACCATGTGAATACTGCTGCAATGAACGTGAGAATGCAGATATCTCTTCAAGATGCTGATTTCATTTCCTTTGGGCACCCAGAAGTGGGATTACTGGATCATATGGTAGTTCTAACCATGGCTCTGCTACTCTTTGCCCTGTGATCAGACCCATTAAACTAATTAATGGGTGATGAATGGATGATTCCACATGACTCTAGATGGAAAAGAGACTATTTTGTAGACCTTCAGGAATGACCACTGTACCAGTTAGGATACCTTTGGATGTTTGTAACTGAAAGCCCTCAACTCCAATTGGCATAAAAGATCGATTTATTATTTCGTATACCAGAACTCCAGAGGGATGTAGTATTCAACGTCGTTGAGTTCAGTTTAACTCAGTGACCCAAATATATCCTCAAGGATAGGGGTCTTTCCGTCTTCCCACTCTGCCACCAGGGTTCAGATTTATCCTTAAGCTGACTTCTCTCATGGTCACAAGATGGCTGCTGGAGTTCCAGCTGTCACATTCAGACAAGACAAAATTCAAAAGAAGAAGAAAGGCCACTTATTTTCAGGCTTCACCTTATTAATAGTGATAAGTCCTTTCCCAGAGGTCCTTAAGTCCCTCACACCTCAGTGACCAGCTGGGTCACATGCTTGCCCTAATCCTACCACTAATGAAGAGAACCAGACCACTACGACTGACCTCACCGATTTGGATTTATCCATTGAGTCACGTGGGAGGAGTGTCAGGAACCTAAGCAAAGACTCTCTCAGTAAGGAAGGAGGATGGAATGGATGTGGGAGGAACTTTCAACAGCGTCTGCGATAGGCATGAACCTCATTTCTTGTGACCTCACACAACCCTGGTTCTAGCAGGATAACAATTTCAAACATTAGTCACGGCTATCAAGTGTAAACACGCTGGGTTTTATTCCATTCCCAGATGCTCATTTAAAGTCCTTTCATAGTTTTAAGGCCACGAGTCCGTCAGAGCAAGCGACAGTCCGTTTCTCTTGCTGGGAGCACTTAGGTTGTGACTGCAGTTGACAGGTCGCTCCTGGCTTTTGACTGAGCCTTTCTCATACTTTACGCCTTCCTTGCCTTGCGAGACGAGTGGCCGTGACAAACCGCATAAGAGCTCCTCTGACTCTGCCGCTGAAATGAACAGAAGTGGAAAAAGGAAATCGAATTGCACTCTCCCCTACGTGGCAATTCCGCAAGACGCCTCAGCTAGAGACAGCTTCCATGGATAGGCTGGGGGCTGAACTGGAGTTTGAAAACAGTTAAAAAAAAAAAAACAAACCGTCCAGACCAGATTGTAGAAGGAGCTCTTTTCTTTTCACTTAACTCCTGGGGATGGAGGGAGAGAAGAAAAGTGAATAATGTGAAAAACAATTTAACTTAGTAGTCAGGAACTGGCAGCCTATCGGTTGGATGTTTGCCTGGGCAGTGTCTTAAAAATGAGAATTAGTGACAGAAATTTCAATGTCAAGGGATTTCACGTACGAGTCTCCCTGTGGCAGGGAGGGGCTCACATTCTCCACTTTGCCACAGTCCCCACCATGCCCTAGTGCCCCCCAACCCCACCTGCTACATTTGTTGACATTACCTGCCTGCCCAGTGAGAGCTGAGAGGATGCACAGAACCTGTCAGTCCATCATTCCTGTGCTAATGTGTGACACCTCAGCATGCTATTTGGTATTTCAGCATGCCCCTATTAAAAAGCAACTAGTCTGGGGAAAGAAAATTATTTGCCCTTAATGTGTTAACCCCACAGCCCAGGCGGAGAAGACCTGCAAAGGTAAGGAGGTCGTCACGGGAACAGGCTGCCTCTGCCACCTTCTCCTGCCCGACACTTTCATTCTCTGATGAGAGCCTTCTTTCTCAGTCCCCACTCAGCCCCCAGGAGGAGCTGCTCCCAGAGTTGCCTTCTGTCTGCCTCACCAGCTTCCTGACATACACCTGACTGTGTAGCTCCCTCCCCTGTTTTTATTCCTTCCTTTTTCCAGCACCAATCCTCCTGTCGCCCCCATCACTAGGGTCACAAGGTCGCCTTCTTCGCCATTGGGCACTTTACCGTGAGCTAATTCCCCTTGGCTTCTGGCCTCATCATTGTCTTGGCTTTCTTCCTGCCTCTCGGCCTCCTTCTCTGTGTCTCCTACACAGCCTCCTCCTCCTGGGTCCTGTTGAGTCCTGGGAGTTTCCAAGACTCCCTTTCAGGCTTTCTTCTCATCTTTGACCTTCTCTGTAGCAAACTACTCACATGACGCCACAGTGACCCCAGATTCCTGCTCAGCACAGATTTCTCCTCTGAATTTTCTTTTAAACTGAACAAGAGTATTTGACGTCCAGTTATTACATATAAAGTAAGCCTCAAATTTACTTTAGTTCTGGTCTTTATTCCTTCATTCTCTCTTTTTTTGTTTGTTGCATCATTTCTTTTTTTTTTTTTAAGATTTTTTTATGTGGACCATTTTTTAAAGTTTTTATTGAATTGGAAATTTACAATTGAATTGTAAAATTGTTACAATATTGTTTCTATTTTACGTTTTTGGTTTTTTGGCCACGAGCCATGTGGGATCTTAGTTCCCTGACTAGGGATCGAACCGTTACCCCCTGCATTGGAAGGCAAAGTCTTAACCGTTGGACCACCAGGGAAGTCCCACATCATTTTGGTATTAGTGTAGATGACATTTACGTTCTGTTTTGTCATACTAAGTCCCACATTTGTTTCATCCTAGTTTTATAGATTGCATATATTCATGCTCATCCACAGTTCTTTTTTTAATTGAAATAGTTGATTTACAATGTTGTGTTAATTTCCGCTGTAGAGCAAAGTGACTCAGTTATAGGTATACACAATTCTTGTGCTGTGGTTTTCTCCGTTATCTCTTGATTAGATGAAATCCATCCTCTAATATTTATCTTAATAAAGGCTCTTAAGAAAGAATAATGTTCCTTGAATTCTTTATCGTTCAAAAACTATTTGTCCACAGCCTCTATTCCTGGAGGAAAGTGATCTAGACTCAAAATCTTTCCTTGAGTATCATAAAGAGATTCCTCACAGCTTCCATGACAATCTCAGCTATTTGGAGCAGCAGTTATATATTTTCTTTTCATCTTCAAGTCGTAACTATCTTCTAGTGACATTGCCATTGGTGTTTGAAGCTCTCGTTTCTTTGCATAATATCTAGGAAGAGTAGTGAGGAAATGGGAAGATGCAGTGTCCCAATACTAAGTTCATACAAGAAGTCTAGCACATGGGACTTAAAAAAGAAGGTAGAGCAGAGTTCCCTGTCGGTCCAGTGGTTAAGACTCGAAGCTTTCACTGCTGTGGCCCGGATTCATCCCTGGTCGGGGAATTAAGATCCCGCAAGCCATGGGGCGCCGGGGGTGGGGTTTGGGGGGAGGAAGGAGGGCAGAAAGACATGCCTTTGACTTTTCCCTTTACCGGGGCGGGGGGGGGGGGGGGGGGGGTAGGGCAGAAAGACATGCCTTTGACTTTTCCCTTTACCGGGGCGGGGGGGGGGGAGTGGGGGGTAGATACCGCTTTAGCATGAACAGAAGTCAAACTTGGAAACTCCAAATAGATTATCTTGTTCAGCTCTTCAGAACAATCCTTAACATAGATGATATTACGCCAATTACATGCAGATTAGTAACTTGTGGTATACAAGTTAACAACTAGCTCAAGGGCGCCTAGCTTATAAATTGGAAAAAGCGGAATAAAACCCATCCTTTAAACTCCGAGCCAAGCTCTTGTTTAATATACCACAGCTGTCTCCTACAAATACCCCAGAGTCAAAATGATAATTCCCTTCCTGGCACGGTTAATGTCTGTTCTAGGAAGGAAGAATGAATAGAACAATTCTTAATCTCCTTTCCCATCTCTGAGCCTTAAGTATCATCAGCACCTCTGTCATTGGAGGGCGGCCAAAATGATCACAGAGCTTCAAAGTATCTCCTCACCAGATTTCTTACACACTTAAATTCTGTTAATATTTTGGGTTGGTCACTGTACCCCCAGAAATTGACTCTTAAAACATAAATATTTCTAGGTGGGTGATATATTAGGATATTTAAGTCATTAATACCCTGGTATTAAATACCAGGTATTAGAAACTAACCTGAGTGGCAATCCTATAGCATATAATGTCTAATGGTAGGACTGAACTTATTATCTATTTGTTATTATTTGAAGGATACCAGGAAGAGAATACCATGTATCAAATATTTTTTACTGCATAGGCAGTAAAATTCTAAAATTTTACTTTTAGTATAATTCTAAAATTCTACCTTTAGTATAATTTTTAATTAACTAAATTTGAATTAAGAATTGCCCTATTTCAATATCGACAACAGTATTGTACTGCAATCGTCAAATTTGCTAAGAGACTAAAACTTAATTATATCAACCACTAAAAAGAGAGGAAATTATGTAATGTGATAGAGGTGCTAAATATCACTACGATGGCAATAATATTGCAATATTTAAATGCATCAAATTAACACATTGTACATCTTAAATTTACACAATGCTATATGTCAAATATATTCAATTAAAAAAAAAGAATTTCCCTACTTCAGGGCTCATTTTATTAAAACACGCAAATATTTCCTCACTCATGCTTTGAATAAATTGATTTAGAACTAATTCCTTCCTAACCTGAATTATGGAGGGGCATGAGAAACTTGAAAGCATAACATTTCTTGGCCTTCCTAGTGGCTTTAATGACATAAGAATCCCCGGGGTTGGGTTGACTTGGCCTAAGTGGGAATCTGAGCAGAAAAGGACGGGCTTTCCATCACAGGGGCAGCGTGAAGCCAATGGACTTGGGCAGACTCAGAAAGGAAGGCCATTCTTTAGCTGAGAAAATGCCCTTCTCATAGCTGGCGGTTCTGGGAAGCAAGGTTCTGTTAGAAAACTCCTAGTGCCCAATTAGAAGGTGAAGTTCTCAAGATGACCACCAGATGGCACCCTCAGCCAAATTACTGAAGTACTCTGCTGGATCAGAATGTTGCAGCTGGGAGGATTTTTGAAATGGTCTAACCATTTCTATTGGTCTAACCATTTCTATTGGTCTAACCATTTCTATTCTATTCTATTCTATTCTATTCTATTTTTTAAAACATCTTTATTGGAGTATAATTGCTTTACAATGGTGTGTTAGTTTCTGCTTTATAACAAAGTAAATCAGCTATACGTATACATATGTTCCCATATATGGAGACGAGCTTTGCACTAGGGACAGAACAATGCAAGGAGAGGGGAAAGGGCAATTTAGACAGAGGACGCTCAGTGAAAGAACAGGAATGGGTGCACCACTGCAGCAGGGCAGGCCCGAGGCAAATGGCATGTAAGCCCAGCTTCCCTGGGGCCCAAGGCCTCTCTCTCGTCACACTTGTCCCTCCCCATCCCTACCTCACCAACCTATGAGCTGACATCACAGAGTGAATTTCAGTGATTGTTCTCTTTCCCAGGAGAGTTGGCATTTTAGGCTGGTCTCTCCTTTTGGATAAAAAGGTGTTGTCCACCTTAAGCAACAGTATAGAAGAGGGGCTTGGGGAGAGCGAGATGCTGTCAAAGTCAGTGGTTTAGAGCAGAGGCTTTCTATTAACCAGAAGGTCAACAGGAAAGGAAATGGGTGAGTGAGACATGCGGGTGGAGCCTTGCAGGCAGAAAGAGAAGTTGAGATTTGAAACTGCAGAATAAGTGTGTGGATGTATCGATCACTGTGCCTAGGACAGTAGGCGCTCATTATCTGTTAGCTGAATTGATACGTCCTTACTGAATTTGAAAAGGCTCCCTGGCAAGGGAGCAACACGATGAACATGGTATTTAGGAAAATTCTTCCAACGTGAGTACCTGAAATGGATGGAGTTTAGTGGGAAGACTTAAAAAAAGAAAAACAACAGCTTTACTGAGATATAATTCACATACCATACAATTCACCCATTTAAAGTGCCTCATTCAGTAGCTTTTAGTATATTCAAAGATATAGGCAGCATTCATCACCACAGCTGATTTTAGAACATTTTCATCACATCAAGAAGAAATCCCATATCCTTTATCCCCCACTGTGTCCCCATCCCCCTGTCCCCCAGCACAAAGCCTATTTTCTGTGTGTATAGATTACCCTATTCTGGAATTTCATATGAATTTCCATTTACGTGGTACATGGTCTTTTGTGTCTGGCTTCTTTCACTTAACATAACGTTCTCAAGGCCCACCCATGTTGGAGCATTATTAGTATCCCATTCCTTTTTATGGCCGAATAATATTTCATTGTACATATATATCACATTTTGTTAATGGGCATTTGGGTTGTTTCCATTTTTTAGCTATTATGTAGAATGCATGTTATAAACTTTCATGTACAGGTTTCTGTGTGGATGTATGTTTTCATCTCTCTTGGCCAGAATTGATGGTTCCTATGGTAACTCTATATTTAATCATTTGAAGGACTGCCAGATTGTTTTCCAAAGTGGCTGCAACATTTTTACATTTCCCCATGAGCGTATGTTGGGTTCTGATTTCTTCACTTTCTCACCAGCATTTCTTGCTGCTGACTTTCTGATTCTAGTCATCCTAATGCATGTGAAGTGGTATTTCATCATGGTTTTATTTTTCATTTCCCTGGTACCTAATTATATCAAGTATTTTTTCTCTATTGTTTTTCTCTTCTCTATTTTATTCATTTCCACTCTAATCTTTACTATTTCCTTCCTTCTTCCTTCCTTTCCTTCGAGTGTAGTTTTTTCTTCTTTTTCTAGTGTGTTAAGATGGAAGGTTAGGTACTTGATTTGCAATCTTCTTTTTTTAATATAGACGGCATTTACAGCTATAAAATTCCCTCTAAGCACTGCTTTAGCTGCATCCCGTAAGTTGTGGTATGCTGCATCTTCATTTTCACTCATCTTAAAGTATTTTCTGTGGGGGAAGATATTTCAGGTAGAAGGAAGAGCTTGGATAAAGGCATAAAGGTAGGAAAGCTTGGGTCAAGCTTGGTGGACAGCTGAGTTTGGCAAGAGCAGAGGGTATGTGCAGAACAGTTTGAGTGATGGAGAAAGGTAAGTTGGAGTCATCTTGTATGAAGGACTAAAGAGTTTATTCTGAATGGATTTTAGATCATCAGTTGTCATTTCTAGGACAATTGCCTTATTTCACTTTCTTTCTAGATGTGGAATGAGTGGCTTTCTGAAGGTGCAGAAGACAGGTGGGGGAAAGTTTAGAAGGAAGGACAGGAATAGGGTCAATACAAACACAAAAATAGGCAAAGTCCGTGCAATTCCTGCCCTGCCGTCCCCGTCTTAGAGAAGTGGCTGGTGGGGTCCAGCCACCACCGTGACTACTTCCCAGGCAGGAGGAAACACGGACAGTGTTTCCAAAATAGCTGCATCCCATCCCCCTGTAGGAGGAAAAACTTGTATATCCTTGTTTCATCACTGGCTGAGTTTTAAGTTTTGAAAATTCTAACAGTCTTGTTGCCCATTCTTTCCCTTTTGAAACTCTCTTTCTTTAGCTTCCATGTCACCACGCTTTCCTGATTTTCCTTCTCTCACTCCCCTGCCCTCCTGCAACACTGTCTGTGAAACGCTGGAGCCTCTCAAGGCTCTGACTCTGTCTGCTCTTCTCACTCCACACTCAGTCTCTCTTGGCAAATCTCATCTCATCTCTGCCCATGGCTTTGATTATCATCTGTGCACCAACCTCAGAGCTCGGATAGCAGCCGGCTCTGCTCTGAGCTCTGAGCCCCAAGCCAGTACTAGGAGTTGCCTACCCAATATCTCTACTCAAACTCATTTGATCAAGACTGAACTCACAATCTCCTCATTCAACCTCAAACCACAGGAGGCGTTCATGCTCTTTCCCCTCAATTACTGCAATAGCCTTCTAACTGGTCTTCTAGAACTCTCTCTCACCTCCTTCCCAGCTCTTCAAACTGCAGATGAGATGATTTATTTGAAATGACCATGTCCCCACCTATAGCGGACATTAGTTAATTTTTGGCCATCCAGCAGGTGAACACACTTCCTATGTTGGAAAATTCCCCTCCTTATGAGTCTTGGTTGGATGCAGAACTTGCCTCCTAAAATTGCTTTTAGCCACGTAGACTCTTACTTTCTCTTTCCTTTGGCCTCTGCCAGACCAGCCTTGTTCCAGAGCGTCAGCCTGGCCCCGGTCCCTCCTTACTGGGTGCTTCTGTTGGGTCAGGCACTGAATATGCAGGGGAGGACCAGACAGCTGCCTTCAAGGGGCCCACAGTCTCCCTTGGGGCCGTGGACATCACTATGGGGTGAGTGCTGTGGTAGCACTCCCTCAGCAAAATGCTCTGGAGGGTGAGAAGAACAAGGAACCGACTGTTGCCAGAAGACAGGCCAGCTGCACAGAAGGTAGTAGCATCTGGGCCAGGTCCTGAAGGAGTCTGCCCGGGTTGGGGCGGGGTGGGAAGTCCTTCCAGGCAGAAGGAATATTCATACTCAAAGCCACAAAGTGAAAAAGCACATGGTGGACCAGTGAAATGCAGAGAACTCTGGTGTCACTTAAGCAGAGGATGAGGAGGGAAGGGGGTTGAGGAGGAAGGCGAGAGGCAAAAGCCTGGAAAGATGGGTCGGGTCAGATTCAGAAGCGGCTCAGATGCCATACTTATCAGGTGCTTGGCTTTTGTCCCATGAGCCATAAGGAATTGTTTTAAGCAGAGGAATTATTTGAATCACCTAATTCTGACTACAATGTGAAGGATAGATTGAAAGGATTTAGGGACAGGAAGATAATATGGAAGCTGTATCTTTATAGCTCCAGAGCTTATCAAAAAGAGAACCCAATAAATATAATAGGTAGGGCTTCCCTGGTGGCGCAGTGGTTGAGAGTCCGCCTGCCGATGCAGGGCACGTGGGTTCATGCCCCAGTCCGGGAAGATCCCACATGCCACGGAGCAGCTGGGCCCGTGAGCCATGGCCACTGAGCCTGCGCATCTGGAGCCTGTGCTCCGCAACGGGAGAGGCCACAACAGTGAGAGGCTCGCGCACCGCAAAAAAAAAAATGCTGCCTTTCAACACTCCTGTGACACAACAAGAATGGAAGGTGAACACAAGCCATTTACCATTTCAAATGGGACAGGAGCATTATTGGTGCATTAATCTGTGTTTTGTTCCAGCTCCCATTCCATAGGCAGCCAAGATTTCTTTTTCTCTTGTCCCCAGGAAAAAAAAAAAAAAAAAAAAAAATATATATATATATATATATAAAATAGGTAAATGAATCAATGGTGAAATAATCCAATAAATGTAATGGGTAAATGAATCAAAGAAGAAATAACCATAAAATGGGACCATGAGAAGCATTGTATGCCATGGGAGGCCATGCAGCCTGAGTGAGAGTTGATAAAGCCCTGAGCTGGAGAGCTCGCTGGAAACACAGGGCTAGGTGAATTTAAGAGACATTCTGAAATAAAATCAATGGGGCTAAGTAGTTAACTGCATACAGGCATTGAAGAAAAGGGATGAATGAATTAGGGTTAGGTTTGGCTAACAGTGACCAAAAACTTAGACTTAAAACGGAGAGCCCAGGTAGCAGTCAAGAGCTAGCATGGTGCACCAGTGTCAGGGACTTATCGCATATGGTCCCTTCCATCATGTCACTCAACGTCCTCAACATGGGGCTTCATGACATGGTCCAAGATGGGGGCTCCAGCATCACACCTGTCTTGTAGCCAACAGACTACAGGAAAGAGACAAGAACAGGGCGTGCTGGTGACCTTTAAGAACTTACATCCTAAAAGTGTTTTCTGTTCCACGACATTGGTCATTATTTAATCATATCCAATTGAAAGGGAGGCTGGGCGATGTCTCTGTTCTGGGCAGCTAAAATTTGGAAGATGTATGGCTGAGAAATAAGGTAGAAAGGAAACTGGAAAATAGCTTGCCTCAAGGGGTCAAGAACAATTTCATCGCATCCGTTGGGTGGCTACGAATGCAGAAAGAGAGGGGAGAGTTTTAAGAAGGTTTTTAGGAAGCCGCACTGTAAAGACAAATAAGTTTTGTTTTGAACATATCTGTTTTGGGGTGGCCTGTGGGACGCCAGGTGGAGAAAGACAGTAGGCACTTGCAAACGTGTGTACAGTTTCATTCTTATTTCCTCTACTTAGGCTGTGCTCCTTGAGGGTGGAGACTCTTGTTTATTCATCATTACATGTCCGCCACGCCTTGCAAGTTTCAGGAATGGATAAAGATGACAGGAAAATCAAGAAGGTGAAAAAAACTAACAGCTAAGTTTTTAAAGTACAGATGGGGAGACTATAGAACCCAGCCATTGTTAGCACCGGAATAAGCTTTCTCAGACCACTTTGGACAGGAAGGTAGCCTCCTACACACTTCATTCAGAACCTACTAACCTAAACACACACACACACACACACACACACACACACACACACACACACACACTTATACCATGTACAGAAAAGAAGAACACTGCTTTTAAAAATGAGGTGTTCTGGGGACTTCCCTGGCAGTCCAGTGTTTAAGACTCCATGCTCCCAATGCAGGGGACACGGATTCTATCCCTGGTCGAGGAACTAAGATCCTGCATGCAGTGTGGCCGGGCCAAATTTTAAAAATAGAATAGAATAGAATAGAATAGAATAGAATAGAATGTGTTCTGTTTCAGGAGTCTATGGTGGGTGATGAGGGATAAAGGGAGATTTTGGAGATATAGCTGTACAGGGGGACCTGTTTGGGGTCACATGACCAGGCAGTGTCACAACCTTGACTGGACCAGAGATCTCCTGACTTCCAGGCTGAGGGGTGACACTGTACCTGCCGTTAAGAAGATGACCCGCCAAAGGTAAGAGGACACGGCCCACTCCGTGTCTTGCAGGCCTGTGAGGGACGTGGCCAAGGATCTAGACTATTTAATCCAGTTTTACGAAAGGAGTTTTACAGAGAGCAATTAAGGCACAGTTAAGGAATTAATCAGTAATGAGTCATTAACTCTGCCTCCTATTGTACAGCTAACAAGCTGAGGCCAGATGATTGGAGCCAGTTCCCAATTAAGGGGACGACATTGGCCAGAAAGCGCACCATCGGCCTCTTGAAGAGTCGGGAGTGCCTGCCTGCGGCTGCCGGGCCTCCCCTTTCCCAGGCGGGTCAGGACGCAGGCAGAGCTCGCGCTTGCAGAGCGGAAAGGAAAGGCCAGCTTTACATTAATATTATCTTCCCTGAAAATCTTTTTTTTTTTGCTGACCTCCTGGAGGCTGGAATTCCATTAGTGTAGTAAGGTTCTGTTGGCGGAAAGGCGCGCTTGGACCGGAGACCGAGAAGGGTGCGCAGCGAGGCTGGGGGTGCGGGCGCGGGAGGGAGGCGTCACGTTAAATGCTAGGTTCCTGTGGGCGGCTGTGTCCGGACTCCTGGTGTCCCTTCCGTGCACCTCCCGCGGGGAGGACGCGGCTCACTGCAAGCGGAGTCGCGCGCTGCCCTCGCTTCCCAAACCTGGCTACACCGCGAGCTCTCCGCCTAGGCTTTCAAGTAACCGATGAACTTGGCCGAGAGCAGGAAGGATGAGGATCCCCTGCCTCCTCCCGCCGCATTCTAGATTGTCGGGGACGGGTAGGGACTGTCTCCCCTGGTGTAACATTTCCCATCTCCCCAAACAGTAGCTATACGTTTAAAATAAGTAAAGACAGCGGGGCCGTCCCCGTCCAGTTGCTGACCTCTGGGCCGAATCCTGCCCCTCCCGAGGGGTCTCTCCCAGCCCTCCCACCCCCTCTCACCCACACCCGTCCCGATCACCCTCCCGGCAGCAGAGGTGGGAGCTCGGGCCCGCAGGAGGAAGAACTGGGTTCCGAGAGCGGGGAACCCACGTCGGATGAACTGCCGGGACCGGCCTGGGGTCGCAGCGCGGGGCTCCAGGACACCGAGCGAGGAAGACCCTCCGCGGCTGCGGCCGCCTCTGGACCCCATGACTCTGGAGACCGGCGGTCTGGAGAGGCGGAGCCCTCAGTGCCCTGCGTCCCCAAGGGAGAGAGAAATCACCACCAGAAGTCCGGAGCCACGGCGCCCAGGACGGTCACGTCACCCTCACGGGCAGGAAGAGACTCCTCCATAAAGGGAGAAATGCGAAAACTGAAATGCCGCCAACGAGGCGGGGGTGGCTGATGGCGGCTAGGTTAGCGGGGCGCCCAGCTCCGCGCCGGCCCGGGATCTCTGCATCAGCCCTCGGTCCAGGGGGAGCGCCAGACAGTCTGCGCCCGCTGCACCGCTGGCCGTGCCTGACTCCGCCCTTCCCTCGGAGCCGTCCAATCCGAGGCGCCCTTCTCCGCCCCGCCCCCGCGGTCACACAGCCTGGCCCCTGGCGGCTCCTACCCCAGCTCCCAGGAGCCCGGAGGAGCGGTTTTGACGTCCCGCCTTCTTTCCACCCCTCCACCCCTCCGCCGGCTGCCGTTCAGAACAGGGGTCGTCTTCCTGCGAGAGGGTCCCCAGGGCCTCCCTCCTAGTCTGACAGGATCCACGTCGGCCTGAAGCAAGGCCTGCTTAGAGCAACACGGTGTCTTTTCTCCCCGAACCCCGTAAGACCACTCCCAACTGGTTCCTGTTCCCCTTCAGTGGACAGTGGTAGCCTGAGCCAAACCCGCAGCCTCATCATGGAAGATTCAAGAACCATTTCCCAAGTGATGAAGGTTTACTGGGGGAGTCCTTTCCCCCAGAGTCCCTGAAAGGCGTGTGTCCGCCCCAAATCAGAGCCAGCACAGCCTAGTTTCGGAAGGCAGTGCCGCACCTTGACCGGCACCTCTGCAAACTGCTTTCCGTAGCCGTGAGCTTGAGCAGCGGCCCCAGGTGTTTCTGGATCGTCTGGGGCTTTAACGCTCTTTATCACAAGCCATTCTCATCTCCTACCGGAATAAAGTACAGTACCGCCTGCCCGCCTCACCTGCACCCCTCCTCCTGGAGCTGGGAGCTTGACTCACCGCGGGCCCAGTGGAGCTGCCCTGCTAGGCAGCCTTTAGGAAGAGGGCGGGGGGGCGGGGGGAGGGCTGGGAAGGACGCTGGGGCTGATGCTTTGTCCAGGCCTCCCCCAGGTAGCCCAGGAAGGCACTCACAACGAGCACCCATTCCTCAGCATCTCAATTCCCAGTGTGGCCTAATGAGCTGCTCTTGGGAATTGGAATTAAGGAGCACTTATTCAGCAACTATTTCCCGAATATGCAATATGATCGTGAACGGACGGGACTTCTAGTTATTCCAGCTCCAACGCTTACAAGCAGAGTTAATTGGTGCAAACTCTCTGTGCCTCAGTCTCCTCATTTATAAAATGAGGTAGCTGAATCTTCCTAGTAGAGTCCTTGTGAGGCTTAACTGAGATGAAACCACTTAGAAGAGTGCAGGCACGTAGTAAGCTTTCAATGATCATTAGCTATTAGTATTCTGATCATTTTCCAAGGACTTGTCCCTAAGTCCAGGTATGGTTCACTCTGTTGGTGCCTAAAGAGATGATTTAGAATATCCATTCTCAGAATAAACTAGTAAAAGAGGAGACGAAAATGGTGGAAAGCTGCAGATGCAAAAAGATAGGAAGAAAAATGGCAGAGAGAAGGAGACAGAATGAATAATGGAAATGATCTAAGGGAATCGAAGAAGTTGCTGATGGTGAGATGCACAAGGTCAGAGGTGCCCAGGACTAAGGAGAAAGAGGGCAGAGCAAGTGTGAACAGCCGGGACCGGCCTGAGGTCACAGCGCGGGGCTCCAGGACACCGAGCGAGGAAGACCCTCCGCGGCTGCGGCCGCCTCTGGACTTCCAACTTCAGGGCCGCTGAAGTTGGAAGTTCTCTGAATAAATCATTCCTAGTAAAACGAGGGCATTAAAGGATGAAAGAGAAGGTAGGCCAAAGTGAAAGAAATTTACTTACACATCCATCCTGAGTTTACCTATTTTTTTCATGCCAAGATCTGATATCGCTTGGCCCACTCCATTCATTTCCCTATGGAACCTCCTTGTCAGAGAAAAGCGCAAGTGTCAATATATTACTCCCTACCTATTGGGGGAAATAACCCATTCAATAAATTCTTCCTGACCAGCCTACTATGTGTTAGGCTCCAGGTGAAGGTCTAGGGGTACACAGCTCTGGTTATGCCACAGCCTCTAAGGACCCACATGGCAGGGACTGAATCCTGTGACGACACTCCCTCTACTCCCAGCCCCGGGATAATCCTCCTTTTCCCAGGTAGGTTTCAGGAACCCAAGAAGAGCACAGGGATACGCGGGATCACAATGTGTATTGCTTCATGCCAGATCATTGGTATAGTTTACACAATGTGGTAAACTACCCATCTTTCCCACTTCCCAGGGAGGTGGGGCTCATTTACTGGAGGAAAGGGGGCTGTGGTGGTTCACTAACGTGCTAACGACCTATAGACAGTTAGTAGCTGGTTGACGCTAAGGCTCTGGCCGCGCCTTCCCGGGAGCGCTCAAAGATAGGAGGCCGGAAGGACCTGCGCGGCGGGAATCCGGATGATTCATACCTCGGCCTCTCAGGCTGGGAGTTCCGGGCTCTCCTTCGCCCCGGGGACGCCGCTAGGACCCCGGGAGCTTCTGAAGCCCACGGAGACTTCTGGATTCCTTTCCCGCCCCCCAGAGACGGCGCCAAAGAGCCACAATACTGTCCACAACGCGCCCGCGAGAATGTGCCCTCCGGGTCGCGGCTCAGAGCGCCCCAGGACACTCTCCCCGAGCGCGACTGCTAGCCCGACGCGCGTCAAGCGGAAGCACTGGGTTGCCGGGTGCGGAGCGAGCTGGGGAGGCGAGAGGGCGGCGCGGGGCTTAGAAAAGGAAAAGTCGCTCTGCCCCAGTCTTCGGAGCACTAATGTCATCAACCCTGGGTAGCAGGGGCGGGCCCCGAGCCGGTGACCTGGACAATGATCTGAGAGGGGCCTGGGGCCGCGGCGGGCTGGAAAGAGGGAGGCGGGGCCTCCAGGAGCTTCGGGGAGTTCAACTCTTACCCTGGGAAGATGGTGTAGACGCTTCCTAGGGTCTGGCCTTCAAAGTAGCAGCTGCAGCTCGGCTATCGGGGTATCGAGGGGCTGGGAACGCGCAGGCAGCTGAGCCTTGGGCTCCAGACACCCGGAACCCCACACACTCGCAGGCGCCCGCCGTGCCAGTAGAGGGGCGCTCTGGTCTAGGGCGTCGCTGTGTCTGGGACGCTGGCGATTCTCCGATGCAGCACAGCTCCCCGAGGAGGATGCGCAGGAGGGAGCCCCAGCTCCTGCGCAGCCCTCTGCTTTCACGCACCCTCCACATGCATCACGGCAGCCCCTCCAGAAGCCGCCTTCATACACACATCTTCCTCCCCGCCACCGCAGTCCTGAGCGCGCTTAACCAGAGTCAAACCAAAACAGGTAAATCTTTAATTCTCCTCCTCAATTCTTCGAAACTACTTGTACAGACAGTTCCTCAAACCCTTTCTCCGCCTCCCCTTGCTCCCAGTCGGCCTTTTCTGGGGTTGCCACGCCGCCCGGGAGCGGCCGAGGTCAGGCGCTTTGGGTCCCTTGAACTTGGAGGCTCCGGCGCCCGCCGGGGTGGCAGCAGCGTGGCCGCCTGTCCCCCTCCAGCAGCAAGGCCCGGGGTCCGTGGGAGTGTGGGTGTGGCCAGAAGGTCTCGGCTGGCCTGGGGGGTCAGCCCTCCGCGGTGAGTCGGGCGCAGATGCACATCCTAGACCCAGGTCTTCAGACGGCGCAGGGCAAGAGCGGCCGAGTCCGGGAGACCCTGGGAGAAGGCGTGAGCGCCTGCGGCTCGGGGTCGGCTCCGAGGACGGGCGTCTGGCCTGAATTGGTCCCCGGTGCCCTTAGAGGGCCTGCCACGGCTTCCCGATGGCCTGGATGTGCTCCTTGGCCTTCAGGCGCAGCGCCGCGATGCTGCTGTTGCGCGGGTCCGCCTCGTCCAGCGGGAACTTGTCCCCGAAGCCGGGCCCGCACGGGTAGGCGGGCGGCGGCGGCGGCGGCGGCGGCGGCGGCGGCGGCGGCGGCCCGAGGGGCTGCAGGCCGGGCCCGAGGGGCGGGGAGTTCAAGAAGGGCGGCGGCGGCGGCGTGTAGCTGGCGGGCAGGCTCTGCGCCGGCGGCCCGAAACCTGGCAGGCTCTGCAGCGCCGTGGCGCCCCCGCCCGGCAGCGGCGGCCCGAGCCACGACTCGAGCGGCAGGGGGCCCCCCCCCGGCCCGCCCCC
>NW_006775678.1:1494954-1500071 GCF_000442215.2 Lipotes vexillifer
CCGGCGCCGCCCGGGCCCGCCCCGAGAGGCGCCAGGGCCGCGGCGGGCGGGGAGCGGCTGAAGGAGAGCAGGGGCGAGTCCTGCAGCTTCATGGACGACACCTCCAGCTTCTCCTGCCGCCGCCACTTGGCCCGTCGGTTCTGGAACCACACCTGCGGAAGGCAGCACAGCGCCGTCGGGCTGCGGCGGGGGCAGGACTCCCCACCCCCGAGAAGGACCGGGGCTCGACTGTTTCACCTGCTCCTTTCATCCCCGCCGCCACCCCCGCTCCCCACCCGCCTTATCCTTCTTGTCTGCCCCGTTTGCTCCAGTCTCCTCCATTCTCTCTCGCGCCGAGTCTCTTTGTCCCATCCCTGTCCTCCGTGGTGTTCCCACCCTTGTCCCTGTTGACCTCACCCTTAGCTGTGGTTGTATCTGTTTCCAACTCCTGGCACCGAGCAGGCAGAAAAAAAAATGAAGTCAACCCTAGAATCGGACAGTGGGACTTGGGAAACCAGATCTCACCAAATTTCTGTGACCTGCTGGTTGGTGGTCCCTCCCGACCCTTCGCTTTAGACCCGGCTTCCTCCCTGTGTGGTACAGTGGCTGCGCTTTTGTCGCAGACTTTCTGTGCTTTACCCACATTTTGCCTGTTATAAACATATGTATAAACAAATACTCTAAGTCCTGTAACTGGAAACATTGGCTGTTAAAATAGAGCTATTTCCACAAATTACTGATAGAACAAAGTGGGTTGATTTTATCCCAGGCATATTTAATATGCATATTACTGTTCGTGAGATTTTCATTTTTATTTAATCGATATCTGACTAGTATTCCTGATATTTCCTAAAAATGGCTTTCAATGATTACAATAGTTCAAGTTTAATAATCTCCTTTTACTCCGTGGAGTTAGTTTTGACGTTACCCTAAGATGAATTCAATGCGTTCAAGTTTTCCTTTTTTTCTTTACATAGAGAAAGTCCACACCAAGAGTGAAGTCTGGTCTCTTAAGGCTGCAACTTCCATTACTGATTTGATAACAGCACGAGAAAGGGTGTAATTAAGGTTTCACTACCAAGTTACCACCCTCAGGAACAGAACAGAGAGAACTGGTCTAGTTTAGTGGGGAATCTAGAAAGAACTTTGGCCAAACTGGGGGGGCTTCCGTGTTAAATTTATGAAGGAAAGTGTGGGAATAATTGCCACCTCAGAAGGGAGACAGCAGTTCTGAGTTAATTATAGGGAGAGGGGACCTCATAGGAGAACTGAGAAAAAGCCATCCAGCACCTGAGCAGAGCAGGGCAACTGTCTGCAAGGCTGGGATTTGGGGGGCGGCGGGGGGTGGGGGAGACAGAGAAAGAACAAAAATGCAGGTACCCCGGGCCCCTTTCAATAAAAGATTCATCAGCATATCTGAGGCCCTGATTTTCCCAGAAACATTAGCTATATAGAGAAACACTGGCGCGGGTGAGGGCTTCCATCCCACTGCCTCTCCCTCCCCCACGCCAACATCCCACTCCATCCCCCAGAATATCAGCTATAGGCTTCAGATCCAGTATCCAGAGTCAGAGGGCTAAAACCTGGGATAGTCTGCTCTTCTCCTGCTCTACTGCTGTCCTCAACACAGTGGGAGACTCTGCCTACCCCCCCTCCAATCTGATTACGTCATACCCATGTGTTAAGAACCCACCATATGCTGGGCCACTGTGCTGGCCCTGTGATCACAGAGAAGTCAGACACTGTTCTCAAGAAGCTCACATCTTAAACAAGAAGCAAACATCCCCAAACAAGTAGAGAGGGAAGGAACAAGGAAAGAGGAAGGAACGTGGGACAGAGGCATGAAGAGAGCCCCTGAGTGGGTTGTGCCTGTATTCCGGAGGGGCACTGGAGGGCTTTGCCCTTTCCTCTTTCTTCATCTTTCACTTGTTTTCTTTCCCTCTTCCTACCCCAACCTTCCTCCCCGAAAAGCAGGCGCTAAAATGTCCACCCCTTCAATGAAATCCTTGCAGCTCTACTGCCCCAAATTAGGAGAAATTGAACTGTCCTTGCCAGTTAATCCTGAGTCACATTAGGGAACTATTTTTTAAAACCATGACATTTACTCATTACTTTAACCCCTTAAACTAAACAGAAAAGACAAAAGGCAAGAGCCTGTCTGCTTTTACTTTTAAGACAAGGCTAAAAGCCCCAAACATCTGAGTATCCTCACTTCCTGGAAATCTAATTCATTAGACACACACAAAAATCCCATCTTAGTTCCACTGCCTTTCAGATGCGGTGAAATTTGTTCCCAATGTCTCCCTTTCAGGCCTCTGTAAACTCTTCCAATTTGGAAATTCTCCCGGATTTTTCACAGATGACTAGCAAATATTTAAGGCTTTCAAATATTTTAATGATCAGGGATTAAAGATAATTCAGCTTTAATTAAAGCGAAAACCCCTTTAAATAAAAAAGAAAAGGCCTCTGCAGCAGTGGGAAGTTTGGCTGGATGTGCACCCGAGAAGCAAAAGTCAGTTTCTTAAACAAATCCACCGAAAGTTTCAACTGCGAGGCGCCAGGCTCTCCTTAAGAAGATACGGTTTTCGTTTTCAAGAAGGTGCGTGCCGTAACTGACTATGGTGGCATTTGGGGCCGCAATCCGGTTACCCTCGAGCCGCTGTCTACACTCCCTCTCCGCTCAGTGCTTCCCGACCCCCGCCCCGGTCCTGGCCGCTGTCGCCTCTTCAGCTTGCCAGCCATTCCCAGTTCCTCTCTTTTAGCTTAGAACGAGGGAGACCCCAAAGGGGAGATGCTACTACAAATTGGAACAGACTGTCCAAGGGACGGGGCATGGGGCGCATGGAAAATCTGTGACGCTCCTGTGGGGCTCTGGGCGAACCAAGCGCAGGAAGGCCCGTGGGAAAAGTGCCATAATAAATGCGTGGACGCCCGGGGATTCAAGGGAGCTTTGGCTGCAGCTTGAGCTTCCGGCCCTCCCGTGGGCCCATCTGGGCGCTTTACCTGGACCCGGACCTCGGGTAAGTTGACCTTGCCGGCCAGCTCCTCGCGACTGTACACGTCGGGGTAGTGGGACTTCTCGAACGCGCGCTCCAGCTCGTGCAGCTGGTATGTGGTGAAGGTCGTGCGGTTCCGTCGATGCTTCTTCTTGGGCTGCTCCTCCTCTGACAGCTTCGAGTCGCCGGGGGCTGGGGGTCCGACAGGCAGCCCAGGGCTCGGCCGCGCCTCCCCTGTCTCCTTGGGGCAGTAGGGGCGAGGGGCTGGGACGACGAGACCCAGCACGGTCAGAGACACTCCTCGGAGTATCCGAGGGCCACCCCGCCTACCCATGCGGGCTCCGAGATGGCCCAGGGAGGTCGGGGGTCAGGGCTGCGAGGGCCCCCTTAACTTTCCCTGAACGCAAGTTGGGAGCTCCTGCTACGCATATAGCCCCCACCCCTGCGCCCAGATGCCTTAATAAAAGTTAAGGCAGGGCTCTCTCTTCTTGCAGAGCTCCTAAGTTTGGGAGCCCTAAGGGTCTCGGAGCAGCCGGGGTGCGTACTCACCTTCGTACTCGGGAGCCAGTGCCGGGGCGGGAGGCGTGGAGGGCTCGGCGCCTCCTGCAGGCGCCTTGGGGCAGGAGGTCCGCGCGCCCGGCCTCCTATCCCGCTCTTTCGCACCCCGGGCGACCCGCTCCTCCGGGAAGGAGCCGAGGATCCCGTCGTCCTTGGTAAATCCCAGGATGGCTTCGATGCTATGCAGCCGCGAGGTGCTTCCGCCCGGGCTGCGGAGCAGGTGGCCGGCGAGCGAGAAGCTGCCGTCGGCCATGGCTGGGGCGCAGCCGGGCAGGTGCATGGGGAGCGCCGGGACGCCGGAGGGCGCGGCCCGCGCTCTCCGCAGCGCCGCCTGCTTGGAAGACCGAGAGCAAGAGGCTGGAAGTCGGCCCCTCCCGGGTGCGGTCGTCCAACCCGAGGGGTCCTGACTCAAGGTCGAGCTCCGCGGGCGATGCGGGACCCGGCCGCGCGCGCTAGAGGAGGGCGAGCGCTCGGCCCGCGGCCGCCTAGGTCCCGGCGGGAGTCGGAGTTTCAACTCCCGGTGGCTGGGTCTCCGGGAGCTGAAGGCTCCAAGCCGGGTCGCCCCGGCTCCTCCCCTCTCGCCCGGGACCCAGCCTCTTCCCTGGTCCCTCCCTCCCCCCCCAGCGGGGCGGGTCCTTCCCTCGCCCAGCCTCAGGGTCCTCGTCCACCCACCCCGGGCTGGGCCGGCACTCCGAACCTTCCACCTCCCACCTCTCGATCAGCTCCGAACCCTGCTGAGACCGCGGGGGCATGTTTGACGGGCCCGGGGACCCGGGTCCGAGGGCCCGCTCCCCGCAGTCCTGCCTCAGTGGGGCCGACGCCCTCGGTCCCACCTCCCCCTCGGGCTTGCCTCCCTCCTCCGGCTCCTCTCCCTCCGCCCAGGCTCGCCTTCTGCCCGGAGGCGCGCTTCCTCCGCCGGGCTGAGCGCCAGGGACGACCCTTGGAACGGCCGAGAGCAGGCTCCCTGGCTTTCTGGCTTTGGAAGTCAGGCCACGCTTCTTCCCAGTTTGAATTTTCCCCTCTTTCTTCCTCTTTTTAGCCCCACCGGCAATCCTCTTTCGGCTCCGTAGTCCGAAGCGTCGGACTTCGGGTTTATTTTGTTCGTCTATATCTGATTTAACTACTCCTCCCTGCCCCCTCGGACTTGCGCGCCCGCAGGCCCCCTGACCCCGGCGCCCGCCCCCGGAGACGGTGGGACCATCTGTGCTCGCAGGCCTGGCGACTTCAAGGGTCCCACGGCCCAGCAGGAGGCTGGAAGGCGCCGAATCGGACACGCTGCCGGGCTCAAGCCGGTGGGAGACCCGCTAGGGGTTGTCACCCTCGCAGACTATTTGTCCTGAGGGAACCGTCCCTCCAAACCATCTTCCAGGCCAAGGAGATGACCCAACCTCAGGCTGAGGGGGGAAGGACCTTCGTCAGGGTGCAAGGCCTCGCGCTTCTCTGGGGGCTATAGGCACAATCCGCTGGCAAAGGGGACCCCGCGAGGCTTCCGAGGCCCAGAGTGACTCATAGGCCAAGTGGGAAGATGATTTGTGCGGGCGGATGGTTTTGTTTTGTTTTGTTTCTTCACATCCCCCCCCGCCC
>NW_006775678.1:1500463-1509752 GCF_000442215.2 Lipotes vexillifer
CGCTCCCAGTGCTGTGAATAGCACTGTAAACGCCGGCTCTTCTCAAAGCTGATGCCAGACCCGAGGCAGGCCCTGCCCTCACTGAAATGTTGGCGGGAAATGTGAATCAAAATGCTTTCCTAATAAAATCTGCAGGACCCAGAGATTCTTTTTCTTTTGTTTCCTGGTTTTATTGAGATACTGCACTGTGTAAGTTTAAGGTGTGCCGCGTGATGATTTGACACATATACACACGTAAATGATGACCGCAGTAAGTTTAGTTAACATCCATCATCTCATGGAGATACAAAACAGAGATTTTAAAAATCTCCTTTGCAGAGGCCCTCTGATCTCCACGCAGGGGCGTCTCCCCTTCCCCCCACCCCTGCCTCTACAACGTTGGTTGACTTCATTTTGCATTGAGACAAGCAGTTCATGAGTCCCTTCTGAGGGTCGGGCACTGATGTGGGCCTTGTCAACATCACAAAAGAAAGGAGAGGCTGGGGCCACAGGCCTTAAGGAGTTTAACGTGCAGCCTGAGAGACAAGACAAAGGAAGAAACCAAAGAAAAACCTGTATCTTAGGGTCCTCCACCTTTAAATTAATGTTAGAAGGACATTTAAAAGGACATGTAACTATGTTAAGGATCTTTAAGTGGAAATGGTTAATTCTCCATGATGGGCACATGGGAGGGGTTCAGTACACCAATTTCTCTATTTTTAATAAAACTGTAAAAAGGTGTATTAAAACAGCAAACATGTGAGTTTACAGTAGGTCGAATTAAGCTACTGATTCAAGCGAGAAATTATTTTTCAAGTAAAAGCTAAATTAATGAAAATCAATACACACTACAGTTTTTGTGTATCACTTTATGGTATTCAGCACATTCTTCATGCCATCCTAGCCTCACAACCCTGTGAGGTGAGCAGGACAAATATATTTGTCCCCATTTTACAGAAGAGAAAACTGAGGCTCAAAGTGATACGGCTATTAAGTGGAAGGGACAGGACTGGAACTCAGAGTGGCCAACTCCTTGTCCAATGCTCTCTGGCTGCCCCTCATTTGTAATTCTTACGGCAGAGTGTGATATTTTTGAACAGAATCAAAACACATCTTAGTCTGCAGTCTGTCTTTAATCCTTCCTGGAGACTGGATCCTGCACGTAAGAGGCTGAGGAAGAGGCAGCTTAGTTTCCCAAAGAAACGCAGTCAGAGCTCGTAGACAGTGGCCTTTGGGCGCTGGTGTCCAGGACGACAGGACAAACCCTCTGGAGGTTCCCACCCCAGTGCAGGGGAAGCCTGCCACTTGGCGTCTTTTCACATTTTCTAGGCTGTCAAAGGCACTCTCCCCAAAAACGATCTGGTGGCACCCCACAAGGTCCCACGAACCAGTTACAAAGGCCAGGTGGTTGAGATGCTGCCGCCTTGGTGACCAGAGGGCAGCCATAGGGATAATTAATTGGTATTTGTTGTTTCCCCTGAGTATGCTTTTTATGTAAACTCCCCCAATATTAAATTGATCTCTATAATCACTGCTAAACAAAGATTGGCAGCATTTTCTTAAGCTCCTGCCCACACGCTAAGGGGCTTATGGCCTTGTTTTCCAAAGTTAATTCCCTCTGGAACTGCCCAGCTCTCCGTAATAGGTCCAGGTGAGGTTAGCTTTTATTTACTGTTTATTTCAGAGTCTCAGGAGAAAAGCAGCAAAGACTTCAACAGCCACTGGCGAGGGACCACGGGGGAAACAGGGCAAAGCAGGACAAGGGGAGGTTGGGACTTCTTTTGTACATGACATAAAGAGCTAGTCAATACTATTGTGGGCACAGTGGAGGGTACTCCAAGCAATCAGCCGGGGGTCATTGTTAGGGGCTAATCTACATGTGTATTTCCCAAGAACTCGATTAGGGAAGATGAATGGATTCGGCCATGTCCTTAATTCTTCTAGCCCAAAGCTGCATTTTTTCAGCAGTTACGCCAGCTCATACCCAACCCAGCTTCCGCAAAAGCGAGGAGCCTGGCTTCTGAACTCCACCTCTGTTTAATTCATTAATTCATTAGGTGGATCAAAGAAAACTCCCTCCTCACAGCTCCCGACACACACGGGCTGAGCTTTACGCAGCTAGAGCCCCTTTCAACTTGGCATGGTTTGGAGAAACATTTCCAGAAGTGAGGAAAATGAGAGTGGTTGAGGCTTGCAGGGATGTTTAAGAAGGGGAGGCTCACCTTGATGTGGGGTAGACAATCTAGAATGACAACTGGATTGGGGAGATTTTGAGGAGAAAGGGGCTAGGGACTGGCTAGCATGAAGAAAACAAAGTCTAAACATAACCAGCCATCAAGATGGCTCTTTTATCTTGGATGTATACAGGAGGTCCCTTTTCTAGAAGCATTCTAGGTGGACTGCTACACCCACAGCACTCTTGAGAAAATGGGCATATATGGAGTGAATTTTCTGTACCCTGGGTGGGCAGGGGGCATACTCACTAGTGAGCTCATGGCATTTGAGTCTAGTAACTTCACCTTGAAGGAATGTTTTAGGTTTGGGCAAGAAAAGTGTCTATTGGAGGACTTACGGGTTATCACTCCATAAAGTGTATAAAACCAACTCGATGTCTGCATGGAGACTATCCTCTTAGTAGATGTATTTTAATCCTGGAATAACTCCATCTGTCTCATACCACACTGGAGGACCATCTCCTCCCACAAGCTGATACACGTTCATTCGGCCAAAGCAACTGAACTTTAGTTGCAGCCAAAGCAAAACTCAACTCATACAATCATTAAACACACACACACTGAAGTTCAACAAATTCAGCTGTCAAGAGTTAAGCAAAATATATGTATATATAATAACAGTTATTATTTATTGAATACTAACAATATGCCAGTGGGCACTCTTCCAAGTCCTTTATGTAGATTACCTAATTAGTTCTCACAATAACCCTGTGAGGTAGACACGATTATTATCTCCACTTTACAGATAAGGAGTCTGAGACACAGAGAGGATAAGTCACTCACCTAAGGTTGTACAGCTGGTTTCAGGTGGAGCCAGGACTTGAACCCTGGCGTTTTTTCAGGAATATCCATCTAATCACTGCACATACCACCTCCCAATACGGGGGGTGTATATACATATTCACAGTTGATTCTCCTGTGGCTATATGAGAACTAGCAGATAGAGTAAAAAAATTTAGGAGTCAAAGGGCACAGGAATAATGTGGTTCAGAGTTTGAGGGAGGTGGGAGTGAAAAAGGTGTAATGGGCAGTCAATAATTTATTTGGTCAATTATAATGATTCCAGATATGCTTAAAAATAAGTATACCATTCAACTTCCAAGGCTGCCTTATAAAGTTTAGGGAATTCTCTCTCTGTTCCCAGAGTTCCAATTCACTCTTAGGGTTTTGTGAACAGTATATGTTTAAGCATTTACCATGTGTCATTTATGTTGTCCTTCTTTGATTCAATGTATTCTCCTCTATACTCTACTATCTATTTTTTAAAATTAATTAATTAATTTGGTTGCACCGGGTCTTAGTTGCGGCTCGAGGCCTCCTCAGTTGTGGCACACGGGCTCCTCAGTTGTGGCATGCAAACTCTTAGTGGCATACATGTGGGATCTAGTTCCCTGACCAGGGATCGAACGCGGGCCACCTGCATTGGGAGCGTGGAGTCTTAACCACTGTGCCACCAGGGAAGTCCCTTTACTGTTTATTATTGTATGTCATGAGCACAGTATACAAGCTGCTGACAGTCTTTGCAAAAAAAAAAAAAAAAAAATCAATAGCTAAACTCTCTTTAATATTGACATATTGAGTCCAGAGATAAAATATACTATGCTTGTTCATCTCTCACTATCAGATCTTCCCAACTGATGAAACATTTCCCTACTTGAAGCAGGATGGGAGGTATATCAAGAAAATGTCCTTGGAGATGCTTATCAGAAACTCCATATTTATAAGTAGACAACTTATATCCCTTGTCACTTCCATAAAATTGGCACAAATGATCAACACCCTTCCTATATACCAGTTTATTAGTCAATATGAACACCTGAATCTTCTCTACTAGTTTCAGACTAAATTGAAATAAGTATTGGGAATTCCCTGGCAGTCCAGTGGTTAGGACTCCAGGCTTCCACTGCAAGGGGCATGGGTTCGACCTGGGAACAAATATCACGCAAGCTGATCTGCAGTGAATAAAAATCTCATAACATAATTGTGGCTAAAATACATAAATCAGTGAAGAGATGGGCCTCACAGGCATCTCTGGCTGAATTGAGAGCCCTATTGGAAGGGCATATGGAAACAGACATTTCATCTAATAACAAACATGAAACGTAGGGCAGTTGGGAGTGGTTGTGTTTTCCGGCAGTAATGCCCTGTTTGCAAGGCTTCTTTTTTTCTTTTTTAACATCGTTATTGGAGTATAATTGCTTTACAATGGTGTGTTAATTTCTGCTTTATAACAAAGTGAATCAGTTATACATATACATATGTTCCCATATCTTTTCCCTCTGCGTCTCCCTCCCTCCCACCCTCCCTATCCCACCCCTCTAGGTGGTCACAAACCACCAAGCCGATCTCCCTGTGCTATTCAGCTGCTTCCCACTAGCTATCTATTTTACATTTGGTAGTGTATATATGTCCATGCCACTCTCTCACTTTGTCACAGCTTACCCTTCCACCTCCCCATATCCTCAAGTCCATTCTCCAGTAGGTCTGTGTCTTTATTCCCATCTTATCCCTAAGTTCTTCATGACCTTTTTTTTTTTTCTTAGATTCCATATATATGCGTTAGCATACGGTATTTGTTTTTCTCTTTCTGACTTACTTCACTCTGTATGACAGACTCTAGGGCAACCTAAGTGTCCATCAACAGAGGAATGGATAAAGAAGATGTGGCACATATATACAATGGAATATTACTCAGCCATAAAAAGAAACGAAATTGAGTTATTTCTAGTGAGGTGGATGGACCTAGAGTCTGCAAGCCTTCCTTTGGTGTAAGAACAGGGACCACAGCTCTCTGCAGACCAGCCAGTAATTAGCAAGATGTCTGTCCTCCTCTGGCACTCCCCTTGTTGCCCAATTACAATATTTTGGGAACAACATCCTTAAAGTTCGCCTCTGATTTAGTTTTCTGTTATTTCAGAGGACCGTAGACTTAAGAATTTTAAGAGGAAGCTTGGTGAGGATCGTGTCTGCTCTTTCACTTCTAGCCTCCACTTTTCCTTTGTTGATGTGGAAATGTGGACCCAGAAAAGTTAAGCGATCTGCCCCAGATGAGACAGGGCATCTGCAGCAGGGCTTGGGCTAGAGGCCAGTCTCCAGACTCCGCCAGGCTGCTGCGGCTTTCCCACTGCTGCTCAGCCCTCAGGAGCCTTCACTGGACGTCCCATGCTTGCACGCAGACCAAGTCTGTGCTTGAACCCTGAGCAATATGCTTGTTGCACACATACAATGAAGTTACTCCTCACACTACTCCCCAGTCATTTATCAACACAATTACCTTGGTCCTGAGCTTGCTTTTGCAGCTGATGCAGATTCAAGTAGCCTCTGCGGAGGAGAAAACTTCCCTTGGCAATAGATTTGCAGGGCGTTTGGGCAAACAACTGATATTTCTACCCACTGGTTTGCCGGAATCAGCTCTTCCTGGCTTGTGAGAGCCAACAGTCAGCATCTCTTCCCAGCTCTGAGTTCACATTAGTAGCTTGAAATCAGCCATAGTGGGAGTATTTTTACCACTGAAATTAGCAAGCGCTAAAAATCAGGACATTCCCCCCCCTCCCCAACCCCCATTAATGTTTTAAAAATATTTACTAGCGTATCAATATTCCTACTCCATTAAGGAGTGAAGAAATTAGAAAGTATCATTACTATTAAAACTAAAATACGATCTCTTGGGCAAGAGATGTCCACCTTTTGTCAAAAAATGGGACATTTACATCATTGTCTCAGAATACGTAAATAAGGAGAAACTTGGATTTCTGCCAAAGAAATGGCCTTTTTTTGAGTTGTTAGAAGCAAAGCTATATTAAGATAATTCCTCTTTACTTGTTTTCTAATTAAACTAATTGAATTCGGAGTGACTAGGGGAAGTACAAGAGACATTTATCTCCAGGGGATGATGGTCTTGAAGGCCATCAATCCTCTTAGAGTGCTAAGACGGCAAATCTGAGAATGCCCATTTTGCAGCAGCATTGACCCATCTCCCACCCAGAGTTTGGCCATCTCCAGGATTCTTCACTCCTCCTCTTTTCGAAAGGACAGTTACCAGGGAGCCAATTCTCATTTTATCTTCACAGCACCCTGTAAGGTCAATATTATTATAATGCTTTTTCCCCCTGTACCACCCGTAATCCATAAGCCATTTTAGCTATGTAAGACGTACCTCTTCCCCACTTTTCACATGGCCTCCTTGAATACTTCTGACCACTTTCCTGTCTGCTCCAACTTGCTCACTGTGCTATAGCCACATTGGCCTTTTTTCTCTTCTTGAAATCACCCAAGCCCCTTGCTGCCTCAGGACTTTAGCACTGACAATTCTCGCTCCCTGCAATACCCTCACCCAAATGTTTACATAATCATTCTTGTCATTTTATTTGTCTCATAGCACCTCTCCAGAACTATTTTACTTTTTATTTGTTTATTTGTTTGTTACCTGTCTCCCCTCATTAGAATCTAAGCTGCATGAGAACGGGGACGTTGTTTTTAGATCCCTAGCATCTAGAACATATGTGGCGCATAGTGGTGGTTGATGTAATGAATAACTGCAAGGAACTCTATTTCACAGATGAGGAAACAGATTAAGTAAGTTGTCTCATTTCACACAGCTATTAATTAGCATGAGTATACATTTTTTTTTCACATTCTTTTAATCAGTCCTCTGGAGTTTTTCTAAAATATTATTTCCCAGATGTTTGGAAATGTCAAACTGCTTTGCTTTCCTTCCCAAAAAGTCCACAGAAATCATTTGATCATTTTCAGAAGTCAGTTCAGTCCACTCCAGTCTTGTTAGCATCAGCTCTGACCGGGGTTGCCTCCAAGGCCTTTGATGTGAGTGTTCATCACATGAGGAGACAGGGCTCTACGCAGTGCCTCTGCCGTCTGCTGAGGGCCCCCGCCACCCCGCTTCTCTCTTGCCGGGGTGCACCATCTTAGGGAATGCCATTCTTTTTCAAGAGTGGCCCCTGCATCTTTACTGCAGACTATTAGCTTTTACAGTTGACTGCAACTTTATGGACATTTGTTTGTCAATTTTTGTTGTACTTTCTCCTTTGACCCCTTAAGCCCTCAAAATGCTGATCTTATATGTCCTGACCAATCTCATTAGCCCCTTTTAACCGCCAGATGCTTTCAATAGGGTTTTCAAGATGCTCCCCAGAAGTTATCTTTATTCAAATGTCAGGAGCTGGACACACTTACTGCAGGGTGTATGTGTTGTAAGTTAAAGGAATGAGCTTTAAAGAAACACAACTTGGAAATCTTTTAAGGTTTCTAAAATGACTTAAGAAAACAAGCAAGCATCACTGTGTACAGTTGTGTTATCATTCTATAGCTCAAGGACTTAGACCCCATCTAAGAATGATGTCTTCCGTTTATAGATGAAATTGTGACAATATAGAGTTTCCCAGGAACAGCAGCACTTTAGAGAAGGGTAAAGAGGCTAAACTTGGGTCCAAGTGGATTTGTCAGACTATATCTACTTTTGGTTAGGTTTGAAAGTTTTCCATAATAAAAGATTTTTGAAGAGGGAAAACGAATTTCAAGATTTCTGAATCTGAATTGAATTTCAGGTTAAATTTTATTACCTCCTCCAAACAATGTCTGTGGCTCCCCAAACTGCCATTTCTAACGTAGACAAAAATGTAAGGAAGATCCAGCAATTCCACTTCTGGGGGGAATTCCACCCAATTTCACTGAAAAAAAATGAAAGCAGGGACTAAAATAGATATTTATGTTCATAATAGCATTATTCACAATAGCCAAATTGTGGAATCAAGCCAGTGTCCATCAGTGGATGAATGGATAAGCAAAATGTGGTATCTACATACAACAGAATATTATTCAGCCATAAAAGGAAGGAAATTCTGACACATGCTGGAGGACATTATGCTAAGTGAAATAAGCCAGTCCGGAGGAGGTGGGGGTGGGGGAGGAGGGAGGGGAAACAGAAAGACTGCAGTAGCCACATTCTGCATTTATCGTTGCACTGGATCTGAAAGTCCACACAAAACATGACTTTTGACTTGAACACCTAGAAGCGCTAGTCTTTTAAATCCCTAAGAGATAAAGAAGACATGATTTTTCCTTCCAGAATTCCTGTGGTTAGACAGTGAGTATATTTATTTTATTTTAACATATATATATAATGTTTATCCATTCTTTCATCAAATGTAACTTGAGTACCTGTTATGTAGCAGACATATTCTACTCAGATTCTACTCAGGACCCATCATCTATCTCTTAGAACCCTTTCTTTCTTTCTTTCTTTTTAAATTTTTATTGGAGTATCGTTGATTTACAATGTTGTGTTAATTTCTGTACAGCAAAGTGAATCAGTTATACATATACACATATCCACTCTTTTTTAGATTCTTTTCCCATGTAGGTCATTACAGAGTATTGAGTAGAGTTCCCTGTGCTATACAGCAGGTTCTTATTAGTTATCTTTTTATTTTTATTTTTATTTTTTTGCGGTACGCGGGCCTCTCACCGTTGTGGCCTCTCCCGTTGCGGAGCACAGGCTCCGGACGCGCAGGCTCAGTGGCCATGGCTCACGGGCCCAGCCGCTCCGCGGCATGTGGGATCCTCCCGGACTGGGGCACGAACCCATGTTCCCTGCATCGGCAGGCGGACTCTCAACCACTGCGCCACCAGGGAAGCCCCAGTTATCTATTTTATGTACAGTAGTGTGTATATGTCAATCCCAATCTCCCAATTTATCCCTCCCCTACCTTCCCCCCCGGTAACCATAAGTTTGTTTTCTATATCTGTGATTCTATTTCTGTTTTGTAAATAAGTTCATTTGTATCATTTTTTTTAGATTCTACATATAAGCGACATCATATGATATTTGTCTTCCTCTGACTTACTTCACTTAGTATGATAATCTCTAGGTCCGTCCATGTTGCTGCAAGTGGCATTATTTCATTCTTTTTTTTATGGCTGAGTAACATTCCATTGTATCTAAGTACCACGTCTTCTTTATCCATTCATCTGTTGATGGACATTTAGGTTGCTTCCATGTCTTGGCTATTGTAAATAGTGCTGCTATGAACATTGGGATGAATTAACTTTTATATTTTTTT
>NW_006775678.1:1509896-1512251 GCF_000442215.2 Lipotes vexillifer
CGGCAGGCGGACTGTCAAGCACTGCGCCACCAGGGAAGCCCCTAACTTTTATATTTTAATTGCATTAAGAGATATGAAATTCTTGTAGAAATTTTCATTTTTTGTGGGAGCGATATTTACACATTGTTCAATGCTTTGAACTCTTAAATGTCCTACATATGAACACAAGAGTATGAAACAAATATCTGTCCTTTATTTGAATACTTAGGCAGAGAAGAAAGTGAAAACTTAAAATGCATGGAGAATCCCAAACTTTATTTTTTATTTAATTGTTTTCATTGAGTGTATTTTATTTATTTATTTGTTTCTTTCTTTCTTTCTTTCTTTATTGGCGTATAGTTGCTTTACAATGTTGTGTTAGTTTCTGCTGTACAGCAAAATGAATCAGCTATATGTATACATATATCCCTTCTGTTTTGGATTTCCTTCCCATTTAGGTCACCACAGAGTGCTGAGTAGAGTTCCCTGTGCTACACAGCTGGTTCTCATTAGTTATCTATTTTATACATAGTAGTGTGTATATGTCAATCCCAATCTCCCAGTCCATCCCACCCCCCCCCACTTCCCCCCTTGGTATCCATACATTTGTTCTCTATGTCTGTGTCTCTATTTCTGCTTTGCAAATAAGTTCATCTATACCATTTTTCTAAATTCCACATATATGTGTTAATATACGATATTTGTTTTTGTCTTTCTGACTTACTTCACTCTGTATGACAGTCCCTAGGTCCACCCACGTCTCTGCAAATGGCACAATTTAGTTCTTTTTTATGGCTGAGTAATATTCCATTGTATATATGTACCACATCTTCCTTATCCATTCATCTGCTGATGGACATTTAGGTTGCTTCCATGTCCTGGCTATTGTAAATAGTGTTGCAATGAACACTGGGGTACATGTCTCTTTTCAAATTATGGTTTTCTCTGAGTATATGCCCAGGAGTGGGATTTCTGGGTCATATGGTAGTTCTGTTTTTAGTTTTTTAAGGAACATCCATACTGTTCTCCACAGTGGCTGGATCAATTTACATTACAACTTTGTTTCACTCGTTTGTTTCAGCCTTTCTTCCCATCATACATTTTTCATTAGAGCTGCTAAAGTAGAGAAGTTTATTCATTCTGCCCCCAAAATTTAATTATAAAATATGAAACATATATTTAGAAAATTTAAAAACATATAATAAAGTTGAAGGGATTGTAAACACCCTGTATCCACCACCTAGATTTTAAAATTAATATTTTGCTATATTGTTCTATTATATCTATTCATCTACCCATACCTCTATCTACCCATCAATCTCTTGTTTTTTGTTTGTTTGTTTGTTTTGTATTTCTTAAAGTAAGTTTCAGGTTTCAGTGCATTTCAGCCCCAAATACACAAATGCAAGCATATCACTGGCTAGAGTTCAATAGTTTGTTTTTTTTTTAACTTTTAAAAAAATATTTATATATTTTTATTTTAAAATTTATTTTATTTTTGGCTGCGTTGGGTCTTCGTTGCTGCACGCGGGCTTTCTCTAGTTGTGCAAGCGGAGGCTACTGTTTGTTGCGGAGCACAGGCTCTAGGCACACAGGCTTCAGTAGTTGTGGCTCGTGGGCTCTAGAGAGCAGGCTCGGTAGTTGTGGTGCACAGTCTTAGTTGCTCCGCGGCAGGTGGGATCTTCCAGGACCAGGGCTCGAACCCGTGTCCCCTGCATTGGCAGGCAGATTCTTAACCACTGTGCCACCAAGGAAGACCTAGAGTTCAATAGTTTTTAAGGATTCTCTTTTTCTTTTTCAGTAAAACATACATATGGTGACAGACATACATCTTAGTGTACTATTTAATGTTTCACAAAGACATATGGCTTAATATGCTTTTTTATAGCAAACCCCTATCAAGACAGGGTGCATTATCATCACCCCAGAAAATTCACGCCTGCCCCTTCCCAGTCAGTGCTCACCACCATTCCCCTAGAGGCAAACACTGTTCTGGTATTTTTCAACATAGGTTAGTTTACCTGTTCAAGAACTGCTTACAAATGGAATAGTATAGCACGTACATTGCCCAAGACGTCTTTCATTCAACTTGACGCTTTTGAGATTGATCCATGCTGTTCTGTGTATCAGAGGTTCATTCATTTTTATTGCTGAGCTGTAGAATATTCCATAGCTGTTTATCCATTCACCCACTGATGGACACCTGAACTGTTTTTACTCCCTGACTCTTATGAATGAAGCTGCTGTCAACATTCTTGGACACATCTTTTTTATTGAATTTTATTTTTTTATACAGCAGGTTCTTATTAGTTATCCATTTTATACATATTAGTGTATACATGTCAATCCCAATCTCCCAATTCATCCCATCCCCCC
>NW_006775678.1:1512383-1528358 GCF_000442215.2 Lipotes vexillifer
GGCGCTGAGCTTGCGCGTCCGACAACGAGAAAGGCCACGACAGTGAGAGGCCCACATATCGCAAAAAAAAAAAAAAAAAAAAAAAAAAGAAATAGGAAAAAGGAAGAAAAAGGGAATTCCTTGGTGGTCCAGTGGTTAAGACTCCATGCTTCCACTGCATGGGGCACAGGTTCGATCCCTGCTTGGGGAACTAAGATCCCACAAGCCAAAAAAAAGCAACACAAGCAGCGCGGCCAAAAAGAAAAAAAAAGAAAAAGAAAATGTCATTTTGTGATTGGTTTTAATGTTAATTGACAATTACAGCGAGCACCTTTTTATATGCTTAGCCATTTGTACACCTTCCTTTGTTAAGTGTCTTACTCAAATATTTTGCCTTTCTGTTTCTGTTTTTAAAATTTTTATTACTGAGTTGTAAGAGTTTCAGATATATATGTTTATATAAATTATATAATTTATATCTGACAAAAGACTGGAATCCAAGATATATATATATATATATGTAATTTATATAAAATACATAAACTATATAGTTATATATAATTATACCTGAAAAAAGACATATATATCTCCCAGATTCCAGTCTTTTGTCAGATACACGGTTTTTGTGTTTTTTTTTTTAATTTTTGACTCTTGATGGTGGGATTGTGAGCGATCCTTTTTTTTTTAATATAAATTTATTTATTTATTTAGGTTTTTTTTGGCTGCGTTGGGTCTTCATTGCTGCACGCAGGTTTTCTCTAGCTGTGGCGAGCAGGGGCTACTCTTCGTTGTGGTGCGCAGGCTTCTCATTGCGGTGGCTTCTCTTGGTGTGGAGCACGGGCTTCGGTAGTTGTGGCACGCGGGCTCAGTAGTTGCAGCTTGCGGGCTCTAAAGCGCAGGCTCAGTAGTTGCCCATGGGCTTAGTTGCTCCTCAGCATGTGGGATCTTCTCCAACCAGGGCTCGAACCTGTGTCCCCTGCATTAGCAGGCGTATTCTTAACCACTGTGCCACCAGGGAAATCCCAGGTTGTTCATTTTTAATCTTACTCCTCTCCCTGTCTCTGATGGTTCCGTTTGTAAGCGGTGATTTGGCAGATTTCTAGCATCAGGAGCGAAAACTGAAGGGCTTATATAACTCACAAACCGGATTAGTTGGCCTCTGAATGGCTGAGCTCACTATGTCAATATTCTTTCAAAAGAAGACCTCCTGTTTCATTATGCTGTAAGAGTGCGTATCTAATTGAGGACTAGACTAAGTCCTGGCAAACTGGAAAGTCCATTTAATTTGTCTTCTTGGAATTCATTCTTCTGCACCTGTCCCCAGAGCCACTGTGGTTCCTTCCACCCAGCTGGAAGTGCTACCTGGCCCCCAGATTTTCTCTCCACAGGCAACCCTCTGTGTTCCTGGCTCTTCTCCCTTCTAGTACCTACCAAAACTCTGTCCCCTCACCACCCCTGGGGCCTGTCGTCTCTTTGCTCAGCTGGAGTTAGTAAAGGGACAGAAACCTAGTTCTGTGACGGTGACTGTTGCCAATCTGCTCTCTTTCACAAGATAAATCTGCATTGGATATTGACCAGCCCTGAAACCACAGCATGAATCTTAGAATGTAAAGTAACACAGCCCCTTCATTTTTACTATTGAGAAAATGAATTTCCAGAGACGATCAATGACTTGTTCAAGGTCTCACACTAGCAGAATTTGTGCTAGAATCCCAATTCCTGACTACCAGTTGGCTCAAAGGAATGGCTGCAAGCATCAAGTCCGGTGGCAAGGTGTGGAGAGTGATAGCATCAGAGTCTTCTGCAAGGTTGCCTTCACTAGTGGACAGTGGCAATCAGAGCAGGATCACCTGGTGAGTTAACAGCGTCGATACTGCGTGATGAGAATTGAGAAAAGAACTGAGGATGTCGTCACTGGAAAAGAGGAAACTGAGTGAGAACTGAGGCATAGCTGTGGACCACAGAATCATGACCAACGGGCCGAAGAAGCAGCCAATTTCAGCTTAAGACAAGGAAGGATTTTCTAACAATTAAAGGTGTCCACAGATGGAAGGGGTGGTGGCTGAATTTCCTTGGAGCAGCAGATAGTGAATTCTGTACCACTGGGAGCTTTCAGATAAGCCTCAACTAGGCTTCTGTAGGAGAGGCCCCTTTACTGGGTGGGAGTTTAGAATAGATTCCCTCCTGGTCCTTTACAATTGTTGGAGTCTATGTTTTGTGTCCATCCCATGGCATAGACACATCTACCCTTTAGAGGGAAAAACTTCTGAATGCACTAATACAGGCCCTTCCCTGCCCCGACCCCATACACCTGAGACACTGTGTTGATGGGGTGGTGGTGTCTGGTGTGCTGTGGTGTGGTGTGATACGCCATGGTGTGGGGCTGTATGGTGTAAAGTGGTGTGCTGTGTTGTCATATGATAGGAATCAGATAACCATGGGCAGAGTCTTCTAGGAGTTATACAGCCCCACTGGGGCAGGGACCAAATGGTATTGGAGCAATTTGGGTTGTCAAGGTGAAATGCCAATTTAGTGATTTTTTTTCTGAGCAGCATTGGCTACATCTTTGACAAGAAAGCAAGTCTTCTATGTCATCCTGCAGCTGGTCTGGGAATAATTTGGCAGTCACAGTATTTTATGTCACAACAAAGTGTACAAAGTAGGGTCACGTGCATCACCCATTCACCCACGTTGTCAATTAGAGGGCAGAGTCAGGTATTGAACTGAAAATAAATCTTATCTATTATTTATAGTTTTAAAATTGTGAATGTTTTAAATGGCTGCACTCTGAGGATGCTGATGTGGAGGAGGCTGTGTGTCTGGGGGAGGGGCAGGGGGCATATGGGAAATCTCTGTACCTTCCTCTCAATTTTGCTGTGAACTTCGAAGTGCTCTAGAAAATTGTCTTAAAAAAATTGTGAATGTTTTAAAGTTTCTGGTATAAAACAAATCACAACTCACATGCCAGTTCTGATAAAAGATGAGCATGATTTTAAAAAAATGTTCATGCTGTCTGGGGTTCATGGACAGCTATGGTCTGAATTTGTGTCCCCCCCCAAAAATTCCCATGTTGAGTCCTAACCCCCAAGGAGAAGGTATTAGGATGTAGGGCCTTTGGAAGGCGCTTAGGTCATGAGGGTAGAGAACCTTATGAATGAGATTAGCATTCTTATAAAAGAGACCCCCCTCATCCAAAGCTCCCCTGCCTCTTCCACCATGTAAGGATAAAATGAGAATTCTACTACCCAGTAGTAGGCCTTTACCCAACCATGCTTGCGTGCTGATCTCAGCCTTCCAACCTCAAGGACTATGAGAAATAATGTTTGTCATTTATAAGCCACCCAGTCTATTGGTATTTTATTACAATGGACTGAGCCTGAATGGACTAAGTGGACTTGAGGGCTAAGTATCCTTAAACACTGTACCAGTATTCTCCCAGGAACTTCTGAGAGGGGCTACACTTCGCCCAAGACCATGGATTCTGGACCCTAATAATCTGTTTTATTTGCATATTTTCAAAACATGAAACCTGTTCTTATACAACACATTCAGGAACTCTGGGTAGAGAACAGATTAGCCCCTAACTTTTCGGTCTTGGTTCCTTTTTCCTCTGATAGAGCAGTTCTTCTTGATAAAATTGGTCTTTGAGAATTATTTATTCTGTGAAGGTTCATGGAGAAAACCGTATTTGGTTTTGGTTGGGTTGGGTTTGGTTAAACAGCTCTAAGTGCCTCAGAGGTAAAAGTTCTAACTCTTCTGGGTAATTTCCTTTGAAAGAGAGCAAATGTTAGGCAAAAGAAATCCATGTATACGGTCGTGCCTGGGTATCTGCCAGGGATTGGTTCCAGGACCTGCCGTGTATACAAAATCCAAGGATGCTAAGTCCCTTATATAAAATGGCATAGTACAGTCGGCTTCCATATCCCTGGGTTGCGCATCCACGGGTTCCGCATCTGTGGATGTGGAGGGTTCACTAGCCTGGAAGACTACGGCACAGAATGAAAATAGCATGGTTTATTGGAATCCAGTCTGAAGGGGTGGGATGGGGAGGGACAGGAAAGAAAAAGAAGGAGGGAGAGGTAGAGAGAGGAGCAAGAAGGGGAGGAGAGAGGATGAGAAAGAGACACACACACAGATGGGTTTAACATCTCAACGCTATTTGTCCACACTTTTGGTCCCCATGCTATCACCAAGTTCGAGAGATGACACTGAATACAGAAACAGTGGTAGCCTTTCCAGTTGCCCCCCTGCCTCTAGCTTCCACCTCCCCTTCCCCCCAACTTCCCACCTCCACCCAAATCCATTCTTCACATGCTTCTAGAATGATGGTCTACAATGCAGATGCTGGCGTAGTCTAGTCTCTGCCTCCTTCTCACCTTCTACCCCATCCCTGCTCCTTGGCCTCACGCAAAACTTGATGAGGAGCATCAACGACATCAAGAAGCCTGGAGTGAGAGGTGGTGTGATCTTTGACAGCCCTTGAGCCTGCAGCCTGGGCTCTCCAGTGGGCACCCTGACCTTCCACATCTTTCTCTGAAGGGACCTGGAGTCCTGCTAATTGTTGGACAGGCTGAGACCTTGCCCTCTAAGAAGGAAGTCATGGATGAAATGCCATTTGCTTTTGTTCCTTTCTGGCTATCCTGAAGATCTATAAGCAGAGGTATGTTCTGCATCATTCACAGCTGAAAGGTCATGCTTGACCACATTTATAACTAAAAGGACAGTATGATTCCTGCGGTAAGGTGCTAGCTAATCGTTCTACCAGGAACATTTAGAACACCCCAGCTATGTGTCTGTAGAGAGCTTTTCATATGGTTTTCCTAACTGTTCACTGCGTTAAAGCCTATGTGGTTTGAAATGCTCCACGGGGCAGGGGTCGCCCCCACCCTGACCTGGCCGCCTCCTCCATGCCTGCCCTGCCCCTCACATCACAGAACACTTCTGCTCCGCTGTCTGCCTGATTTCCGAGAAGGTGGCCTGGGCTTTTTCTTTTATGGAATCCAAGTCCATGTTCTGGAGATTCTGTAACTGCCCAAGAACAGAACCCTTATCTCCTTCCCCTTCGTCATCCTCATCGACCATTTTCCGGAGATCTTCGGGCAAATCCACGTCACCTCCAGCCATCTGGATTTGGTTCTCATCCGTTTCACTCTGTGTGGCAAAACAAACACGGAGATGGAGAAGCCATCCTAAAACAAACACACAAATCCTGAAAGCAGCAGGGAGATAGAGGTCTGTTGCGGATGGATGGAGGGAATGGCACATTTGGCCATCTCGCAGCAGAGCCTGGGCCTGGTGCCCGTTATGGAGGCCAGACATCCCGGTTGAGAACCGCCCCCCCACCCCCACCCTTCACTGCACTTGGGTCGATTGGAACCTTCTAGCACAGCCTCCACCTGAATCAGAAACTCCGGGGTGGGGGTCCAGCAATCTGCATTTTAAGAATCCCTCTCCTATCGTGCTGATGCCCAAAAAGTATAACCAACTCCGCCTCAGGGCAGCTCTGCAAGCTTTGTTGTCTATCAGCCCCAGGCTGTTGTGACTCAGGGATCCCACTCTGGAGGGTGGGGTTTGGGTTCACAGGGTCAGACAGTGCTGCCTCGATCCAGCCATCTCTCTTCAGGGGCAACGTCTGTTTAACCATCGCCCCTTCCCTCCCTTCTACTAGACACAGAATCGCCTCAAACTCAACTTTACATCCTTGTCACCTGGAAGCGAGTGTGGCGCACAAACCAGCTTATTAAGTGAATCGTCCAGCACCGTCTAGCCTTGCGTGTCGCCGATGCCTTACAATTTCCTTTTGTGGTCCTAGTTGTGGCCGTCCCACGATCTCTTAGTTCCTGCCGCCTGGCCTCTGAAATTCCTTTACCCTTAGGCTGCAGAGCCCTTTGTTTTGTAACAGAGAAGAATCTAGAGAAAAAGTTTCTCTGGGAAAGGCAAGGGTTTCCTTTCTCAGATGGCTGCTCTTGGATATAATTTTCTGAGAGGTCTCAGATATAAATTTCTGAGGTTGTAACGTGAGGGGAACTGGGCTTTGGGGACACAGAAGTTTAACAAGAGCACCAGAAAAGCGAGTGATGGGAAAGATCTAAGTGATCTTGTGGTCTAAGTGGTGGGAAAGATCTAAGCAGACTGTAGGGCCCACCTCAAGGATGTTGTGACCAGCCTGGAGTTTGTTACCAAAGGGCATAAAAACCACACAAAGGCAAAATGATCATCTCAGTCTTAATCAGACTGCATTGATTTGATTTGAGAAAGATTTGGGCACCTGCCAAGTCCCCACTTCTGATGCTCTGTAGCTCCAGACTTCTCCAGTGGCCTTCGAGAGGCTGGAGGCCACAGCCTTTCCCCAGAGCTCCTTTTATTTGGTTCTCTGGGTAAAGTGACAGCAAGCCTGGCTCCAGAAACAGGTTGAGAGGCCAACTTTTTTTTTTTTTTTAACTCAAAAAGATTTATTCTAAACATTAAAAGTTGACATAATTTGTTGCAAAATGCAGCAAAGGGCTTTTGATATTTCCCCCAAAAAAAACCTTCAGTTTAGGCAAAAACAATGTGAACTTCACTTAGGATGAGGTTGTAAAAACCCCCGCTGGGCAGGGTATGCCATCATGTTGGCAGCCCCAGGGCACCATCGACAGATGAGGATGTGAGGCACCAGGGCGGTTGCCTCAGCTCAGCCGTGATGGACAGGTTCCCCCATCGCTGGCCCCTGCTCAGTTGTTTTCCTTTTGCAAACACAGTGGAGCTAGCTTCACAGAGGCAGTTAGCCAGCCAAAGAGAGAAGTCTCAGTTTTGTCTGGAATGATCTGACGTGGTGTCTCTGCCGATCCTGTTCACCAGCTCTGAGCTCTTTTTTTGTGTTGTCCACACGCGGTCATGGAGCTCAGCGGCTCACCTTCCAACGCGAAACTTCTAGACTACCTGCCCTGCCCTACACAGTGTTCCCTCTTCGTATTTACTTCCTTGCTTTCTTTCCCCACCTCGGGAGGCCGACTTCTGATGCTGAGAAGACGAGGATGACTTTGGGCGGCGTGGTCTTCACCAGGCCCTCCTTGGAGACCCCTGGGAATGGCGACTCTCAGTGTCGACTCCCCAGGTGAGAGAAGCTTCTCTGTGCACTTGGCCAGGCCTCTTCCCCTCAAGGCGCTTAACGGATTAATTAGTTCCTCGTCAAACTGGTGTGGGGATTAATCAGTTAATCCCCAGGGGCTCCCAGCCAATCCTCCATTTCTGTTTATTTTTTATTTACCTACCCTCGAGGTTGCCCTTTGAGGCATCCCTTTGAGGATGGTCCTCAGGGCTTTTTTACAGGGACGGGAGGGAAAGCAGGGCCTCCTGGTTATTCTCAGTTCACGTAACTGCGGGACCCCTGCCCACACATACACGATTTGCAAAGGCATTGCTGAGAATTCTGGCACCCCCGCCCCTCTGGTTCGTAATAAGATCTCTGCACATGTCACCAGGTTCAAACCTGGACAGAGTAGCTGCTGGGGGCCTGGAGGGACAGGCAGCTAGAGGGGCCAAAGGGCCAGCGAGCCAGCCAGTTGGTGCCCAAAGAGACCCGAGGCACTCAGGAGGGCTCCCGGGCCGGTGCTCCCCAGCACCCTCTTCATCAGGTAGCTCAGTGTTCTGCCTCTGCTGCTTTGGACCAGTTCGGGTTTATTTTTACCTCCTTCCACTGGCCCAGGGAAGGGAGGGTAGTGGGGTTCCACTTTGCCTCCCAACTCACAGAGGCGATCTGGATCGGCACAACTTCTAGCCAAGTGGTTCTCAAAGTGGGCTCCCGGGGCCAGCCACAGCAGCATCTCCTGGAATCTTGTTAGAAATGCACATTCTCACCCAGACCTGCTGATTCAGAAGGTGGGGGCGTGGGCCGAGCCATCTGTGATTTAGCAAGCCCTCCTGGTGATTCTGGTGCTTGCTAAAGTTTAAGAAGCCCCGCTCCACATCCCTTGAAGACAGGGGGCTGTGACTTACTCATCAGTAAGTCTCAGAACCCAGCGGAGTGTCTGGCGTGTCGCCACAGACAATAGATATTTATTGAATGACTCGGTGAGCCCGTTGTCAGGGACTATAGCAGCCTTAACAACACTTGAATGTGCAGGCCCTCTCTACTGTCAAGAGCTCTGTTTCATAGCTACTGACTTGTTTATCTTTACACTCCACTGGAGGCAGTGCAGCCTAGAGGTCAAGTGTTGGTTTGAGAATCAGATTACCTGAGCATGAAGGTTACTGCCACCACTTACAGGCTGTGTGACCTTGGGCACCTAACACTACCTCTCTGAGCTTTATTTCCTTATTTATAAATTGGGGTTATGTTACTTGCCTAAGTGTTACAGAAGAGTAGTTAAATGATAACTGAATTCTTTGGAATATATTAAGCATCTATATAATTATGTTATATATAATTAAAGGTAGATACTCCTGAATGTAATGACCTTCAGAGGGAGGGGGAGGGGGAGTTGCACTGCATAGTGTTGACTCTGCACGTGGTGCTCAGCCCCATCAGAAGGCCCCGCTCTCTTGGCCCCTTACCTCTGGCCTGGGAATGAACCCTCCCTACCTTCACTCCAGAGGCTCAGCGTTCCTAGCAAACTGGGCCTATTCATTTCCCTTTTAGCACTAGGCCCTCAATTTTGGGAGAAACCTGCCCAGGGGGTCCAGCTCCCCTTACCCCTTGTCAGGCTCACCCTAATGTTTGTGGGACACAGAGGATAAATACTGATAGAGGTCCCTGGCTTAGACCTGTACCTCTTTTTTCCCCAGTCCCTGGTTCCATCCTTCCATGGGAAGCTTGTGTGTATGGTTCCCAGTATGCAGACTGCCACCCTACTTTTCAGGCCCAGTGGTACTCAGGCCAGCAGCTCAGTGTACCCTCGAGAGGGCAGACCTGGTGCAGAGGCCTGGGCAGGCCCCAGAATGCATTTAGGCAGGGAGTTCAGGGCATTGGGCAGAGTGTGGTCTACAAGAGGGGTGTGGGCAGGCCTGTCCCTTTGGCCGCAGACTTCTCACCCCTTGTGAAGGTGTGGCCGGTGGAGGAACAGAGGAGAGTCTTCTAAAGCACAGGGCCCGGGGCAGGTGGTGCTGTTTGTCCGGTCTAAGGGCGGCACTGGGTGTGGTCAATGGCTGTGGTCAGAGAGTCCTGTGACCCCCATCCTTCTAGAAGGACAACGCTACTGACTGTGCATCAGAAGCGCCATTGCTGCAAGTGATGATTCTAGTACTGGAATCAATTTTCTTGGGCTGCAGCCTGTGCCCTGGGCACATTGTAACTAAGCGTAGGACAACCAGGCAGGGCTAGTGAGTGGCTAGAGGACAAAATGAAGTCCTCTGGAACCGAACCTGAACTCCCGGACTCATTAGCACTGTGGGTCAGCTGTAGACCTAGGACGGGCCAAGGGTTAGGGTCCCTCCCATTTGCAAAAAGCTGCAGCCAACCCCGACCCCTATCCTGCAGAGGTGGCTATGACAGTGGGAAGACTGTGGGATTTAGAGTCGGGAGACCGGTTCTGTCCTTTGCCCACTGCATGACCTTGGGCAAGTCACCTTACAATTTGATGCCCACCAGGTGGGACCCTCAGAGGATTACTGAGCAGATTGAGCAAGACATACTGTGAAACGGCCTTGTAAGTGTCTCAGCTCTGGACAAACAGTAGCTGTGGTTATTAATATTTTAGAGGAAAAAGCGCAGCACAGCGTCAAGATCCCTGATGAAAGGATCCCTGGGAGAAAGAAGGCGTGCACAGTGAAAGAGAGGGTGGGAGAGTACCAGCCCTTAAGAGAAAGATGGGGACAGAGCAAGCAATTCAGGCCCGTCTATGGGATGTATACAGTGGACCCTGGGCCTTGTCTCTCCCTTGCATGACAAACCACCCTGCTGATAGGACCTTGTCTACAATCCACACAATGAAAGTCTTTTCCTGACTTTCTGCTGCTCCAGGTTGGGAATGCTAGGAATATTTTGACAGAGTTCACGCATCAGGAAAAGGCAGCAATGCCTCCATCAGAGCCCACGAGCACAAATGCAGTTACAGCCAATACAAATCAGCTCCAGCGAGTGAGGGGAAGTTTGGCGCTGAGAACCGTGGTGTAGGTGAATAAATGAATGAATGAATGAGTGAGTGAGGGAAAAAGTGAAGTGAACCAGCATATAAAGAGGGACTTACAGGCTCCACTTCATTCTTCGGGGTTCTGTTTCAGAAGTCTTCTCTTTTCTAGAAAGCTTATCGACTTGCGATATTGTTTAATGCAGTTAAGAACTAATTATTTTTATGCTGGCTGACCGGAATCAGTTTTAATCTCTTGCTTTTCAACCAGATTTATAATCTTAATTGCCAATGCTGAATGCCCCATTACTTAAATAGCCCCATAGCCTGCATTGTTATTCCCTGTGACTGATTTCTGACCTTTCCCTGAAGGGTAAGTACGACCCTGGATTCAGACTTCCTACATCCTAATCTTGATAAACTGGCCTTCATCTTGTACCAAACTGGAGATATGATGATAAACTATCTTACATGGTTATATGATCAAAAAGCTGAGTATTTACCACTTAAGAGTCCAGTCAGTCAAGCTTGGTGTACAAGCACACACCAGTTTGTTTGATACAAGGTAGATTTGATTTTGGTTTTGGTTTGTTTCCTTATTTTTGGTCTACAGGATACCAAACAGCTGGATTAATGGATTTCTTTCCCGTGGACGAGTTGATCTAATATTTGATGTTTTACCTATTTCTGAGGATCTCCAATGTCAAGAGTCACCTGTTTTCACAAACCACCCCTCACTGTCCTGGTGATGAGTGAGGCAGCCACGCTGGCCCCTAGGCAAGGTGACAGCATCCCCTGGCTCCCATCCTGCCGGAGCTTACAAGACATTGGGAGGGTGGGGTGTAGATCGAAGGATACAGCCAGTCAACAAACACCTCTATAGAGAGGAAAAGGGGGCATGGCCTGCTTTGCTGAAAGTAAGGAGGAATTCGGGCTGCACCAGGAGGGAGGTGGGTGTGAGGCCCTTGGGGGCTAGGCTTCAGTAGAAAGCCTCATCCTTGCTCTGATCAGATGCTGCTGAAGAACTGAGTTTATGTTTTCTCCCTGGGGACACTGGTTCTCAACCCTCTCTGTACCTCTGAATCCTTTGTAAAGTGTCGAAAACCACGATGGTCAGGCCCCACCCCCATATTTGGCTCTAGGGATCTGTGGCAGAGACCCAGGCAATAGAGTTTTTAAAAAGCTTCCCTGGGTGATCCTAATGCATGAGTTGGTGTTGAGACCTTGTCCCAGGCTTGCTAGCTGCAAAAACTTCTGCTATACCACAGTGTCTTTCCCTCTTTAGCTACTTAAAGAGCCCTCAGCACACCCAGAATGGGACAGAGGCTGTGGATTTGACTCCTCGAATACAGTTTTCAGTTTTTTAAAAAATTACTTAATTAAGTTGGTTGCGCCAGGTCTCAGCTGCAGCAGGCGCGCTCCTTAGTTGCAGCAGGCGGGCTCCTTAGTTGCGGCATGAGAACTCTTAGTCGCGGCATGCATATGGTATCTAGTTCCCTGGCCAGGGATCAAACCCGGGCCCCCTGCATTGGGAGCGCGGAATCTTAACCACCACGCCATCAGGGAAGTCTCCCAGCCGTCAGTTTTTAATGTTTGATTGAGAGGGTGCACACATAGGGCCCCTCGTGGGATGAAATGTTCCCACTGTGTACATCTTAAACTTCTTTCCTTTACGCAGACGTTCCAGAGGGACTCAAGAAGCTCTTAAAGGCCACTTGTCCAAGCCTCTCCTTTACAGATAAGGAAACTGAGGTCCTGGGAGGTGAAGATACTTGCATAATTGTCATTCTGCTTGTTAGGGGACAAGAAACCAGCCCTGCTGCCAGGTCTCACAGGAAAATGTGGCCAGTGGGTCGGATTGGCTTGGAGTTGAATCTTGCCATTTACCGGCTGTGTGACCTTGGGAAGTCCCATTCCCTCTCTGAGCCACTCTTCTTATCTATGAAGGGGAGATGATATCTACCTACCTTCCAGGGTGGCTGTGAGGATTAAGTGAGAAAGTGCGGCTAAGCGACACATCCAAATCCGATGACTTTCTTCCCTTCCCAGGTTCCCCCCAGGACCTTCAATCCACGGCTCTTTCAAGGGCACGAGTAAAAGGAGCAGCTGAACTAGGGCAGCAAAGGGAGGAGCGGGAAGGGACAGCCCCTAACGGGCCTCTGATGGCCTCCCTGTGCTGCCACCAGAAACAGCTGCTCAGAAGCAGGAGGTTTCAGTGTCTGGGACCCTGCCAGGCAGCCCTGAGAGCTCCTGATCTGAAGGAGGCGGGCAAAGAAAGCTTCACAAAATCGAATCTGTTTGTAAGAGAAAACTTTCAAATTCAGTTCTAATGGAGCTTTCAATGTACTACATTTAAAGAAACTCTACTGATAGATTTTCTTCTATCTTCACCTTTGTTCAAAGTGAACGATGCCCTTAACACAGCAGACAAACACCAGGTGTAACTAAATCGTATAGCTCAGCAGGGAGCATGACATTATTTTTCAATGACTAACCTAGACTGACAATTCTGTTAATAGGATTAGGGTTCATTGTGGAACTGTTTTCTCTTATTAATTTGGCTTGACTTACATATACATTTTGAATTGGCTAGAAAGAGGGGCACTTTTGTTTTCAGAGAAAAATCTTGTGGCTTTATTTAAAATGTATTACTGCCTCTATTTCCAAAATATATGACATCTTAATTATTATATAAAGTAATTCTGTATTTTATACAAAATCATAATGTCGAATCCAGTCTTGTTCTTTTCATGAAAATTGATTTTAATATAACTCTCATGGCTGATAGATTCCTTCTGCTATTTTTGATACTTTGTTCTTTGGGTGTGTTTCTGTTTTCCTTTTTTCCCAATGACATCGATCATTCAGCAAACCTTCTGCGTGTGTGTGTGTGTGTGTGTGTGTGTGTGTGTGTCTGTGTGTGTGTGTGTGTGTTTGTGTGTGTCTATGTGTTTGTGTGTAGTATGTGCATATGTATGTGTGCGTGGTGTGTGTCCATGTGTGTGCGTGTATCTGCAGCTTCTACGTGTCAGACACTATGCAAGGCCCTGATGACAGAGACAAAACCTCAGCCCCTTTGTTAAGAAGCACACAATCCAGCAGGTGAGAGTATTCAGGTTGGAAAGATGGCATAAGAGACATGCACTCAGGTATTACGGGAGCATGGAGGAGGGGGAGGGGAGGGAGGTCATGGAAGTTTCTGGAAGAAGTGGCACTAGACCAACGTCTTACAGGAAGGAAAGAGGTCACAGGGAGCAGGGTGTAGGGGACGTGAAGCAGGAGAGTAGTATAGTCCAGGCAAGGGGTAGCAAGAAGTGAGGCTGGAAAGTTAGGAGCCACATCATGGTGTACAGGCCAAGGGGGTTGGACTTTATTCTGAAAAGTCATGGTAAACCTTCGTTGTTTGTTTGTTTGTTTTTTAATAAAAACAGGGGAGGAGGGGAATTCCCTGGTGGCTCAGTGGTTAAGAATCCACCTGCCAATGCAGGGGACACGGGTTCGAGCCCTGGTCTGGGAAGTTCCCACATGCCGCGGAGCAACTAAGCCCGTGCGCCACAACTACCGAGCCTGCGCTCTAGAGCCCGTGAGCCACAACTACTGAGCCCGCGTGCCACAACTACTGAAGCCCGCGTGCCTAGAGCCCATGCTCTGCAACAAGAGAAGCCACCGCAATGAGAAGCCCGCATACCGCAACGAAGAGTAGCCCCACTCGCTGCAACTAGAGAAAGCCCGCGTGCAGCAACGAAGGCCCAATGCAGCCAAAATAAATAAATAAATAAAATAAAAAATAAATTAATTTAAAACATATATATATAAAAAAACGGGAAGAACAGAATCAGTTTGCATTTTGGAAACCTCACTCTGCAATTCTGAGGGGAGTGAGAGAAAAGTCAACGATCTGCTTGACGTATTGTAGTAAAATTGCTGAGAAGTGACGAGCCCTGCACTTGGGGATGAGCTGAGAATGACTTATGAGGTGAAATGATGGTGACCTGGTGCTTTGCTGCATGTGGGGCTGGAGGAGGAGGGACGAGGCAAGGGTGACTCCAGGGGGAGTGCTGGAGGGGAGTCCTCGGTGGAGGTGGAGCCTGCAGGAGGCGCAGGGCTGGGGGACGATCGGTGTCTGTCCTGGATCCGAGCTAAGAGGTGCCCGAGCAGAGGTGGACGCAGCGGTGAAATTTAGGGAGAAGATGTAGGAAGGCGGGATAGATTGGAGTCATCAACACACACCTAAGTGGCAGCTGAAAGCAACAGAAGACGCAGCCATTCAGGGAGACTGTGATGGCTTGAGTGGGACAAAGGGCAATGGAGGAAACACACTGGGATATTCGGAAACTGGGGGGCAGTCAGGGGAAGGGTAACCCTTGAAAGAGACAGAGAAGGAACAGTTTCTGGAGAAGGGGAATGAGAAGGATGGTATCCAGAGGCTGAGGAGAGAGAGGGCTCCAAGGAGGAAGCAATGAGCTAAAGGAGGCAAAGAAATTTCTGCCCCAGGAAGAGCTGCTCCAGGAGGAGGTCCCCAAAGGAAAGAGCGGAACCATCTACCACGTTGAGACCGACCGCCGAGCGTCGGCAGGAGGCGGCCTTCGGCAGAGCAGTGGGAACAAGTCATTTAGGAAGATGCCCAGAAAGCCACGTTCAAAGTGCTGTTTGCTTTAGTTGGGAGAGACTTGACCTCTTTTAGAAAGGAGAGGCCCACAGGGAGGAAACGCTGAAGACACAGGACAGACGATAATTAGTGGAATGAGACCCAAATCTAACATGAGCATCATGGGTTACTTTAGGCAGTTGAACTCCCCTGATTACCTGGAATTTGAAAACCAGAGGAAACCAACATAAGAGTGGACGTGAACGTCCTCACGACGGATATACTTTCCCACAAACACGTCCGATTACTGTGATTTGATGCTTTGCACTTATTTGACTCCTTCTGTGATGAGTGCAGTGAAAAGTGGCCATCAAAAGACAAGGGTACGACCAACGGGGTTGACCTTGACGGTGAACAATAAACCCGGAGAGGAGGCCTGTGCTGTTTGCCGGACACCAGGGCTACACTCCTCCTTTCAGAGGCCACATTTCCTTTGCCCCGTCGGCAATCGACTGAAACTCTTTTTCACAGGAAACACCAGCCAAATAATTTCTTTAGAAAATACAGTTTTAATTCCAAAATGTGACACAGTTATCCTCATTAGACCTGACAGCTCCTGGGAAGACATTTTCCTCAAATCCGCTCTCCATTGGGCCTGGGTGAGGGGACGGGCCCAGAATCCGCTCCTGCCTGTTATGTAACCACTGCGAGTGACCGTGAGGAACTGTGAATGAGGCCCCCAGGGGTCCCCCCTCGTTAGCTGGAGGACCTGGTGAATGTGTCCAACCGCCTGTGGGCTGTTAATACTATTAGTTCGGCTGTTTACCCAACATGGATTTTATAAGACGGCACCAGGGCTGAGGATTCTGCAAACCACAAGGGGAGGGAAAGTTGTTATCAGGAGCCCAATAAGGTCCTGGTGAGCTTTGCTTTCTGCCCAGCACCATTCTCTTTGTTAGACAGTTGTGTTCAGTTCTCAAGTCTGCCATCCTGGGTAGAGACACACGTTTGGAGGGGGTGGGGGAAGAATGGAGCATGCAGAAGTACTGGGAAAAGACCAAAGAGGCTCAGGGGAACTTTGAGTCCTTGGGCAAGTCCCTTGATTTGCGTGAGTTTCATGATGACGCATTGAGCGTACACCTATGATACGTGCTTTGCTGTATATCAAAAATGTTTAATAAAAAGAGAAATACAGGGCTTCCCTAGTGGCGCAGTGGTTGAGAGTCCTCCTGCCGATGCAGGGGACACGGGTTCGTGCCCCGGTCCGGGAAGATCCCACGTGCCGCGGAGCGGCTGGGCCCGTGAGCCATGGCCGCTGAGCCTGCGCGTCCGGAGCCTGTGCTCCGCAACGGGAGAGGCCAC
>NW_006775678.1:1528389-1536044 GCF_000442215.2 Lipotes vexillifer
GAATACAAAAAAAAAAAAAAGAGAAATGCAGCTCAGACCCTGGGACCAAGTAGCCAAAGCGCCGCAGCAGCGCAGGAACCCACACCTGCCCTGGGAAGAGTTTAGAGAGGCCAGAGGAAGGGGCGGAGTGTGTGCTTCTCCCATGTGCCCGCCTATCCTGAGGTCATGCTCGTTGCTAATGACGATACCATGTCTGTCCTACTCATGTCTTTTGATGACCCGCTTTTTAAAAAAATAATTAATTAATTTTGGGCTGCGTTAGGTCTTCGTTGCTGGGCACGGGCTTTCTCTAGTTGCGGCGAGCGGGGGCTACTCTTTGTTGCGGTGCGTGGGCTTCTCATTGCGGTGGCTTCTCTTGTTGCAGAGCACAGGCTCTAGGTGTGCGGGCTTCAGTAGTTGTGGCACGCGGGATCAGTAGTTGTGGCTCGTGGGCTCCAGAGCAGAGGCTCAGTCGTCGTGGCGCACGGGCTTAGTTGCTCTGCGGCATGTGGGATCCTCCTGGGCCAGGGCTCGAACCCGTGTCCCCTGCACTGGCAGGCGGATTCGTAACCACTGGGCCACCAGCGAAGTCCCTTTTTTTTTTTTTTTAACAGTCACCATGCTATACATTACATCCCCAGGACTTATTTACCTTCTAACTGGAAGCTTGTATTTTTGAGCCTCGTCACCCAGTTTTTTCCATGCCCCCCCCCACCCTCTTGCTTCTGGCAACCACGAACCCGTTCTCTGTATCTATGAGCTTGGATTTTTTAGGTTCTCCGTATAAGTGAGATCTCCATTGATCTTTCTCTGTCCGACTTATTTCACTTAGCATCGTGTCACCAAGGTCCATATGTGTTGTCGCAAGTGGCAGGATTTCCTTCTTTTTTATGGCTGGATAACAATCCATTGTATATATATATACCATGATGACCATTTTTTAATCGTGGTAATCAGATGAGTAATCCAATAAGTTCAGTAATCAAGATGGCAAGCCCCATGAAGGGGATACAAGGAATGACTTGGGAATCTGTTTCCCCACCTCCTCGCTGGCCCAGGCCACCCTCAGCCCTGTCCAGGCTGCCATAAGGGTCCAGTACTGACCAGCCAGCCCCTCATCCCTTTCCCTCCAATTCACTGTACACATTGCCATGGCCTTGGCCTTTCCCAATCACAGTGATGCCCATGGACACTGCCTGGCCTTCCTGGGCCTCTTTGCTCCTTATTGGAACAACTAGGAGATGAAAACCTACCACTGATATTCCCATCATGCTTTTAAGAAGGCTTTCTAAAGGTTCCACTATGAAGGGTTCCTCTGAATAATTAAAGAAAGACCTAAGAGTTACAGCCGGTTCCATACCAGCCAGCAGCATGGGCCCCTCTAGAGAAGCTGGCTTGATACAAATATTAGAACCAAAGCATGACACTCTGGGCCTGGGAAATGACCATCCCCCAAGGTCGTCATTTCCCCAAAGTCTTCTACTCTCAAGGCTGAATATTCCAATTCCTTCAATGCTTTTCCTCAATTACAGTCAGTCGTTTTAAAACCTCTCACCATCCTGGCTGCTGCGGAGACAGTTACAATGCTTGGTTTTCTAGCTGTTTCCCAGCGTGCCAGGGGAGGGTCCCGCTGCTCAGACACTGCCCTCCCAGCCTGTACCCGCCACTGTCCCTCAAGTGTGCTGCCACCTCCTGCTTTGTGACAGGTACTCATAGCAGAGCCCACCGAGCCTTTCCAGGCTCGCTAGTGCAGCGACCGCTTGAGAACAAAATGCACAGTCTGGTCCTTAATATCAAAAGAATGGGCTTTAAAAAAAAAAGTCATGTCCAGAAATTTATTTCTGTTCCCCAGCACCACCACGGCCCTTGCTACAGCATACAGTCCCCAGGGAAGAACTGAGAACATCTGAGGAGCGGTTCTTCTGGGGCAGCCCAGGTGCATTTCCCTGTGGCTGCGTCTGGGGACACCAGGGAGCTGGAAGGACCCAGATTCCTGTCCCTGTGCAGGCAGCGGGTCCTACCACGAGTACCACACCAAAGCCAGAATCTGGCTTGGACAGGAGTGACCTGTCTGCACAGACAGGAAGCAGCCACCCTTGCGCTGATCTTGGCCTGGGAAAAGTGTCTGTCCCTCCTTGCCCCTTTCCAGCCATGGGTGCTGTTGAAGGCCCCCTGCACCCTGTGCCTCAGAGGGGTGGGAGCAGAGCATGTAACTTGTGACAGCCACTCAAGGCAAAGGAAGTGGGGCAGGTCTGCACTCCAAGCCCAAGGCCTGCACTGAGGTGGGGGTGCCGGCCACATCTGGTGAGAACTGGACAAAGCAGAATATGATCCAAGTGATGTTTTATGGCATTCTTCCTATTAATTACCATTGTTATGAATAGTGCACATTGGATTAGACAGAATATCCATGTGCTTACAAAAAAAGCAGGCAGTTGTATTGTTGGGGTTTTTCACACCATAAGCAAAGTCTTGCAACATGATGTGTAGCATCCATTTTTAGGAAATCCAGCCATGTTATAAAGCGCCCTAGGGAGGCCTCCACCAGAAAGTAAACTCTGCGGTGAAGGATGACACGTGGAATGCTTTCAAGTCACACTATCACTGTTTACTTGAATTGTGTTGGAACTGCGTCAGCAACTCCCAGGTCTCCGGTCAAGCCATCAGCTGACACAGGGGCAGGAAAAGTGATGCACCTGGTCTTCTGGGGGACGGCTTCTGCGACACTTTGCTGAAATAGTGAGCAGTGCCGGTTTCCCCCAAAGTCTCAGGATAATTTTAAAGCACATGGAACTCCAAACCACTCTAAAACTTTTGGGACACCTCAAATATTAAGAGTAGAAATAGCAGAGACCTTGGGGCCAGAAGGAGCTACATCCAAATCCTTTTGTGTGTTAAGATGCTCTTTTGCGTGGCTGAGAGGCCCAAGTTCCAATCCTGGTTCTGTCACTCCACAGCTGTGGGGTTTTGCGAAGTCCCTTAGCCACAGCACCCCTACCCCCATTCCCCATTGGCTGCAGTTTCCTCAGGTCTAAAGTGAGGCCGCGGCATTAGATTCTTAGATGAACTCAAAGGTCTCCTTCAGGGTCTATGAAAACATCAGGTGGGCTCTCATGCATTGTGCATTTGAAACAGCTGTAGAAAAATGTGTACATGGGCAGCAGTAACCCATGCAACGAAAGACACTGGGCTCCATCGTTAACAATGTATAGATTTCTTTAGGGTCCCCCTCCTCTAGCTGGCTTTAGGGAGCAGTAGCCTATGCAGATAGAGTCACTATCGCTCCAGGGAGGATATGAATCTGTACGTTATGTGGCTATAATTCTCCCCTCTTCCCATAGTTTCTGTTGGAAAGGCTCTTGTTTCAAAGGACAGCTTGGCTCAGAGATTTGGGAATTATTTTTTCTCTGAAGAGCATCAAACTCATTTTACAAAGCCCGAAGGTGTCCCACCCCTGAGAACTGAGGTGAGCAGGACCGTGGACTCACCAACAAAGCTCAGATGCTTGTGGTTCAGGGACCTCCAATTCTTGCCTTGTTTACAAACATCAGTGTGCCCACCCCAGGCCTCCAAGACCCCTGCTTGTTATTATCAAGAAATAAAACTTTTGTGCATAGAGATAATAACAGCAATTAGAGTGATCATCCATGGAGCTCTTTCCACTCGTCAGGCACTCGCCTTGTCAGGCACACCTTATTATCTCGGACAAAGACCTCAGGAAGTAGGTATCACTGCCCCCATTTTATAGATGAGGAAATGGAGGCTCAGATATATTAAAAAACCATCTGACATTGCAGATGTCAGAGCCAGAACTGAAAGCCAGTTCTCCTTATATCTTCACCAATCAACAGAACAGTCGTCAAAAATATATCCTCAAGAACAACAGATATATATGTATTCTAAAAAAGCCCCACCTTTGGGACTTCCCTGGTGGCGCAATGGTTAAGAATCCGCCTTTCAATGCAGGGGACGCGGGTTCTAGCCCTGGTCCGGGAAGATCCCACATGCCGCGGAGCAACTAAGCCCATGCGCCACAAGTACGGAGCCTGCGCTCTAGAGCCCGTGAGCCACAACTCCCGAAGCCCGCGCTCCTACAGGCCGGGCTCCGCAACAAGAGAAACCACCGCAATGAGAAGCCCATGCACCTTAAGGAAGCATAGCCCCTGCTCGCCGCAACTAGAGAAAGCCCACGCGCAAGAACGAAGACCCAACGCAGCCAAAAGTAAATAAAATTACAAAAACACAAAAAAGCCCCACCTTTCTGGAACAGACACAGCCAGTTGAGGGTGTGTGTGGGTGTGTGCGAAAGCATGCAAGTGCACTTAATTTCTGCTTGCTTCCAAACGAGACGTGTGGTGCTTTCATCAGATGCACCGGAGGCCGGAGGCCGGAAGTGGGAGGGCGGGGCTTCAGTTGAGCGGCGGGAATCTGCTGCCACATTGCTAAACACAGCCCGGCCATCCTAGGGAGCTTCAGGAAATTCAGGCAACAGGAGTGGAGGGACCGTGTTAGAAGTGCTCCACACTCCCAAAATGCAGTCCCGGTGGGAAAAAGTACTAATCTGGAATAAGGTGGGCAAAAAGCAAGGCACTCTTTTCGAAATTCATTGGTTGCAAATGAACATGAGTTTAAATTTTATTGTGAGTTTTCCCACCTCAGTGAGCACGTCCGTCTTAGGATCAATGTCTCCCGGGCGCGGGGCTGTATACCTCTTCAGTGGCTTCAGCAGTGACCTTGCATGGGCAATGGGCTCGCTCCCTTTGTTTACAGCTTGCAGCTTCTGAAGTCAGTTTTCCCGGGGATCTGCAGGGGACCCACTGAAGCAACTGGTTTAGCTGCACTTTCTAAACCGCCCAGCCCGCTGGCCCTCATCCCTGCGAGAAGACGATGTGCTTTGGAAGGATCTCTTTGGCTTCTCCAGGTAAAACTGTTTACTTCTCCAGGTAAAACAGTTGTGCTGTAGAGGGCACTGCAAGCAGTTTTTTTTGTTTTTTGTTTTTTAAATTTAATTAATTAATTTATTTATTTATGGCTGCGTTGGGTCTTCGTTGCTATGCGCGGGGTTTCTCTAGTTGCGGTGCTCGGGCTTCTCATTGCGGTGGCTTCTCTTGTTGCAGAGCACAGGCTCTAGGCATACGGGCTTCAGTAGCCGTGGCACGTGGGCTCAGTAGTTGTGGCGCACGGGCTTAGTTGCTCTGCGGAATGTGGGATCTTCCCGGACCAGGGCTTGAACCCGTGTCCCCTGCATTGGCGGGCGGATTCTTAACCACTGCGCCACCAGGGAAGTCCTTGCAAGCAGTTTTTAGTTTATAAGTCAGACCCATGACTTTTGGAGACCAGCTACTTGACCAAAGCCCACAGGAGTTTGTCCTCTCAGCCAGGATGGATAAGATGGTGCTCGGTGATGACCATCACCACCCCATCATCTCCAAAAGGAAGGAACAGATTGTTCCTCTGACATGGAGGAAGAATGTCATAGAAGTTAAGACCCTGGGCTCTGTTTTGCCTGGCAGCATGGCCCTTGGCCGGAGGGTAGTTACTCTCTTTCTTCCTCTGTTTCCTCTAAGAAACCTACCTTACAAGACTGTCCTGGGGATTAAATGAATTGATATGTGCCAAGCACTTAGAACAGCGCCTGGCACTTAGGAAGGAGCTCGAGAAATGTCACCTGTGATGATTATCCCCATTGTGCATTTATATATAAATGTTCTATAGTCTTTAGATAAATGTACATAAACAGGTATTACTCCATTTTGTTGAGAGGAAATGCAAGTTCAGAAGACTGGAATCTAGTTTTTATGAACAAGTTCAGTGCTATTTTCACTATATCAGATACCTCAATTACGATTAAGGCATATAAATATATTTATGTATTATATATGTACATCTATGTGTGTGTATATACATGTTACATATATATATATATATACACACACACACACACACACACACACACACACACACACACCCATGAGTGTGACCCTTTGCTGATAATCAAACACTTTCCATTTCTTATTACGTAAAAAATGATTGGATGTTTTCTGTGTTGAGTGTCTCACCTTTGGGAGTCTGTACTTTTCTCTGAGGTGAACTCTGAGGCCCGCCCTCTCTGCCTTTTTTTGTGTAAATGCAGCATCTCTTTCCATCCTAAAAGTAAGAGAATAGAATAAAGGATCAAAGGACGAAGAGAGCTAAGGCCATTCCAGCCCCTGCTCAGAGGAGCCAGACACTGGGACACACCTTCTTAGTTCCCACTGCCGGCAGACAAATGGGAAATAGGGGAGTTTTTCCTACATCCCCAAATTTCTGCCTCTCTGTCATTCCACTATCATAACTCAGTACGGACCCTAAATCCCAAAGACAGCTCAGTTCTGGGAATCTCTTTCTGATGCACCCCGGGAGAGGGGCAGGGTGATTACTCCTGATGTAGACCTGACCTCACTATGTTTCTCTAAGTACAGCCTGGGACCACAAGCGTCAGAATCACCCGGAGCACTCATTAAGAATGCAGCTTCCCAGTCCGACTGCATTGTGGAGAGAAGCTACATTTTAAAAATCATTTTGTTTCTTATTTTATTATATTTATTAGGGGTTAACACATTTAGTTCTTCTAGAAATGCTAGGTGTATGAGCTGATGACAAAGGATGTTGAGTGTTATTCTTGGGACATAAGTTTTATTTATTTTTTAAATTAAAAAAATTGAAATATAGTTGCTGTACAATATTGTGTTACAGGTGTACAATATCGTGATTCACAATTTTTATTTTTTTGGCCGTACCATGCGGCATGTGGAATCTTAGTGCCCTGACAAGGGATTGAACCCGTGCCCCCTGCAGTGGAAGCACAGAGTCCTAACCACTGGACTGCCAGGGAATTTCCCCCTCCCCCATTTTCCCCACAATTTTTAAAGGTTATACTCCATTTATGATTATTATAACATGTTGGCCGTGTTCCCTGTGTTGTGTTACAATATGTCCTTGTAGCTTATTTTATACATAATAGTTTGTACCTGGGACATAAGTTTTAAATTCTACAGAACACTTATTTTTACGGAAAAAAATGTTTGGAGCAAACCCCTAGCTTCTCCTTCTACTTCCTTTCCTGATGCCCTTTTTTAAACCCTTATGTGGAATTTCCACGTATCTATTTAAGGTCTGAGTCCGTCTCCACCCATGCTGCCTTGATTCTGCAACATTCCCAAAGTGGAAGACATTTTTGAGTTTTTTTTTTTTGGCCACACCATGCGGCATGCGGGACCTTGGTTCCCTGACCAGAGATGGAACCCACGCCCCCTGCAGTGGAAGCGTGGAGTCTTAACCGCTGGACCACCAGGGAAGTCCCCAGTTTTCAGTTTTAAAGGATGTTCTCCTTCAGATCTCTGCAGAGCTGTGTTTCCACAAGACAGTTACACTCAGTGACTGAGAGTCTGAGATTCAGTTATTATTCTGTTCATTTAATTTCACCAATAAATTGTGATAGAATTCAGAACTCTGAGCTACAATAATGTGGAACTTTTAAAAAGCACTTGAAATCCTTGACAGCTGAAGCAGGGACATTTAAACATACGGCAGGGAATCCAACTGTGAAATGTTCTCTCTGTAATCTTACCAAAGAGAGATGTGTTCTGGAAACGATACCTTCCTCCAGGGGAGAAAACACATCTGCTCCGCTCTTC
>NW_006775678.1:1536064-1563046 GCF_000442215.2 Lipotes vexillifer
CGCTCTTCCCATTGTTGCCATTTATAAACCACCAAGTCTTGCAGACTTTTTCTTCCCAGCGTCTCTCATAACCATCCCTTTCATTTTAACTATAGCGGCTTCACGAATGTTCCATTACTCCACACCGTATCTTGGGCAGTGATTCTTTAAATAGTAGTCTGTTGACTAAAGTATTCTATCAAAAGAGCTGGAAGCAGTGGTGTGCTGGCAAACGTATCACAACCAGCTCTTTGGGGAAAGAAGCTGTTTGTAGAACTTGCCAATTTCCATGGTGTAAATACTCCCGCCCAGGCGGATTTCAAACTATCAACTTGATGTCGCTGAATGAGGAACTGGGGAGAGATGAACACAGTCAGCTTTCATGAGTCAGTGCAGGCTGCTGTAAGTCAGCTCCAGCATGTCACTGGCTGGAAGATTAATTTTTCTCAAGCACTGTTTAAATCAGCTACTCTTGAATTCAGCAATCTCCCTGGGCCTCTACTGCCCGGCATGGAAACAGCGAATATGGCCTGTCCACTTTTCTCTATCATAAATACTATGCCAGGCCACTTGATTGGAGAGGCCCTGGCCGTTTAAATGATCTCCCTGCTTCCATCATAGCCCCACAATTGAGAAGCAACACTTAACAAACTCCCTCGGCGATTCTTACACAAGCTGAACAGGGTCACCTTCACAACACTGTCAATCAACCAGACTCCAGTAAAAAATTAAAAACATAAAATAAAATAAACAAGGTCACCTTCTAAGCCCCAATTTAGGTTCAGTGTTCCCTTCCCTGTTTGGAGGGAGGCATCCTCAAACAAGGTAGGGTATGGATTTCCATAATGCCCTGCAGGTGGCCTAATTGGACTTGTGATGGTGCTGGTTTGAAGTGGGCTCCCTTGCTCAAGATGATCCAGAGAGAAGTGGACACCTTCGGGGACGTCTGTGAAGCTCACATTCACCACCTCTTCTCCCAGCTGCCCAAAGAAGTGCATTATTGGAGGCTATATTTGTGTACCTGGCCCCGCCCTCTGTCTGTACAGGATGGGCCAAGCTGGATAAATGGCCTTTCTTCTCTGGGAATTCGGGTTTGGGACTGAGAAAGAGACCAGTAGTGTGGCTCGAGCTGTAATGGGTGAATTCGGGGGATGTCGGCTGCCATTTTTCACTGGCCACGTGGTTTGGGTAGAGGACCAAGTAGAGGGCTGACTGCCGGGAAAGAACAAAGCAGCCGTACTGAGGTGGAAGCCACGGCGAGATTGAAAACGAGGGCTCGTGGCTTCTCAGCAATGCTCTGGTCCCGGTTCAGGCCCATATGAGGCCTGGGGGGATTTCTATTATGGGTTTGGTGAAGCATCTTTGCATGAAGCATGATTTGCCTTAAAATAAATTTCCTGTTTTCATTTTCAGGTGGCTAAACTGGTTTCTATTTCTTGACTCCAAGTTTTGGAATCATCTTTTTTTTCACTGTAATAGTTGCTCTCATTTATACATTTTATTTTTTTATTGAAGTATAATTGATTTACAAGGTTGTGTTAGTTTCAGGTGTACAACAAAGTTATTCAGTTTTATATATACATATATATATGTATATATATTATATATATGTATATATACATATACATATTCTTTTTCAGATTCTTTCCCCTTATAGGTTATTACAAAGTATTGAGTATAGTTCCCTGATGCCTACTTCTTTATGTTGTATTCTGTTCTAAGTGAGGAAGCTCTTGAAAACTCAAGCCATGGACAGGAAGTCATGCCTCTTGCCATGGGAAAGCAGGCCAGCCTCATCGTCCTGCTACTGTTGTTTAAATTGGTTGATCACATAAATGTATAACACACACACAAACACACACACACAGAGCTGAGTAGCTGGTAAATAACCCAATCCACTGACTGACCATACCACTCGACTATTTCGGTCTTTCATCTGTCCAGATATAAAATTAAGTAAAACAAGGTCATTAGTTAATCAAACAGATGCCATATCTGTGACCAGATTTATTGCTGGGACATATTGAGTGATATTTTACTATCAGGTATATAGTCTATATTTCTGACCATTTTCTTTTTATTGGGCCCCTTGAGCTGAGAACATTTGGTGCTATTGTTCTGCTTCTGTTTCATTATACATGTGTTCTTTTTTTTTTTTTAAACATGCCAAGGAATGATGCCTTTTTTTGCCTAAGTATTATTTTAGCACAAACATTATTTTTGCAGTTGCATTTTTTAAAAAAACTTATCTTAAATTTACCGCAGAGCCAAGCATAATACATTCTAGGTAGTTGTATAAGTCACAATTTCTTTCAGGAAATATTATAATAGACAAGGTTTCCATTAAATGCAGGCTTTTATGCTTTCTTAGCTTCCTCCAGGTCATTAACCCTTTCACCTCCAATCATCTTAGCAATAGGACCTAGGCAACTATTATGTAATTGATCATTAGCAAAACAGCCATGGTGGCAAAAAGAAATACTTTTGTAACATACGATGTACATTTAACTTCAAGACTGATGCTTCAATACTCAGTTGATTTGATTATTAAGACTCAAATTAATTCTACCTTAAACTTGAAAAAGTTACATCTATATTACACTTATTTAAAGATCAGTCTTCAGCAGTGAAAAATTAGTGATATTCACATTCCATAATACCCAACTGAAATGTTACTGTTTTATTTTTATTACATTTTATATAGCCAGAAGAATGTCCTTATTTTTGGGAGGTATATAGCCAAAGTATCTAGGGGTAAAGTATCGTGATGTCTGTAATTTACCTTAAAAATGGTTCTCTGTATCTATCTACGTTTCCATGTATCTATCTATGATCTAACCAGATGATCATCTATAAGCAAATATGGCAAAATGTCAACTGTCAGTTTTATGCCATAGGTATGTATGAGCATTCATTATACTGTTGTACTCTTCTGCATCTTTAAATTTTTTCATAATAGGCAGTCCACACATTTATTCAGTCTTTGAGAAGCAAGTTTTATGACATAATTGGCATGTCGTACTTTCTAGGCTTTTTTTTTCTGCACATGTAAGATCAAGAACACTGTACTCTATGTTCTTTCAGGCCCTCTTCCAAGTGCAAAGTCTGAATTTTCACAATTTGAAAGCTTTCTGCTTGCTAGGAGGGTGAATTTCCTGACGACTGTAAAGTTATGTAGGCACAGTTTTTCATTTGAACAATTGAGGTCAATTAAAATGTGTCTGGATCAGAAAGTGTTCAGTGGCTTTCAGGACAACATGCAGATTTATTTTGTATTTTTCATTTCCATTCATACAAGTAGGACATAGTAACTGCTGATGCTAGGAAATGGTTCACTTTAGCAGAACAGACTTTCCTCAGGTTAGAAGCAAACAGCACGAGGAAAGGCACCTAAAGAGCAAAGAGGTAGAAATTGGGGAGCTGAAGACAGTATGGCCAGAATGAATTTCTTTGTGCTTTTAAAAGGAAATGAAGTTGCATGTACTCACTTCTCCTCGATCACTTGCTTTTGGTATTCCTCATATTCCTCTCTAGTCATCCCCTGAGCTGCTGCAGGATCAGATGTACCTTCTTCTTTTTTTTCTTCAGACCTGCCACCAAGTCCTAAATTCTTTACCTGACTACTTATCATAGTTTTCATAAGGAAAGCCATTGTTTCCGCCCCAGAAAAACAATACCAAAAACTCAGACAAAACCTGAAGGGAAAAAAAAAAACCCCACAAAACCTCTAAATATCTACGACGACAGCAACACATTTAAAAGCAGAGGACTTCGCACAGGCTCATCTATTCAAGGGCATAATGACACAGAAGAGTGGTTTGTGCGCTGTAAGCTGGATTAAAGAGGTGAACTCCTTAGTATAGAGAGGCAGATGGTTCAGATTACTAAAGCATACAATCAGACGCAACTGACTACTTTCTGAACTAATACACTGAGCTAATTTCAGAGGGAAAAAATATCCTTCACATTATCCATCCCTCTCCCTACCCATTTCTAAATTTTAAATTATAAGCCAGCAGGGCTTCATCAAGAGTTGGTTCAATTAAATTAATCAGAGCAGACCGATTATATGGCTGTAGTGGAATTTCCAAATTCCAGCCCTTGAGGACAACATCCTGTTGAAAACTGAGTCCAATGAGACTCAAAACCCGAAATGCTTCATTAAGCAAAAATAATCCTTTGATCCATCATTTTATCTCATTGGACTCTAAGTACTATGCAAGGATTTGCTTGAATTCTATACTGTTTCAGCGGTTACTGTGTCCTGTACGTAAATACCCAACCGAGGCAAGTGTAAAAGGGCAAGCCAGAGGGTCCTCTGCTTACATCTGGATTACCCTAGCCTGCTCCTGCATCGTTACACTTCTGCATGGAAATGACGCGCTGGATACTTTAACTGCTCTGATCCAGAAGGTAAGAACACGAGTCAAATCATCAGTGTGTATCGAGGTCACCTTTTCCTCTTACACGCAGTCACTTCCTGGGTGCTCTATTTAAGCTCACTGGCGTTACTTGGAGAAAACTTTTTTTTTTTTTTTTTGGCGGTACGCGGGCCTCTCACTGTTGGGGCCCCTCCCGTTGCGGAGCACAGGCTCCGGACGCGCAGGCCCAGCGGCCATGGCTCACGGGCCCAGCCGCTCCACAGCACGTGGGATCCTCCCGGACCGGGGCACGAACCCGCGCCCCCTGCATCGGCAGGCGGACTCCCAACCACTGCGCCACCAGGGAAGCCCTGGAGAAAACTTTTGACGATGTTTTGTAACACAGATTCTCAGTGGCTGTGGTTTTCTCCAGGTCAAGGGAGGAATTTGAGCATGGCTAAGACTTTAATCTATGTTAGTATCTTTCTAATTAAAGCACTCCAAGAGCAGGTGGGGCAGAGGGGAAAGATACAGCCTATCAGTAACCCATGCTTATTATTTTATCTGTGGGCATGAGCCCTTTCAGGAAATAGATGACTATCCCTCAGATTGTACAGAACTATATAAACTGGATTTTTGCCTAAAATGCTTTTTTTAATGTATTTTAAGATCTGCTTTTCATCTTACTAACCAATTTAAAATTGTTGCTAAAATGGTCTCAATTTGAAAGATTAACAAAGATTTAGGGTGAAATAGAAACTTTTCTCGGTGGTCTCTGATTGAGAACGTACATTCATACTTAGCTCCAATTCTAATTTAAGATGTGTTGCCCGGGACTTAATACATTCAAACCATGATCTCTAAATTATTTAAGATAAAAATCCATTTTATAAGTTATTCTGTTATTAAATTATTAGATTATAAAATTATTAAAATTCCATTTTATTAGGAATTAGGAAATATTATGAATGGTGAGGGTCTCAATTCTAAACTCCAAAGCCAGTTGGTGAAGCAGCCTCTCCCTGTCCAGTCCTCTTCTGTCTGTCTGTGTGTGTGGGATGGGGGGAGGCTGGGGAGGAGGGGTGGGTGTCAAGCATCACAGAAACTCTTACGTGGTAACTACATCAGTGTGACAAATGAATACTCCCTGGTGGTGCTTTATGAAATCAAATCTTCCATTGTCTTCCCAAAAGATGATTCCATTGGAAGTGGGATCACGTCTTTAAAAACTTTTTATTCCTCAATTTATTATAAAGGCCTTTCCACTTGGACATTCAGCAACTATTTGCTGTGTGTGGAATCCTCCAGAAAGGGAAAATAAATACTCCAGGTGAAACAGGACAACTAGGTGTTACCCCTCCTCCAAAGGCTTCTCATCATACTTGAACAAAATCCCAAAACTTTACTATGGCCATGTCCCCAGTGCCCCAACCAGTGTCTAGTTTCCAGCACCGCCCCCCGACCCCCAACAGAAGGCTCACTGATCAGGCTTTAAGTTTCCTCTGATTTCTTTCAAACCTATGTAATTTAATTCTTTAATTTTACATTACTCAGTATTTTCTGTGGGCTTATAGCACAAGGGTCCATTACGTTAGTTTCCATATTCTGAAACCACTTTATAAAGACCATCTTTTACAAAGCTACCAACCCTGAGACAGAAGTATTATGAGGAAACTGAAGTTCATCTTTACTAAGTGGCAAAGTCAAGATTTAAACTCGGATTTGTTTGACGCTAAAGCTCTACTCTTTCCTTTTTATACCACGTGGACTCTCAGAATTGGAATTACTTGGTTGAATGGTGCTTGCCAAAAAGAGGAAAAGATTTTTATAAAACTGCCATTAGAAATGACTAAAAGTTCCAGCTTAGCCACACTATTACCAGTATTTGGTTATTAGAGATGAAAACATCAAATACGTTGTTTTAATTATTTTGTGTTTTTCATTACCAGCAAGGGTAAGCATTGACCCATTATCATTTCTTATTGTCTTCTTATGCTTCCATGTACTGACTCTGCAGGTGGTGGGCCACCACCTGGGGCAGAACGCAAAGCACGTGACACGTGAACCACTATCACAAATCGGGGCCTACTGGGGAAATAACTAACTACTTATTACCCGAGACCAATGAAGGAAAAACGTAAATTTACTAAAATATTTCTTTATTTGAATAAGGTCAATGTCATTTCTTGAATTCCAGCTAGCATCAAATTAACAATCAGAAAAAAACACTTGACAAAACGTTATCCAATTGAAATCAACAGTGGATAGAAAACCCTTTTAAACTTTAAAAGAAATATATTAAACAGGCAACATACAGATCTAAAAAGTTGCAAGTGGTGATTTTACATTAGATCTTATAAATTAAAAAATCCCCAATATAACCATTTGTTCACTATCTCCCTGCGATAAGCACATGGACAGGAAAAGATAATCACATCTTAATATTCACAACTGTCACTTATGTTCTTTACAAGGATTGTATCTCTGCAGTGCAGCGGGTCAGGCAATCTCTTATTCAAGTAATTTTTGTTTTCCCCAAGTTATCAAAAAGTACAACTGTCTGAGATAAAATGTCACAAAAATCACAATCAGCAAAGCAAAAAGTTTTAGCAGGCCATCTTGAAGATGGGGGTTTTCATGGCTTGACCACGATATGAAGATGCTTTTGTACGTTTAAGAGCTGTCAACCAAAGTACCAAGAGCGACAAGCAGCAATCTGGGTTTAGTTTGTAATTGTAATAAACCAGGAGTTTTAGTAAAAAGAACATTAAGTAAAAAATTGTCAGTATAAGAGAATCAGTGCACATTTGCTAATGTCATTGACAATGAAAACGTTACATCAGCTCTCAGCTCAGCGTTGAAGTTAACAAGAGACTTCTTTGTTCACCCCCCCATCTTAGCGCTTCTCAACAGCAGTGTGCTCAGAATCACCTGAGGTGCCTGCTGAATACTGATATGCTGAAGCCCCCACCCCTGGGTTCTGCTTCAGGTGGTTTGGAGCTGAGCCTGGAATCGGTATTCTTAACAAGCACTCCAGGATCCAGATGGACCACAGACCACACTGAGAAACACCATTATCCCTTTAATACATGACAGAATATTGTGGCCTCATAGAGTTTCAAGCTGAATAAAACATTCAAACAATTACAACACAAAGAGGTACATTAAATAAGAGTATTAACCATTATATCGAATATAATTGCATTTCTTTTTTAAAGTGGCATAAGCACAAAGACTTACACTAAAATTGTAAAATCAATTTTGTTTTAATCCAAGGCACCTGTAAAATACTTGCTGGTGTGAGAGAAGTTAAATTCAATTATATAAAACAGTACAGAAATGAAAGAATCCTGGCAGTGACTGATTTTTCCATAGAGCAAACATTTTTTTCCTACAGAAATGAGCTACTTAAAGTTGACGATTTTGAGGAAAATAAACCAAATTTCCAATAATATGGTAACTTGTATGAACCGATTTACTGAGTGATTTTCAGCAAATTAAATCAGTACGAAAGAAAAGAAGGTTCATGCTCGTATACTGCATAGGTCTAACATTTCTTTAAGTTCAGGCACACGTGACCATGGATTTTATAATACTGGATATTTTGCAACCTTTTATCTCAAGAGGATTTCCAAGTCTACAACTGAAACATTCTTCTGAAGGTATTAATTTTTTTTTTCATGGAATAAGAGTAAATTCTGTGATGATGATGTCTCTGAAATATGAATTTCAAAATGCTAACACCACAAGGAAAAATGCTAGCAAAGCAGTTCTGTGTTGGAGTGGCTGTTGGTATGAGAGTGATGGTTAGAATGTTCCTCCTGTTCAGCGTTCCAGGATAAACGCTACTGTAAAAAAGCCGCGCTAGGACCGTTTGCATATGTAGTGCTAGTTAGGTATTGCTATAATGCAGAGTTCTTTAGAGCCTTTGTACGGATTTTCAGCAGTTAGTCCAGTCTGTAAATGACAACTAAGAGCAAATTTATGAAGGCTGTGAAGAATTAAATAGTGCTGTTTACAAAACGGTACTATTTTTGATTCTGTGACAAATGAAAGCTATCGTTTTAGCTATAGCTGGAAGAGGTAAAGTAAAAGAGTATTTTGAAGTCTACATCAGTCGTGAAGACAAAATGTCATTTACAGATTGTTTCTACTACACCTAGAACTATGGGCAACAACCCCTTCCAACCTGATATTTCAAAGTTAACTTACTAACAAGTGCTTCACAATATCCTTAGTTCTGGCGCTAAAAGAAAGAAATCAGAAGTACTAACACTATTTTTTCAAATTTTGCCTCTTCAAAAACTTTAACACTGCTGCTACTGCCTTCTTGATTTCCACAAATATGCAGCATCACAAACGCCAGGTTGCGTGGAGTGATGTAAATCAGAATGCAGTGGTAGTTTTTAATGACCTTAAAATATACTCAGGGCATGCAATCTGAGTTGAATTTAGAGATAACAACGCAGAGTAATTTTCATAATATTGAACTGACACTGTTGGAACATAGACATTCAAGAATATGAGCAACCATGAAATGAACACGTCACTAGGTAAAATACCCATAAAAACCATTGTCAGAGGAATGTTGTCACCTAAACGGTTTTTCAGGCAAAAAGCAGCTCTTAATTCTCCCCTCCAACTTCCTTTAACAGTGAAATATATCACTGATAATCAGAAGGGAAAAAATACCTCAATAAACATTCTGAAGCCTATTATCCAGATCCTAACACTCTCACACAAAACATTCTTTGATTTCAAAGGGAGCTGTATTAGACTCAAGGACTGCAGGACTGAGTCTTCGAGTAGGAAATTCTGGCCTCTAAAAAAAAGGCTTGGGTTACAAAATAAACATGATGGGTAGCTCTCAGACCTCATATTTTGGTGGGGGGGCAAGAGGGCAAGGGTGTTCATGCTAAAGATAGAAACTTGCAACATCAGAGACTTAGGGGTAACTTTCATATACGGGGGTGCCCCCTTTCTGTTATTTACCCTCTGATTTATCAATATTCTGTTCAGTGGTTGTATTCTACTGGCCGGAAATTCACTGAAATTTAAATAGATTTATGTACTATGCACAAATTTACATATGGTTGTCTTTAAGGTTTATTCTTATTCAAGTCAATGTTCAAACAGTTATTTTATACAAAATTTAATAATTTAGACTACGAAGCAATTTAAATACTTAAATTCCCTCAAAAAGACATTTTGTACATACATACATGATGTACACATATGAAAATGGTGATCAAAAGAATTTTTTGGCAGCTGCTTCTTGCTGAGTCCTACGGAAAAAGAGAACAACAACAAAAAAAACTGAAAGAAGTTCTATATACTTTACATTGGAATGAAACAGGATTGCATAAAATGAAAAATGCCTTTTGAAGTATGAAATACATGAAGATAAACATATGTCCTATACATGTATTCCCATGTGAACTGAAATAGACTAGACACAATATTTGCTTTGTATGAACCTAATTTTATAGGTATTGAAAATTCTATTATGGACCTTGATAACTTTATTGAATATCTCAAGTTAAATAAATACAGAAAAATGTTGGGTCAAATTTTAGAGACTTACCTATACATGATATAACCAATGAATAACACCGTTTGTACCACTACAAATACAACAAAGTGCACCGTAGATAAACACGATGGAAATGGCGGTAGTTCTGGACATTTCAGTCTTTCATTTGATGGCTATAAGGCAAAGAACTTTCTATTACAATTAGTCAAATCAGTATTTTAGAAAAGGAAATAAATGTGAAATCTTTATAAAACTCATGGTTTACTGTATAAACTCAAGTATTTTCATTAATTCATCTCATAATTGCCTTCCACCCTCTTAACTTTCACCACCAAACTTTTTGAAAGAGCAGGCAATGTGGGAAGGCCTCCACTCTTTCACTGTCCCGTCACTAACTCATTGCTGTCTGGCTTCTACCTTCATCACAGTGACAATGATTTTAGTGTCCTTGAAGGTCACAGATCACCAATTCCCTCGACACTCCCAGTTTATACTTGCTGTACTAGAGCAATTATTAATAGCAGCATCCTCTCTCTCAAAAGTGTTCTATTTCAGACAATTACACAGTTGCCCTACCGATGAACTACCTGACAGAGATAATGGCCTTTTCTCAGCTCTCATCCACCCCAATCTCCTAACATTCAACATCACTAATTAGTATTCTGGAAAATGTTTCTTTTCCTATTTCCATGATTATTCATTCTATTATAAGCAAGTAATTAAATACTAGGGACAAAGATTTCATCAAAGTATCCAGACAGAATGGCTTCTAAGGTTAGTTGTTCTCAATATGCTCACACCTATGGGACAAAGGTCTTCACTATGTATTGATATATACTACCCACAGCATCAACTTGGCCACTGCAACAAAGGCAAAAGTTGGGGGGAAATAAACTCAAACAGAACTAAGGGAATAGATGATAATGCTTTGGATGGGAGGTAAAATGGTCAATAAGAAAACTATTAAGCTATATTTGAAAAATTGGAAGGGAAGAGGGAAATGCTACAAACATTTGTGAATTTTATAAGGGTTTTCAAAGCCAGTAAATAAGTTAGGAAAAAACTTAAAAGTTCCAGGGATCTGTCTTCTCAATAATATCTCATATGCATGTTAAACTTCAAAAATATGCTACCTATTTTTAATATTTATTGCCTATCTCCAAAAATGTAGATGGGACTTACACTACAAAAAAGACCTAATAAAGTAAATAAAATAAAACTTTAAAAAATGTACCAAGTAATACAGGAAAGTAGCTGGAAACAAACAAAAATCTTGCCTAAAGAAAGCTGCTATCAGCCAGTTTTAGATCTGCACTTCCTGAACAGCCTAGACAGAGAAATATGAATTACCTGGTGCCTGTCTGTCTAACAAGTGGGTGTGTCGAGAGACATTTACCTTGTTCAGAGCTGTTTAAAGGTATCATTACTGATAACAAGAGACATGTTTTTAAAAGAGAACTTATAGAAAAGAACCTAGAACAAAAAGAGTCTGAGATTGTGATGACTCCACTAATTGGAATAGCAATTTATTTTTTAAAAAATTCTATTCAATAGGCTATGGAAGCATGATATGGAACACGTAGACATTTGAATCACATGGAGTAATTCTACCTTGAATATTAAGAAGGAGCACTGGCATTAATTTAAAAGTTATAATATTTTCGGTGGAATATGTGGTTTTCCTTCCAAAAGAAGACTGATAATCATGAACTAGAAGAAAAAAGAGCTTACCACATTTCGCTGCACTAAGTTATCTATGTCCCGCTTCACTATGTGGAGGTGCTCTTTGATGTCATTGAAGTGCTGGGTTGTCTCATAAACGCCCCCTGCAGATCCAGGATGCTGTATGCCACTGACCAGTCTGACAGTTTCACTCACGGAATTCCTGAAATAGAAAATCCTTTTACAATGGAATCACTAGAGAGATGATTTTTACAGTCAGAGATTTCAAATGGTTAGATATATTTCTAAACCCAATGCATCAGATCATTAAAAAAAGAAAAACAGAAAAAAACCCCAGAAACAAAATAAGTATTTTAAAAAATTGTCTTCAAGATCAGAAAATAGTTTATAAAAACTAGATTATGCCTTTATCTTTTACTAAAGGTTGTCTAACCACAGAGAATAATACTAAATAATCTGTGTTAAAAACAATATTATAAATGGCTTGAATAACATAATGGATGATACTCTTAATGAGCTTAAATCTTTCTAAGTGTTTAATGTTGTGCAGTAAAGGATTAACCCATCAGGCCTGGGCTGCCCAAACCCCACACATTCCAAAGGTTTTCAGACCTGGTCCATGACTAGCCCCTGGGAGATAATCTCTATGCTCCTGGAATATGCTGCCTGTTAAGAGTGCCTTTGTCTACCTGGGGCCTTGGGCCGGCCAACAATATGATTTATGTTTGTTTGCCTGGGGCCTTAGGCTGCAGTACCAGTCTGACCTCTAGGGGGACTGAAGATTGAGTAGTTGAGGTCAGTCATGTGGGTGCTCCATGCCTACGTGACTGACCCCTAATAAAGAAAACCCCGACACCAAGGCTTGGGTGAACTTCCTTGGTTGCCAACACTTTGCACGTGTTGTCACGCATCACTGCTGAGAGGAATAAACACCGTCCACGTGACTCCACTGGGAGGGGACAACTGAAAGTTTGTGCCTGGTTTCTCCTTAACTCCACTGTATGAACCTTCTTTCTTTGCTGATTTTATTATATATCCTTTCATTGCAATAAACCATGACTGTGAGTACAGCAGCTTTTCTGAGTTCGGTAAGCACTTCTAGAAGACCACAGAATCTAGAGGCGGTCTCAGGGACTCATAAGACAAATGTATTATCAATAATTCAATTTCTCTTTACAGTTCTATCAGATGTCCCCTATATACAAACCTAGCGCTTCAACCAGAAACCAACTAAAGAACATCTATCTGTTTCAAATATGAAGGAAAAACTGGTTGTTTGGCATACTGAGCAATGGTGTGGTAATCTCCACCATGGTATCTTTTTTGAAGGGTAATTCTGACTTTATACATTTTACCTTACACTGACTTCAGAATATAATCCCCATGTAAGATGTGATTCCACTATTCAGATGTAAGATAAAGAGCTCTACCACTGAGTATGCCATTTGGATATGAGTCTGTAAGCATGATAGTGTAAGAGACGACAATTTTTTTTTTTTTTTAAAATAATGGCAGAAATGTAACAGGGCTATTTATCAAGAAAGAAAGGAACATATTTGAATTTCAGTTTACCTGAAAGTATTACTACTCCCTTTCACCTGTCTTGGTCCTGATGTTCCCTGAGAATATCCTTCACATAAAGCCTCTGTGTCTGGGCTGCTTCTTCTAATCCTGGCCCTTCCCTCCAAGAAGGAGGGTCTAAAACGGAAGGGCCAGTTCAAACTACTGCCTTTCCTCTATACTATCCTCTCCCTGAGGCTTCCTTGTCAAATGCAACCATTCCCTAAACATCACACATACTTTTCTCCTTTGTATCTGTATACAGTCAGCCCTCCTTTTCTGTGGTTTCCACATCCATGGATTCAACCAACCATAGACCAAAAATATTCAGAAAAAAAAATTCCAGAAACTTCTCAAAAGCAAAACTTGAATTTGCCACACAGACAACTATTTACATTGAACTTACAGCTATTTACATAGCAATATGTTATATGAGGTATTATAGGCAATCAAGAGATGGTTTAAAGTATACAGGAGGTTATAAGCAAATACTATACCATTTTATATAAGGGAATTGAGTACCCCTGGATTTTGGTATCTGCAGGGCCCTGGAACCAATCCCATGGATATGAAGGGAATACTGTATATGGGTTTTCTCCCTCATAGAGCATAAGCTACGTGAGAACAGTAATGTCTTTGATTTTCTGACAGCCTTCAACAGTTACAGTGCAATTTGGATGAATGAATAAATAAGTTATCTACCTTATTTCCTTGAAGTAAAGTTTGGTTTAAAAAGTATCAATAAAAGTTGGACTTCCCTGGTGGGTCAGTGGTTAAGAATCTGCCTGTCAATGCAGGGGACATGGGTTCAAGCCCTGGTCTGGGCAGATCCCACATGCCGCGGAGTAACTAAGCCCGTGCGCCACAACTACTGAGCCTGCGCACTAGAGCCTGCGAGCCACAACTACTGAGCCCATGCGCCACAACTACTGAAGCCCGCGCGCCTACAGCCTGTGCTCCACAACAAGAAAAGCCACCGCAATGACAAGCCCACGCATCGCAACAAAGAGTAGCCCCCGCTCCCTGCAGCTAGAGAAAGCCCATGCGCAGCAACGAAGACCCAAGACAGTCAGAAACAAATAAATAAATTTATCAATAAAAGCTTTGCTAGAAGAAAACAACAAAAAAAAGGAACTCAAATATTAAAATTACTTAGAAATAACAGAGTAGGTCAGGCTGAATGTTAAGTATAATAAAAAATCTTCAAAAATTCTACTTGAGTTACACGAGCAATGAAGAGTTAAAAATTTGCTACAAAATATCTCAAGTGCTTTCTGAATAAATGACATCTGTTGATTAAAACTTCTTTGAATGGCATACATGCTCAAGGAAATTCATGTGAGTCTAAGCTTTTCCACTTAAACCCAAATTAAGAATTATATTCTACTATCTCTAAAATACTTACCAAGAATAAAGCATCCCAGAATATACAATCTTCTCACATATCTGCATTTTAAAATATTGCTTCCCAGAGCATGAACTTGCTTACATATACATAAATGTCTTTTTAATACACAAAGACTGAGTCATCATTCATTCACTTGCCTGTTGATTCTGCTAAAGTTTATTTGCTACATGTTATGAGCCACGCAATTTTTAGGGATATAAACTGTGCAAGAAAAATATAATTCCTGCCCTGCTGAGACTAATAGACTAGCAGGAAAGCAATGTGATAGAGGCACATCTACAGTTCTATGAAGAAAGATGCATTTAACTTAGCTGGGCACCCACTGCTGAGTGTTAAAGGATAAAGGAGGGTTCTGTGAGGATGGGATTGTGACGGAAGGAGGGCATATGTAGCTTAGGGAATAGGTCAAGTGAAGAGGGCTGGATAGAACACCAGAGAAGAAATACCTTTTAAGGAATAACAGGAGGATGACCAACAAATTAAGAAAACTAAGAAGAAGCAGAGGCCAAGAACATCAAGAGTAAGTGGTATGCTAGAAGCCTTGGGAAAAAAAAATGTCTCAAGATAGAGGGGGTGGGAAAGGTGTCAATTTCTGCAGAAAGTCCAGCAGGATGAGGACTGAAAGGTACTCATTACAGGGCACCACTGACTGCAGAAAGAACAGTTTGGTGCTTTCAGGACAAATTACAGTGGTTTGGAAACGAAGACAGGCAGTTTGGTCTACTTTTTTAGAAACTCACTAAAAAGGAAGGAAAAAGAGAAGCAATAGTAAAAATAATAGAAAGCGTCAATTAAAGGTTTTGTTTTGATTAGTTTTCAATAATGGAAGAGCAAGCCCTTTTGTATGAGGTGTAAGTTAAAGGTAGAAGACAGAGAAAGGATCACTAAAGAGCAAGGGTCAGAGAAGTAGAAAGAATGGGATCCAGGGCTAAGGACTGGCCTGGACAACAGCTGTGCAGATGGAGACAAGTGTGGGGATGGAGGGTGCAGCACGAAAGAGGAGGTGAAGGAGGAGACAATGTCATCTCCCAGGAAGAATGTCAATGGCAGGCTGAGTTATGGGGCTTGAAGAGAGCGGTGAAGATCTTGAATCAGAGTAGTGAAGATACAGAATGAATACAGATCACTAAATAGCTTAAATATTATATTACAGGGACAGGCTGAAGGTACAGAAGATGATAATTTAGAGCAAGATCCCAGAAGAATATGTGAAAATATTCATGTAAAAATGCCTAGCACAGTACCCAGAATGCAATAGGTACTCAAAAAATTTGGCAAAGGTAAATATGAAATGCTAAATGCTGCCTGCTCACCAAAAAGAACTTATTTAAAAAATTACAACCAATTAATAACACAGCCAACACATACAAATAGCAAAGTTCAAAGAACATTAGTAACTCTGTCCACTGAAAAGGCCCAGAAGCAATTACAATCCAGTAGCATTAAGCACGACACTGTCTTTAAATACCATTTCTCACTGAAAGACCAGGGCTCCAAAGAAAAATGCCTTTGACACGTGTGGGACCGAAATGTACAAGAGAAACCTGGAAAGTCTTACACCTGAAAGGAAGGAAGCTACCAAAGACTACTGGGGTTGCATCAAGAGGATGCAGAAGCTAACCTGTAGGGACAGCTAGCGCCCAAAGATGAAACAATCTGAACATCAATTATAAGGACTAATGTAAAACAGCAAAACATGTTGAACTCCACGAGTTGAAAGACAATCAAACAAACATCACCTCTCACTATCTCATCATTTAACCTTGGTCACCGCCAGAGGACCAACTCGTTACTCTAAAAACATGATAAAAACGAATCAAGTATTTATCCTGCCTTTCCTGAACTATTTCAGGGTAACAAGTAAGTAATCAGAGAAACTCTTTTTAAATGGAGACGGAAGTTTAGAATAAGAGTGTCGTCCTTCTTCAACCTCTAATGAAATGATGGATTCAGGCTACGGCCATCACTGGCGAAAACTTAGGCTGATGGAGGCACTTTATAATGAATGGCTCAGGCTGACAAAATCTGGTTGTTAGTAACTGCTGGACTGGGTGATGGGGATCTGAGAGAAGGCCCTCCTTATATTAGCCTCAACTTTTTTGTATGTTTAAAATTTTCTATAATTAAATAAAAATTGGCAAGGACTTATGGTATGCTAAAAATAGCACCTGAGAGTAGAGATAATGAGTACTAGTTCTGACTGTTTTCATATCATGATCTTTTATCATTCAGAGCCTTTTCCCCTCTTTCTGTAACCTGCAGACAACCGAACTCCATGCTTCTGCTAAAAAAAATTCTATGATCCCCTAAGAGCGTGAAAATCCATGAAACACCCTTTCTATGAAAGGCAAATATTTCCTATCTCTTTGCATTTTTTTCTGAAGCTTATTCAGAAGAAAAAGCTTTAGAGGACAAATTCAGAAATTTGAGTTCAGCTTTTACATTAACTTATTGCATGCATGACATTTGTCCTTCATTAATAAGGGGGAATTTACATGGATTGCTAACTACCCTAAGTAAGTGTTTGCATGGATAATACAACTGGATGGCTAGGCTTTGCTAACCACTAACTGAATCTTAAGATGTTCTAGTTATTACTCTTAAGTCAAACAAGCACAAAACAGTATCTAAAGCATGCTACCATTTACATCAGAAAGAAGGAGATCTAAGAAAATACACATGTGGAGAAGAAATAGAGGAAGAACAAACCAGAAATTAATGGGATGAGTTACCAACAGGGGGTGGATGGGAAAGAGCTAGAAAGGAGGAGAGAATGGAAGTGGGGCAGCAGTGATGAAGAGGAAGTGATACCTCAATGAATATATTCTGGCTCCTAGAACCACAGCACTCACATTCCCTTCGTATACCCAAAATATAAACAATTAAAATCAACCAGGATGTAGGAGAAATGCAAACACTAACAACAAACCTAACTGTATCATAAATCAATATCATAACCATACTGAAGAGAGTGGGGAAGAAGAGAACTAAACTACCTACCTGGAAAACAGGTAGATACTGTAAGGCTAGAGGCAAAAGGAGCTTTACATAAATCATAAATCCATCACTATATGTGTTTCTCATAGGAATATGGCTTAATAATTTGAAACCACTTTATGTATACTTTATGCACACACTAAAACTATATCAATAAGTAAATACATTATAGATAAGAACCAGGTTTCTCCCTATCGGAGAAACAATTTTCAAATAGGGAAAGGAGGAAGGCTAAAATCAGCCCTTGAGTTTTCAGTTCAGTCCAGTCCAACCAAAATCCAGAGTATCTATATAATCTCGTGGTATACAAACGTAGAGTAAGGGATACAAAAATATGTGTATATGTGTGATTAGTATACATTCACATATTCCCTAGACCTGCCCACTGAGAGAGCCTAGATGCAATGGCACCCTAGTAGTAATGAGTATACCTAGTGCCCAGATCTTGGTTTCTAAATACTTTTCTCCAATAAAAGGAATCAGGGCTCACTGAGAAGTGGTTGATTCTAGAGCTGGGGCACAGAAAATACAAGATGAGCTTGAAACATATTACAGTACCAGAAAGTAGAGAAATATTTTTAAAAGATGGGGGTTTGTTGAAAGAACACAGAAGCCAACCTGAAGGAGTTCCTAACGACCAGAGCTGAAACAATTTGAACAACAAAATAAATAATGATATACAGGATTATAACCCACAGAATAAATAATCCATGAGTCCACACTGATATAAGCAGATTAAATAAATAAATGGGGGAGAAGGAGTAGTGGTCCTTACAGAATGCCAGTAAGTAGATATAGAAGGAATTATGGAAATAGAAAAACCAGCATTTGGTAAACACCACATTCTTGTTTCAGATAAAACATCAATGGATGCTAAAATTAGTGAGCTAAAAGTTAAAGTGAAACAGGATATTTACAAAGACTCAAAGTATCTTTCCCCAAATATTTATTAACCACCAAGGGAAAGATAGTAACTTCAGAGAAACCGGGAAGAAACAACAATATCCAAGTGATCACAGCCAACATCATCAGTTATAAGACATACCAACAGCATGAACATGATGCACTGTTGTATTCTTGTCAAAAATGCAGAACCTCCATCCAATCATGAGTAAATACCAGACAAACCCAAACTGAGGAACCAAATTGGTCCAATGAATTAATCAATGTTCTTGAAAATTGCCATGGTCATGAAAGACAAGGAAATATGAACTATTTCAGACTGCAGAAGTCAAGAGAAATAACTAAATGCAACGTGCAATACTGGACAGGATCTCAGAATGAAAAAGGCACTGGTAGAAAACTGGTGAAATTTGAGTAGATCATTAGTTTAGTTAATAGTACTGTACCAATGTTAATTTCTCCATTCTGACAATTGTACTGTGGTTATGTAAGATGTTAACATCGGGGGAAAGATAAGTGAGGGATATATGAGGGATATGTCCTTATTTTTTCTTGCAATGTCTAAAGTCTAAAATTAGATCAAAATATTTTTTTAAATGTTAAATTGATCTGGTCTGTTTCTCAAACAGTTTAGCTATTCATTTAACATCATAAATATTTTAATCATGAGTTTAAAAAACTTGAAGATTTTTTTAAAAAATGCCAAACAGTACAACTGAAAGAAATACAAATTTGCAGTTACAAGTTAGGCTGCCTGTAATCTCTAGGTGTTAAATGTTATCACCTTCTGTTTAACCTCACTCGTTTTAATTTTCCAGTCCTAAAGAACTCACCTTAACACTCTAGTTTGTCAAGGGCTGTACTGGCTGGGGCAGTGCCCTAACGTATTAGCTTATGACATGTAACATGTCGGCTGTTTCTCTGCTTCAGGTATTGAATGCTAATTATCTGGTAAGTGAATCCTTTTTAAAAACCTATCATTCAATGTTCCAAGGACACAGTGTCTCCTCTCTGCAGCCACCCTTTGCCCAGGCTCTCTTAGGGTACAACACAGGATGAAAAAGAGGTAGTCACACATAGCATATTTCCTTCAAAATGGTTTCATTCCATCAAAAAGAAGTTCCGGCATCAGGTATGTTTGTTCTACAGACCTGTAATACTATGCATGCTTATTCCTCCAGTTATTTTTCCTAGGATTGTTATGTATCACCCATATTCTTTTTATATTTTAGAAATGCACAAATGCTGTCAAACGACTGTGACAAAACCTTTTTTTTTTTCTTTAAGATGCTAAAGCATCTTTTTCTTTTCTAGCTTGGAACAAATAAAAAAAAATTTAGACAGGTTTCCTAAATATCGAAAGTCCCCGTATACTTTACATTCCCCTATTTACAAAATAATCTAGAACACGATTCTTACTCATGCTGCAGTCTTACAACAATAATGTGCTTGCATATGCAGAGAAGTCATGAATTTAGGATAAAGGTATCACGCAACACTCAGACATTACTGTTGTATACTTACTTCATTTCATTTACTTGTCTCAGAATCTCATGCTGAGTGTTCACAACAGTATCCAGTTCTTGTTGAGTGGTCTGGAGAAAAAAACAAAAGATGACCACCCAGCTCAATAATCCCCATTCTACAGAACATACAGCTTCTCTTTTCTACCTCTCCGCCACCGAAGGCTAATAACTAAGGCATATCTGCATATTTTCAACGCTCACCTGTCCATGCTGCCCTGGGATTCCTGCTCCTCTTTTAGAGAGCTCCTCCGTCAAGGAAGAGACATACCTTCTCTGTTCATCAAGAATCATATCTAACTGTCGGTTCAGCTGCTTGATTTCAAGATGAATACGATTCTGTCCTTCAAAGATTTGTCTCAGCTCACGATCTCCTACACTCTCAAATAATTCATCTGCTGAAATGGAAATTACAAATCAAAATTATTAGAATCACCTACACATAGTTTTCAAATTACTGTAAGTGACCAAAGCACTAACATATACTAGAATAAGAACATCATCAACACAGCGTTATGATCTTCCCACAGTGTTAAACATGCATGTAATTAATTCAATCGTGATTAAATTACTAATTGTTTTCACCATCTCTGGTGGTTGAATACTTATTATAAATTAGGTCTGAATTTTTTCACCTAAAAATTGTTTTGTCTTTTAAATAGACTGTGTGATTCTATTTACAGGGGCAGGCAGAACTAATCTAATTTGTTGCCTCTGGAAGGGGGTTGACTTGAAAGAGGTAAGGGAACTTTCTGGGGTGATAAAAATATTCTATATACTGATCTGAGTGATGGTTAAAGGGGTATACACATTTGTCAAAATTCATCAAACTATTCTCTTAAAATTTATGCATTTTACTTACATAAAAGATTAAGAAATGGAGTTGAGAACAGCTGATTTTCCTTTTATTCCTGACCATGCTTAAATCAGATCATTTCATTCAAACGCTTACTACAATAAGCTTCAGGATATATTCACAAATCATATGGGATGTTTAAAACAAATCCAAGGAAAAAATAAAACTTACCTTTCATTTTTATCTTCATTAAATCTGAATCACACTGTTAATCATTTATATTAACACACTACTTAGTTCAAAAGCTAGCCCAGGCTTTATTAAATATAGCCTTGATCATTTGTGCTCATAGGGAACCGAGATCATAAAAGTTAGCAGATTATATATAGTCCCTCTATTTGGCCTTATCTTGTTTTGTTTTTGACATGTAGCCCATGTAAGTTCTTAATTACATTAGCTTAGACCAATATTTAAAAATTTTCAACCTTTAATGTCCAGAATTCTGTTGAGTAGTAAGAGGAGTCGGTAATTACTTCACGTTACTCTCGCAAGTCTTGATAGTTTTCAAGTGTTCGCTCTATATTACTAAAGTAATTGTGTGTCACTAAAAGGAAAGAAATAAACCTTGGACGGTTTCATTCAACGAATATTTACTGAGTCTCAACTACTACGTCAGCACCGCTGTTGTTTTTCTAGGCTTAGGGGACACAGAAGTAGACACAGCAAACAAAGACCCCTGCGCTCACAGAGCTTACACTCCAACGGTTCACTGTCCACATCATCCAGGTACTCCCGACTGCACACTTCACTACGCGATACTCTTCCCGGTAAAAACATCAATCTCCGAGCCCTTTAAAGACTGAAGATTTGTTTAAAAATTATTTCTCGAAATTACTTGGAATGTGCCAGATCACAGAGCAAAGATAAAATGAATGAAGTGCCAGGTGACACATAAGTGCCACAGCTATTGCTGCAGCGGAGGACAGCTCTGCTCCAACTCACCAGGCTGCCCTTGAAGGTCAGGGTGGTCCTTCTGGAATTCCTCCTTTTTTTTATCCAATTCTTGTTGAAAGTGCTCAAATTCCTCCTGGTACTTTTCTTTTTCTTTCTCAGAAATTTCTTTATCTGGTGTAGGCTTTTTTGGAGTTTAAGAATAGATCATTAAAAAAATTAAAAAGAAAATAATAAACCTCAATATATGTTCTTTTTCTCATTTTAACTACTCTACCACTAGTTGAAAGGTTAATTTACTCTTGCTACTAATATTACAACAAAATATAAAAATAGCCACTACCATTTACTGAGTGCTTGCCAGAGGGCACTGTCTTTAATGTTTACAACGTTAAGGTGGCCAGTACAAACATCTCAGTTTTACCAGTGAAGAAATGGAGCGTTACAGAGGTTAAGTAACTTGTACCAGGTCATAACGGCAATATCTGGCAGAAGCAAGATCCAAACCTAAGTCAGTCTTCTCAAGTTTTCAGCTACGAGGCAGTACCACTGAACTACAGATAAACTTTTGGAAAAAAATGAGTATACTTACCGGCTCTTTCCCAGGCTCAGTCAACTGGAAAGTCAGAAAAGAAAGGACATCATGGTCATCTACAAAGTAAAAGAAAAAAATCTGAAAAAGTTCTGTAATAGATTATTTTTATGGTTGTGAATTTACTTTATAGACATCTGTTGCTTTAAAATAATAATCAATAAGGGAAACAACAAAAATTTGCTCTAATTTGGTAAAGGCAACGGTGCTCTGTGAGCTTAGAGACAAAAATTCATCTGACTTATATTAGAACTAGGTTAGAATTCACTTTTTAAAATCCTAAACCAGAACATTTAGCTGTGTTTAACACATGATGGATGTTTAATAAATGTCTGATAAGGGAATGAACAAACAAATGAAGGGTCAAAACAAGTCCAAACTCCTAATTCTGGCAGCAAGATCCTCCTTTATTTTTCCACAAATCTCCTTCATGCACTGCGTCCCAGTCAAGTGAGACAAAATCCTGTTCTTCAGGTATTTCCTGTTCCTATCTGTCTCTGAACCTTTCTTATAGTGCTTATCAGTCCCAGCCTTACTTTCCTGTTTTAACCATGACACTGCTCTGTCCTGGATTACTGGGACAGTCCTGATTTACCTGTGTTGCCCTGGCAATACTAATAGCATCTCCTGTTACTCCCAAAGCATCTCGATTAGAATATGATTACTTTTCTATATATTATTTGTATTTGTTTCCCTCATACAGATCTTATTTCACCTAAAATCGTATTAAAAAATCAAATTAGGGGCTTCCCTGGTGGCGCAGTGGTTGAGAGTCCGCCTGCTGATGCAGGGGACACGGGTTCGTGCCCCCGTCGGGGAAGATCCCACATGCCGTGGAGCGGCTGGGCCCGTGAGCCATGGCTGCTGAGCCTGTGCGTCCAGAGCCTGTGCTCCGTAACAGGAGAGGCCACAATGGACAGTGAGAGGCCCGCGTACCGCAAAAATAAATAAATAAATAAATATATAAAAATCAAATTCATTTCAAGCTGTTTAAGCTAAAAACAGCTAACAGATCAAACCTCATAACATCGAACTACAATACTCATCCTGGCTAGTGTCACATTCACAAAGCAAGAGAGATGAATTTCCACTGCAGCAATCTCTTTGCTTTCTGAAACTTTTATGGAGATCTAGATATATAGCCAGATTAAAGAGAAAATTGTAATACCATAGTGTAGGTTAGGTAACACTAGGAGAAGTCACGCAGTGTTAATAGAGCCCTAGACCCAGGAGCCAGAAATCTAAACCAAGTCCTGCCTGCGTCTGAGTTATTGGCCATGTGATCTTTAGAAAGCCCTTTAAATCCAAGATTTGACCAAGTCACCTAAAAATCGGTTAAATATGATCTATCCTTTCTCCTTCCCTCCTTGTTCTATTGTAAGGAAAAATTCACATATTTGAAAATAATAAAAATATTATACAATATGAACACAAGATGGTGTTAACATCCAATGATAAGTTCATTTAACACCACTCATGGAAAAAAAAGGGTAAGTACATCTTCTTTAAAGTTTAGCCCCCAATAATATTTCCTCAGGCTACCAAATTCATTTAAATGTGCTGTGGCAGCTCTCAGGATCCTAAAACACTTGGCAGTTAACCTTTTAAATGTTTCCTTCACTATAAAATATCACACCCAAACTGACAGTCTAATTTACATAATTGCACATAGCCCCAGGCAACTGTAAACCTACAGAAAGCAGAGGATCAGCAGTCCCAAGAGACCCAAAAGACTGGCACCCCAGATCATGGAAGGTTACAACCAGTCTTAAAAGGTTAAAAGCAAACAACGCTACCCATCTCCAAAATACATTCTTCCCAATAAAATTCATTTCACAACCTTTCAATATTAAAAGATACCAAGATTTTACCTGCAAGACCTCCAGTTGCAGCAGATATTCCAAAATGCCCCTGTGCAGGGATAATCATATTTTCCACTTTGGTGCAAAATTCATAATCATTTTTGTCTGGTGTGAAGCCATTATTGATCATTACCTAGAAAGACAAACTGTAGCTATAGCTTTTACAAAGATCTTGTAAAACAAATCTCAAGCAGTCAGTTTATGACTATTTGATCTTTATATTTGGTCTAATAACCACCAAAAAGCTATCAGCTTCAAATCATTATGCTGTATACCTTAAACTTACAGTGTTGTATGTTAATTACATCTCAATAAAATTGGAAGAAAAAATGAAAATAAAAAAAATTTATAAGCTGTAATCCCTTGTCCATTAAATAAACTCACTTATTTGGTATCATTATACAATGAGATAATTCACTTCAGAAAATGGTTTTTGCCCTACTGTGTGTCAAAGGCTTAAAAATAAAAATCTGATAACTTTCCATGAAAATCTTTCTAAAGTAGAATGTGGTTCACCTTCTCTAGAGAAGACCTAAGGAACCAACGTGATTACTTTCTCTGAATGGTTCCTACAGAAGAGGGATCAGGCTTGGTCTGAAACTCCAGTGACAAAGCGACAACGAGTAAGTTAAATTGACAATTTTTTACTATAGCAAGTTAAGAATTAAACAGATTGCCTCAGCAAGTAGTGAACTCCTCTTCATTAAATTAGGGGGGTGGGCTTCCCTGGTGGCGCAGCGGTTGAGAGTCCGCCTGCCGATGCAGGGGACACGGGTTCGTGCCCCGGTCCGGGAAGATCCCACATGCCGCGGAGCGGCTGGGCCCGTGAGCCATGGCCGCTGAGCCTGCGCGTCCAGAGCCTGTGCTCCACAACGGGAGAGGCCACAACAGTGAGAGGCCCACATACTGCCAAAAATAAATAAATAAAATTTAAAAAATAGGGGGGTAACTGGACTGTACTAAGTTAGCAGAGAGTCAGCAAAAGTGACAAGTCATATAGACAAAAAAAGGCAGAAAATGAAAAAAACAGAAAGACACACAAGCTTCTACGTTTCAGAATGTATTTTTGAAATAATGACCCTACATGTCTTAAACGAACTTTGGAAATCTAAGCAAGCACAGGAATCCACCTGGCACATGAATATTCTTCTCATGAGCCCAGTCAAGCAGTGGTCTGGCCTCTTCAATACCTTTCACTTCTAGCAACCCAACCACTAGCCCCACCCTAAAGAAGAGCCATCGAGATAGAGTGGAAGCAAAGGGAGTAGGTACACGGCACCAGAGTAAGGGCACTTCTATCATTATTACCACCAGATGCAAAGTTTCGTTAGTGACACTTAAGATAAAGTCATACAGGTAAAATGTGACAGTACTTGATCCAAATTTTTAGCAAAAGAGTAAGGGACAGGGCAATATGAAGGGTTAATCTCTATATAACGTAGGATGGCAACATGGGAACTCCTACCAATTTTTTAAAAATCACCTGCCATTTATTGACCAATATTAATATTTCTGTTTCCTCTGCTCAGTAATGTTCCTATCTGAGTTTATAGCATGTACAACTGATTCTCCTACAGTCTTTCAAATCGCCCATCAGTAAGACATTTGCCTTTGAGAGATAAAAAAAGAAGTGTTAAGTTAATCATATTCTAAAATTAATATTAAGAGCTTTCAACTCTTCAATATTTTTTCCTTGAGCCCTAAGAAATTGAAAATCCATCCGAAGTATTTACTATCCAGTTCTAATTCTTTAAACAAACAAAAAAAAGGTACAATATATTCACTGCACGATGAGTTTGGAGGAACCTTAGGGCTGTGACTGTACAGGTACAATATATCCACTGATTAATATCAGTAACGCTTCTTTCAGATTACAGATAACATCCCCTATTCATCTTACAGTTTCGACCCGTTGTTAAATACCATGCTTGCAGTATTTAAAATCTTGTTTTGGAATTCCCTGGCGGTCCAGTGGTCAGGACCCCACGCTTCCACTGCTGAGGGCGTGGGTTTGATCCCTGGTCGGGGGAACTAAGATCCTACGTGCCACACGGCGTGGCCAAAAAAAAAAAGTGTATAATATCTTGTTTTGACATATTTCCTCCACTAACAGCATTTCTTTTTCCCCTTGCTTTGTTTTTCCCTCCAAAGCTCAAACAACTGGGAGCTAAAGATGTAAGTACATTTAATAAACATTTCTTGAGTACTAAACATGGACACAATATTAGGGAGTATGAGGAATGTAGGATATAGTGCCTGCACTGAGATGTGTACAACCAGACTGATGAGAAAAGACATACAAACCATAATTAACTAGCAAGTCAAGACAACATATTTTAAAGGGCAAATAAGCACCAGAGGAAAAGAAACACTTATAGAGTTTAAGAGAGATCATTACGAGCTGATGTTTGGGAAATCTGATGGAAAGGGATCCTGAACTAGTATGTTCAAGAATGAGCACGACTCTGCCAGGTAGAGAGGAAAGGGGAGAGTATTACAGGAAGGGGCAGCAGACGGAGCAAGCACACAAAGGCTAGGACCGTTAAGTCACAACCAGATGTCCTGCCAAGTCTCTCTAAAATGTATTCTTCAGAACACTGGCTCTATAGACATTCACAGATACAAGGTGAAAAGAGAATTCCATGGCCCAGTAAGCCTAAAGAATGAGGGGTTTAATAAAGGTTCTTTATTTCAGGACTTCCCAGCGTCTTTAACGTGCTTGTATGCACAGACCTCCCAATCTTATCTGACCATGGAACTCTTTTGGGGGTTCTGCGGGATTACTGTTTTGCGAACTGCTGGTAGGGCTGACGGCCTCACTGCACGGGGTCGTG
>NW_006775678.1:1563120-1564882 GCF_000442215.2 Lipotes vexillifer
TGCACGGGGTGGGGTAGGCAGCCTCCCTGTGATCTGTGTACTCAGGTGTGTGTCTGTACTCGCCATGGCTGGTACCTGGGTTCTGCCACATGAAGGTAAGCATGACCTACTGATGCCCCTGATGAAACTGTACAGGATGTATAATAATTCCAGTGGAACTCAAATCCAAGTTAGTCATAATAGACTGGACAATGCCTCTATTCTGAGGTCTCTAAATTAGTTTGGAATTTAAGACTAAGCTAATACAAAGTTTTCCAAATAACTGTCTTTTTCAGAGTTTATACAAAGGAGTGCAAGGCTGGCTCATGATTTAGGGAAAAGAAAAATGTATACAAGATAGTCTTTACTTATAAGCACTATATAACCAGGTACTGATGGCATTGTTAAAAATGCAATGTTCACATGGTATTAGTGACCTTAGTTATTATAACTGCCTGCTGAGTATATCCACCTAACCTAAATATTAACCCAAACTCAATTTGTCTACAACTAAACTCCTTACCAACTGTCTGCCTTCCCACTCCTCCCTCAAACACAAAGAAATGTGCTGCTTTTTGGTTAGTTAATGGTACCATTTAGTTGAACACTGGCCAGAAATTCAGGAACTATCTTTGACTCCACAACTATATTCACTCTCCCAGCCCCAAGTCAACTAGTACTAAGTTCTGTAGTCTCCACCTCCTAATCATCTCTTCTTTCCTCTACCCTCGTTCAGACCACAAGTGGAGTCTTGCCGCTAAAATAGTGCTGGGTTCAAATCACAGTTCTGTTACTTATGTGGTAAGACACTGTCCAAGTTACTTAAACTCTCCCATATTCACTTTCCCCATTTATAAAATGGGGATGCCTTCCCCATAGGGCTGTTGGAATAAATGAGAAATATTTGCAAACGATATATGTGACAAGGGGTTAATATCCAAAATATACAAAGAACTCATACAAGTCAACATCAGAAAAGCAAACAACGAGATTAAAAAATGGGCAGAGGATCTGACTAGACACTTGTCCAAAGACATACAGATAGCCAACAGGTACAGGAAAAGATGCTCCACATCACTAATCATCAGGGAAGTGCAGATCAAAACCACAATGAGACATCACCTCACATCTGTTCAGAAGGGCTATTATCTAAAAGACAACAAATAACAGATGCTGGTGAGGGTGTGGAGAAAAGGGAACCCTTGTGCACTGTTGGGCAGAAATGTAAATTGGTACAACCACTATGGAAAGCAGCATGGAGATTATTTCTCAAAAAATTTAAAACAGAACTACCATTGGATCTAGCAACTCCACTCCGGGGTACTTATCCAAAGGAAATGAAAACACTAATGAGAAAAAATATAGGCACCCCTACGTTCACTGCAGCATTATTTACAACAGCCAATATATGGAAGCAACCTAAGTGCCCACCAACAGATGAATGGATAAAGATGTAGTACATATATACAACAGAATATTCCTCAGCCATAAAAAGATTGAAATCTTGCCATTTGCAACAACATGGATGGACCTAGAGGGTGTTATGCTAAGTGAAGTAAGTCAGACAGAGAAAGACAAGTACTGTATGATTTCACTTATATGTGGAATCTAAAAAACAAATGAACAAACAGAACAAAACAGAGTCAGACACAGAGCACAAACAGGTGGTTGCCAGAGGGGAGGGAATTGGCAGGGAGGAGAGAAATAGGTGAGAGAGAGTGAGAGGTACAACCTTCCAGTTGCAAGATAAATGAGTCACAGGTATGAAACGCACAGTGTAGGG
>NW_006775678.1:1564892-1565722 GCF_000442215.2 Lipotes vexillifer
CACAGTGTGGGGAAATCAGTCAATAATTATGAAATATCTTTGTATGGTGATAGATAACTGGACTTATCACGGTGGTCATTTTGAAATGTACAGAAATACTGAATCACTACATTGTACACCAGGAACTAACATAGTGTTATAGGACAATTTTACTTGAAAAACAAACAAACAAACAAACATATAGTACTAGATTTGTGGATACCAGCAGTAGCAGATGGGGGTGGGGGAACTGGATGAAGACAGTCAAAAGGGATAAACTTCCAGTTATAAGATAAATTAAGTACTAGGGATGTAATGTACAACACGGTAAGTATAATCAACACTGCCGTCTTACATATGAAAATGGTTAAAAGAGTAAATCCTAAGAGTTCTAATCAGAAGGAAAAAAAAAGTTTGACATCACTATTTTATTTTTTAAATTTTATTTTACATATGCAGTTTTATTTCAGTTTGGAAATCATGCATGAAATATGATCTAATAAAAAATTCTAATCTAATATAAATTTTTTTTTTCTATTTAATTCTCCATCTGAGATGATGGATGTCCACTAAACTCGCTGTGGTCATCATTTCACGACGTATGTAAATCAAATCGTTATGCTGTACACCCTAAACTTCTACAGTGCTGTAGGTCAACTACATCTCAATAAAACTGGAAGAAAAAAGAAAATGTGAGAAACTGCATGTACAGTACCAAGTACAGGTCGTGGCTCATTTACAGCAAGGAGGCTAAAATCATCCTATTTTTTGCTCCTTTCACAAATACCATTAAAATAACACTGCTGCCTAAGTCATCTTCCTCAACTGTAAACCTGATCATTTCACATTCC
>NW_006775678.1:1565751-1573952 GCF_000442215.2 Lipotes vexillifer
ATTCCTGCTTAAAACTCTGTAAACTGTTCCTTACAGGATAAACTACACAGAGGGCTGCGAGACTTGTTACTGCCAACCTTTCAACCTCACTCTCCAAATCTCTGTCCTCCAGCCATACCAACTATTTGCCTTTCCCAAATCTTTCAACAGTCCCGATGCCTGTTTTCTCTGCCTGGAATATGCACTCCATCTAGGAAACTTCTACTTCTCCTTCAAGGTGCAGCTCAACTCTGAGAAACTGTTCCTGACTTTCAACTCTCCAGCGTGGCAGAGTTACAGGATTCTAACCTCCTGATCCCTTAAATTTACCACATAGCATACTAACATTACATAAGCATAATGTTACATAATGTCACCTCCATTAGACAAGCTCTTTGGAGAAAATGACCTTTGTCTTATTCATATTTGTGTGGCACACAGTAGAATGCCTAAACATTCACCGACTAAACACAAACCTACGGCAAATTTGACAACACATGACCACTTACACCGAGCTCTGAAGCCACTTCTGCTCTCTCAGAGTAACACTGATGAGTATGCGAACAATATCCAAATTTAAAATGCATTGAATTTCTATCAAAGATTCAGAATGAGAAGTCATACTAGAATATTGTTCATTTGATTATCTCTAAATGCATGTTACTTACTGTCAATGTTTTCTGGTAATACGTAATCTTTGCCCGGACAGGATAGGGTTTATTACGAAAGTCCCTTTGGCAACTTGCTAAAGCTTGATTAGCACCATCACTATAGTGTGAGGGAAAGGAAGACAAACAAGAAACTTAAAGCTTCTCGATACGTTAAAAACTCACTATTTAAAATGATTAATGTCCAGAAAGGCCAAAACAAAATCAAGTTATGACAAAGCTTGGGATATTTGAAGTTATTTATGCAGATAACACCAAGTTGACACATGAGTTTTTCAGGACTCTGGATAACAAAAGGAGCCAATGTTACCACAGCTGCCTGCTGGCAAGGGGAAGGGATACTCTTCCTCTCCACAAGACTAGGGCAGGGTCAGAGTCACATACGGTGCTTTCAAAAACGCAGATTCCTAGATCCCACCCTCAATCAGCTGAAGCAGAATCACAAGGGGGAGGCTTGGACCTCTTGTTTAAATATTTCAATGGGTGGTCATGATGAACTACCAGAGTTACAAATCACTAAGGTAGGAAAGTAATTTTTCTTACAGTTCACTGACTGGCTAAAAGGTAATCCCCCCAACAAACATGTGAAAATTAAAAATGTACATACCTGATTCATACACATTATAAATATACTGAACACTCGGAAGTTTTGTAGCCCACTGAGAATCTTTTCAATACAGCAATACAAAGGCTGAATGACATGGCACACATTGCTTAGTCATTAGGTTGGTTAAGGCTCTGAACTTTACTTTTTAAAGATCCCTCTTAATAAAGATGAAAAAACATGACTATTGTTATCACTGAGAGCCAGGAATGTTTTATCAAACTTTAAAGGTACTATTTAATTTCAGGTTAACTACAACACATTTTTATGTTTGAAATCTAGGTGGTCCACAGAAAGAACTTTAAAACAAAACCAAATTAAGGTAAGACCTTTCCACTAGGTTACAAAAAACATCTCAAGGAAAAGAATAATCTTACTTCATCTGGAAAATGTTCAGATTTGAAACAATATATTTTATAAGGTTTCTAAAAAGAAGCTGAAATCAGGAATAACGTAAAAAATATACACTTACTTTTGATGGTCATACTGAATTTGTCCATTGTTGCCTATAATCACTATTGCAGGATTATTTTTCTATAAATAAAGAGAATGTATTTGTTTTAAAGTCCTTAGACCAAAGAAGTATAGATCATTCTGGGTGTGCTATAAGTTCTCTTACACCTCTAAAATCCTAGGACACTGTGAGCATGGGACTGGTGTGGGACTTCTGGGAGCTCAGTAACAGGAGGACTAACATGGCCTCAGCATTCAAGGAGCTCAATGTTAAAGCTCTCCTTTAAATTGCTAATCATGACCTCGGATAGTCAGCGGACAAACTACTGACTGAAACAATGATCATCAGTCTTAGGGCTGCTAAAGCACAAGTTAATGTTAAATACATTTTGGTCTTAACTGTTTTAGAGAAATCGGCTGATCAAAAAGTGTGATTAACATATATGAAAACATATCAACATGTGAGCTAGCAGTAGTTATGCCCATATTTTCATGAAAACAAACAGTAATAATCTTCTAAACATTAAGCACCTACATCTAAATGACTCATGCTGATCCATCAAAATTATTAAGCATAGGGGCTTCCCTGGTGGCGCAGCGGTTGAGAGTCCGCCTGCCGATGCAGGGGACACGGGTTCGTGCCCCGGTCCGGGAAGATCCCACACGCCGCGGAGCGGCTGGGCCCGTGAGCCATGGCTGCTGAGCCTGCGCGTCCGGAGCCTGTGCTCCACAACGGGAGAGGCCACAACAGTGAGAGGCCCGCGTACCGCAAAAAGAAAAAAAAGTATTAAGTATAAACAGGGTGATGGGGAGATGGGTACTGCAAAGTTCTCAGACCTGAGGTTCCACTGTTACCTCAAGTTGGTAGATGACAAATCGTGAACTCCTAGCTTTAAATTTATAAATTCCCAGCTATGTAAAGACTAATCGTAACACTTAAAATACAGTTTGGGGAGTCCTCTACTATTAAACTGACAAAAGTGTTAAATAAGCTATATTGTTCACAGCCTAACTTTGTCAGCAAATATATTAAAATGGCTAACAGTCCTGAAAACAAATATACCTTTCCATCATTGTCAAAAGAATCAAAAAATATTCCAACACCATTCCACATATCAGCTGATCCAAACACAGGACCCTCCAAGCCTTGATTTTCTGTATACCAAATTGCCTGTAAATACATAACACAGGACCTTTAGAGACTAGTGGTATATGCATTTATACAAATTTTCCAAGTTAAAGAAATGACCATACCAGGCCATCAGCTCCAATCCGACCTCTTCCAGTCACTCGAAATGTCACCTCAACTTCCCAGTTCTCAAAGGCTGCTTTTGTCTTTGTCCACACCGATCCTCTCTGGCTTTTTAAAGATGGTGCTATTCGAATTTGATCTGAACTTGGAATAGCATCTAGAATAGAAATCAGGGAAGAAAAGTTTTGTTATAATTAGATAAAACTCAATGAATCACCACCAAACTGTTATATATACCTACTGAGACCTAAGTTTAACTCAGTTACCCGTATGGTAACTTTGTTAGGAAAAAATTTCATGTTGACAGTTTCAGCTTTTAAATTTTAGCGGGTTTTGATACCCTCCTCCTATCTTTGGAAGAGTGCAATATCTCTGCAAAAAAAATTAAAGCTGCAACCCAACAGTAAAAATTCAAGGGGCAGCAGGGAGGAAACTACAGCTTGAAAGGCAAATCAACTATTTAATTCTCATGATACTCTTTTTCAAATACCTGAAAAATTTGCATATTTTCTTTTTTAAAACTGCGATTTTTTTTTTTTTTTACCAGTTTACAAATGTTAGAAATCTCAAACAGTGTGAAAAGAACCTACCACTAGGAATCAAGAGACTTATTCCTAGTCTCAGTTCAGCTGTGTGACTTTGAGCAAATAATTCTCTTACTCTCTCGGGCTCACCATATGTTCACCTGTAAAATGAAGGGGCTGGGCTCAATCACTTATATACACCCTAAAAGTTATATGCAAAATTTTGAGCATATATACATTCTTCTAGGGAGAGGGTCAATCAACTGAATTTCAAGTCAATAATCAGTTCTTCAGCATCAGGAGAGTCTCAGAGAGAACAGTGATCCCCAAAATGATGGCCTGCATCTCCATTCACTTACCAGCTGTTTGATCGTAGGCAAGTTACTCCATTTCTATAACAACCTCATAGCATATAAGTGCTTATATAAGTGCATATAAATATTTCAATAAATGTTAGCTGTTCCTATTATTGGACTAGATAATTATTAAAGCACCTATGAGGTCTAAATTTGAACAATTCTGGCACACCTTTTCAGATATTAACCAGTTCTGACATTCTGACGTCCACACTGGGACATAACTGTATTGTTCCTTTACAGGTAGGAAAAATTGACTAAAAGACAAGCTGAGATATTTTAGTAAGTTCAGCCACTATTTGTCACCATGACTTTCAAACACTTAAAGGTTTGGGGCAGTCATCACAGGAAAAGCACTGGATATAGAAATCAGAAGACCTGGATTTGAGTACTATTCTACTGACACTATCTATGTAACCTTTTCCAAGAACCTTAACCTTTCTGAACATCAGTTTTTTTCACCTATAAAACAGATAACACCTGCCTTGCCTACCAAGGATCTAATCAGAGCATGAAGAAGGTGAAAGAGCTCTGAGAGCTATAAAGGCTTACAAATTGCTGTTATCATTTATTGCCCTTATGGCCCCAAGGATGTGTACTGACAATACAAAAGAACATGAGTTAAGAAAAAGAAACACCATAGATTTGGTCTTAATTTGGGGATGAAGTAAGGGGACACGTTTAAACTAAATCTTAAAAATTTCTCTATTAAAAAAATTGTTTTAAATAATGGATCTCAGGGCAAAATGAAAGGGGAAAAAATGATCAGTGGAGTTAAGAAAGCTGTGAGACTGTAAAAATTACAGTGATAATGAAAGCAAGGGATACCCATAAGCAGTGATTCCCAGAGTCAACAGACAGAAAAGTCACTAGCTAAAATTCTAATCTCTTTATTTCAAATTCAGTCTAGTCATACAACTTTCATTCACCCAGGTACATTATCTGACATTTCTGCAGCAGAAAAGCTTAGTTGGTTATAGGTTCTGAAAAGAAAGTCAATGTGACTAATTTAAGTAGCTGATTAACATTCCTAATTGGCTGATGTATGTGGTGTGAGCGTGAGAAAAAGAAGAGCATGCCGGCAATGGAGAATGGCAGAAGCGAAAAAAGGTCAACACATTTACCACCACTACTGAAAAATTCATCATCATGCCAAGAAAAGAAACAAAAATCCCCCAAACCTGTGTTTGGTACACCTGCATCGTCTTTGTGTATTAAAACAATGCTACCTTGATAACAGTTGCCCAGCTACATACCCTTGATGAGCGGGCATATAATAAATGTCTGCTGAGTAACAAAATGCACTCGACTTCAAATATTTAATGACTTTGGTCATTAAGTCAAATTGAAATTTATGCCTTTTAATTATACATTAATTTCAGTGAAATAGCACTTCCTAAAAGTGTGCTTCCTATTCAGCAACTACTTTCTAGAAACGAACATTTTGTTTCAAGCACTCGACAATCTAAAACGATGTATACAAACCTTACATAAATGATTGCTTAATAACACATAAAGATGGAATTCAAACTGCCAGTGCTTCTAACCCCAGATAAAGGCATTTGCCACTTGTTTCAAAGGTTGCATCTGATGGTCACTGAACAGAGTTTACAGCATGCCAAGTGCTACGGCTGATTCCTTAGTCAGAGGTGACACATCAGCACTAAAGTAGATATGTTTTCTTTCGCATACGTAAATACCTAGCAAGGCTCTCTTACCCCCTAACAGTGCTTAATAGTGCCAAACACATAAAATCAATTACATGGAGCACAGGTTATTTCAATCCCCCCTACAAAAAACCAAAAACAAAACAGCCGTATATATAATGCTATTCTTCGCCTCAAGTTCTCAATCAATAACCCCCCTCCCTTCTTCTACTAAATAAAGCAACGAGTGTGACTATTAAATTACCTACTGTGTTAACACAAGAGAAAAGATCAAAGACCACACCAAGCCCCTGAGAAAGGCAAACTTAACGTACAGTTCCAAGAGGGTGAGAAGAATGTCCTCTGACATAAAGACTTAAAGACTATTCTAAAGCCAACACATGCCACCTCTAAAGCCGTCAGGGGGCATCGGGTACAAACTGGAGCATTACCCACTGCTAACACCGGAGGAGAGAACGCAGGGGAGGGCCGAGGGGGTGCGGGAAAGAAGGTGGAGGGCTGCCAGACCAGGTCTCAGGTTCGGAGGAGACGTGGCGTTGGGGTGAGACGTGATGCCCAGAAGCGAGCTCAAGTTAGTACTTGGAAGTGCGGGAACTAACGAAAAACCTCTAGCCCAAACGGAAAGAACAGACAACATCAAAGGCAGGAGGAAGGTCGGGTGGAGAGAATGTGGGAAAGACTGGGGGGCTGGCGGAGGGAACCTTGCGGACCAGAGCCGGCGTGCAGGCGAGGCTGCTGAGAAAGGCCCCCTCCACCGCGCATACGGGGTGCAGCGGGGAGAAGGTGAAGAGGAGGAGGCTCAAGGCGGGGAGGGGACCCGGGCCCCCCGACCTCTGCCCTGGCTTACTCCCCGCGTGGGCCCAGAAGGGCACGGTCCCGTCGCTCTGCACCAGGTGCGGTCCCTTGAAGCTGTATTTGTACTCGAAACGCCGATGTGGCTGCGCGCCTGGGGTGCCCGTGGCGCCGGCAGCTGCCGGGTGGCCTCCCACGCCGTCGCCCCCGACGAAACGACAGAGCGACAGCAGCAAAGCGCAGAACAGCGGCCGAGCTCCAGCCCGGGAACCCCTTTGCCTGGATCCCGCCATCTTGGATTCTGGGAAACGGGAGGCCGGCGGAAGGAGGAGGGGGCGGGCACTGCCGCCGGCCAACAGGGCGCTCCATGATTGGCGGAGCGCGGGGGACCCCGAGGGCAAGGGTGAGCTCCGCCCCCAGCCTCCACTGTCCAGGAGGCTGCTGGACCCAGAGCATCTGTGGGCGGGGCCTGGGGCGGCAAGGTCCGCCAGCTCCTCCTATCCTCTCCCAGGGCGGGAAAGGGACTGCAACATACCCTTCCCACCTGATGTGGAGTGTTGGAGGAGCAAACCCGAAGGCCAGGAGCTTCCTCCTGCCTCTTAACATACTTTAGAATTCTCGAGCCCTGACATGGAAGCCACCTAAGTGTCCATCGACAGATGAATGGATAATGGATAAAGAAGATGTTGCACGTATATGCAATGGAATATTATTCAGCCATAGAAAGAAACGAAATTGAGTTATTTGTACTGAGGTGGATGGACCTAGAGACCGTCATACAGAGTGAAGTAAGTCAGAAAGAAAAACAAATACCATATGCTAACACATATATGGGATCTAAAAAAAAAGAAAAAAAAAAAGGTTCTGAGGAACCTAGGGGCAGGACAAGAATAAAGACGCAGGCGTAGAGAACGGACTTGAGGACACGGGGAGGGGGAAGGGTAAGCTGGGACGAATTGGAGAGTGGCATGGACTTATATATACTACCAAATGTAAAATAGATAGCTAGTGGGAAGCAGCTGCATAGCACAGGGAGATCAGCTCGGTGCTTTGTGACCACCTAGAGGGGAGGGATAGGGAGGGTGGGAGGGAGATGCAAGAGGGAGGGGATATGGGGATATATGTGTATGTACAGCTGATTCACTTTGTTATAAAGCAGAAACTAACACTCCATTGTAAAGCAATTATACTCCAATAAAGAGGTTAAAAAAATAAAATACTTTATTAAAAAAAAAAAGAATTCTCGAGCCCTGACACCTGTGGACCCACCACATCAATCCTCCCTGACTATAATAAACCTTTTCAATATTAGGTAGAAGAAAGGCATTCCTTTTGATGTGATACCCATTGTTCAGTAGCTGGTTTTCATTAGGTGGACTTTGCAGAATCATGTCTTTCCAGAAACAAGGCATAATCACGAATACTAATGGTCCTAGCCCCTGAGCTCCACCAACCTGTGTTGGGGCATTTCAGACTGGGAACCAGCAAACCACAGGCCCAGGGAAACCTAAGATCTTTTTGTTGGTGTTGAATCAGGTGTGAGTTTATCGCTCAACATTTACCGTTCTCAAAATCTAATCCCAAGAGCTTTCCAAATTTTGAAACCACAGCAATAAGGCATTCAAATGAAACTGAGTTTAGTTTTGATAAGAGGAATAATGTGCTGTGAAGGGAGGGAGAAATAGAACCTGGACATTTGAGATAGTATTGGTCTTTGATTCAACAAGTAAGTTCTGCATTTTAAAAGGGAATCTCCTTTGCCTTACCTAGAAAAAATATTGTCAAAATATTAATGATCATCCAGAGTTTTGTTTTTCATAAATGTCTTACTGAATTTTTTTTCGAATCTGAGAATAAGCAGTATGATTTAAAGAGCTTATTTCACTAGCTCTTCTAGAGTTCAGCA
>NW_006775678.1:1573962-1588160 GCF_000442215.2 Lipotes vexillifer
TGTGCGAATTGTTCCATTTGTAGATTTCTTTTTTCTTCCCTTTTTTTGGGGGCCGAGCCATGTGCAGCATGTGGGATCTTAGTTCCCTAACCAGGGAAGGAACCCACACCCCCTGCAGTGGAAGCTTGGAGTCCTAACCACTGGACCACCAGGGAAGTCCCTGTAGATGTTCTTTTTTGTTTTGTTTTGTTTTTTGCAGTACGTGGGCCTCTCACTGTTGTGGCCTCTCCCGTTGCGGAGCACAGGCTCGGGACGTGCAGGCTCAGCGGCCATGGCTCACAGGCCCAGCCGCTCCGCGGCATGTGGGATCTTCCCGGACCGGGGCATGAACCGGTGTCCCCTGCATCAGCAGGCGGACTCTCAACCACTGTGCCACCAGGGAAGCCCTGTAGATGTATTCTTGATGTACTTGTGGGGAGAGGTGAACTGCACGTCCTCTTATTCCTCCATTTTGACCCCTCTCCTCATTAGCTCTTAATGTGAGCTCTGAGTACCACATTAGCCCTAGGAGCTGTGTGCCCACATTATTTTAACTTATTTTTCATTGGCCTCCCAACTTACCTCCAGATTCATGGGCCATTACTATTAAATCTCTTTCTAGTGCTCAAATCAAACCTTTAAGTTGAATATGGATTTATGGCTCCCCATTCTTCAGTCTCCAGATGTAACTAAATGAAAGTACACTCCTCATTACCACCTCAGCAACAGCAGGAACAAACATTCAGTGTCTGTATAGTACCTGTGGGAGCAAACATTTAGTGTCTATATAGTACTTGTGGGTCATTGCTCCAGTCTCTTCAGGGTTTTCAATTCATAGGATTTAATCTGTTTACCTCCAATTCTTTCATCTCTGTGGGAACTAACTCTATGCCTTGCATAGAGTGAAAAATCAATAAATGTTACAGAAATGTTAACGTTTATCTTTATGGCAAATACTTAATGAATGCTTACTATATGCCAGAAACTGCACTAAGCGCTCTGCACATATTAGCTTATTTATTTTATTTAAAAAATGTTTTTATTGAGGTATAGTTGATGTAGAGTATTACATAAGTTACAGGTGTACAATACTGTACAGTTTTCACAATTTTTGAAGGTTACACTTCATTTACAGTTATTATAAAATATTGGCTATATTCTCTATGTTGTACAGTATATCCTTGTAGCTTATTTTATACAACAGCGTATTGAAATACTTGTTTCTCCAGCCTGCTGGGCATCTAATGAGAGGTAGGTAGAAATATTTGAGGAAGGAGTCACTTACCAAGTAAAAAGAGAAAACCTCATGAGATGAAGGCTTTTTTTCCCCTGTTTGTCCTTCCTTCTGCCTGAAATGTGTATGCAATGACGGAGAGCAGCAGCCATCCTGTGACCATTAAGAATGATGGCCCAGGAAGCCAGAGGAGCCCCATCTTTAGGAATTTTCTTGAGCCCTTCTGGCAGGGGAGTTCTGCCTATCTCCAGACTTCTAACTTCTGAGATAAGACTCTCACTCATTTAAGCCATTGTTTCCAGGTTTTGTTACCTGCAATCATAACTGGTACCATAGCTTACATGCATTGAGTGCTACTATGTATCAGGCACTGTTCTGGGTGGTAAATATACATTCACTCATTTAAGAGGAAATTAACCCAATGTTTCCTTTTACTCTGCTGCTAGCTGTTTCATGTATAAGAAACAGTCCTCTTAATGTACTTGACTAACTTCCCTAAAATAACATGTTGGACATCTTAAAAGCTCTTCTCCAAGTTTTCGCCAATTATAAACCAGTGATGAAGCACAAAGGCTTTGGAGTCAACTGACTGGGGGGTGACCCCTGGTTTTCCCAGCGTGTGGTCTTGGGCAAGGTGTTTAGCCTCTCTAAAGCTTGGTTTCCACATCTAGATAAGGGAGATTAATAACAGTACCTATGCCATTCAAAATTTTCCATTTTAGAAAGAATTCACTGCCTGGAACCCAGTAAGGTCTCAATAAACGTGAACTATTCTGGTGACATCTTTTTCCTTTTCCACTGATAGCAAAGAGAAGCCTAACTCAGCCCCGTTAAATCAGTCACATCACGGTTGCATTCAACAGGAAACACAGTCCATCACATCTTCCCATCTCTTATTTTCTCCTCAAGGTAAGAAAACACACCCAAGTTGCAGTCAGGTTTGAACAGTGAACACTGAAGAACTCACGACTTCATAGTAATGTAAACTGCCCGACATCTTTTAGGTAAGTAGCAGATAGTTTGTGAATAGCCTAAGAGTCATGCCACAGATTTGGAAAGAGCAGAGCTAATATGACTAATTTAGTCTATTTTAATTGTATTACAAATGCTATAGTAGTTAGTGCTAAAGAATTTGCCAATTACATTTAAATTTTCAATTTAATTTCTTCATGGTTACCTTTTAGTCAATGAATAAAATATAGGTAAGAATTGCCTTGGATGCAGTTTAGGTTAGGACAGAGAAGGGAGAATGATGCTATATTTGGCACAGTATGTGTCGACATCGGTTGTCTATGTATTAATATGTCATGTGTGGGTTAGATATCCATAAGCTATCAAATAATATTTGTCTTAAGCAGTCGGTGTATGTGAAGATACTTTTCTTGGTCCTGTGATGTTTAAATAGACTAATTGACTCCATTCCAACCTTTAATATATAATTTTAAATTTGGAATTTCACCAAAATGTGAGATTTTGGTAAAATGTAAATTACATCTTGGTAAATGTAAAATTAGGCCTGACACTTGAAAGAAGATGCGTTGTTCACCATAAAACAGAACTGTTTAACTTTTCTTCATATATGAAAAGGTCAGTCATAATATGACCCTTTATACTTCCATTGGGACAAAACATTATCTTTCATTCCTTTGACAAATTCAAGGTAAAGTTAAGAAGGGGGGAAAAAGGGAAGAAATAGTAGGCAGGAGAACAGAAAGCAAAAGAAGAGAGAAGGAAATGTTTGGAGAGGGGAGGAAAATGTTCTTATCTGAACTGTGATATCCTGAACCATTTTTGACCACAGAATAAATATTTGTAGATACTGATTTCCCAATGCAAAATGACAAAGACCAGTAAAGGGAGGTTAAGCAAAACATTTAAATTGAGAGTCAAAGTTCGATGTAAAGAAAGGGGACATTAACATAGATAGGGAATAATCGCACCCCTCCACTATATATTAAAGAAGAATTGAACCAGAGCTTTTAGGAGTATATTTCTCCATTCTCTGGAGATAAAGTCTTTTGCACACATTTGGAATGCTGGAGCGTATTCAATATGGAAACTGAAAGAAATCTCAGTGACCTGTGAGGCAATAACAAAAATTTGTCAGCTACTGTCTAGCTCAATAAGTAAAGGATTTTGTATTTAATTCTTTCAAAGTTGTGGCACCCATGGCAAGATGATGCTGGAAAGAGAATAATTTGTTAATAACAAATCTCCAGCAATGCAAATCTCCCACCAGACCAAAAAAATGCTTTAAGCAATTTAGGTCAGAATTAGGGGTTTTTTCCTCTCCTCTCTCCAAAACAGCAAGCATATAGTAAAACCATATTATTTCAAACTTCCCACTTTATACAAAATTAAATTCCAGGTGAATTAAAAATCTACACGTGAAAAAACAAAATTATAAATCTTTTAGAGGAAAATATAAGTGAATATATTTATGACTTCAGTGTAGGAAAATATTTCTATCAAACAAACACAAAAGCTCAACTCATAAAGAAGAAATATTGATACACTCACCTACTGAAAATTCACAAAAACTTTTATTCAACAAAAGGTACACTAAACAAAGTGGGAGAAAATGTCACACACAGGAAGAATATGATTTCTATGCCTAAATCTGGCAAGGGATCAGTATCCAGAACAGAAGAAGAACTCCTTGAAATCTATAAGAAAAAACATACATCCCAATTAAAAAAGAAAAAAAAAAGGATTACGATAGGCCATTCCCCCAAGAGGAAATCTGAATTGCCAAGAAATAAATGTTAAGATTTATCCCAAGTAATGTGAATTAAATCAGAGAAATTGAAATTAAAACAATGGGATACCATCTCCTAGTTATCAGACTAGTAAAAATTTAGAAGTATGATAATATCAAATACTGGCTAGTATATAGAGAAATGGGAATTTTCAGACACTCCCCTCACCAGAGGCACATATTCTTTTTGTTGTTGTTGGTACGCGGGCCTCTCACTGTTGTGGTCTCTCCCGTTGCAGAGCACAGGCTCCGGACGCGCAGGCTCAGCGGCCATGGCTCACGGGCCCAGCCGCTCCGCGGCGTGTGGGATCTTCCCGGACCGGGGCACGAACCCGCGTCCCCTGCATCAGCAGGCGGACTCTCAACCACTGCGCCACCAGGGAAGCCCCAAGGCACATATTCTTGTTAGCAAAGAGTCGGGGGTGAAATCTATAGTCCATGAGACACTTCAGTAGCTTTAGAATTCGATATGATAATCCTTATTTTTGCTTAAGCTAGTTGGAAAGGACTCCACTTAGCTGCAGCGAAAATGGTGTTAAAACTACGGTTACGTGTCAGTTCTTTGTTTGCATTAGTGGAACCTCATAGTGACTTTGAATCAATTGTATTTGATAAGAGTAATGAAAATGGTATTGTCTGCTTGCTTCTTGAATGTGATTATCCATTCATGCATGCATGCGATTACGCCTATTTACTCATCAAATATAATTGAGTGCTCCCATATATATGGAATCTAAAAAAAAAAAGGTTCTGATGAATCTTGGGGCAGGACAGGAATAAAGATGCAGACATAGAGACTGGACTTGAGGACACGGGGAGGGGGAAGGGTAAGCTGGGACGAAGTGAGAGAGTGGCATGGACATATATACACTACCAAATGTAAAACAGATAGCTAGTGGGAAGCAGCCGCATAGCACAGGGAGATCAGCTGGGTGCTTTGTGACCACCTAGAGGGGTGGGATAAGGAGGGTGGGAGGGAGGTGCAAGAGGGAGGGGATCTGGGGATATATGTATACACGTGGCTGATTCACTTTGTTGTGCAGTGGAGACTGGCACAGCATTGTGGGGCAATTATACTCCAATAAAGATGCTAAAAACAAAGAAAGCCACTATACTTCGAGCTCCCAGTTTCCTCTAGTGCAGCGGTCCCCAAACTTTCTGGCACCAGGGACCGGTTTCGTGGAAGGCAATTTTTCCACGGACCGGGCGTGGTGGTGCTGGGGGGTGGTTTCGGGATGATTCAAGAGCATTACATTTATTGTGCACTTTATTTCTATTATTATTACACTGTAATATATAATGAAGTGATTATACAACTCACCATAATGCAGAATCAGTAGGAGCCCTGAGCTTGTCTTCCTGCAACTATATGTTCCCGTTTGGGGGTGATGGGAGACAGTGACACTGAAGTGTGTTGCTTCTGTCCATCTACTCTGTAATCTCGTTTTAGTTGCCGTCACTGCAGAAAACCCTGCTTCACAAAGATAGGATGATGGAAATGGAAGCAGGCTTTTCAGTGCTTTTGTGGCAATCTCAGGATATTCCGCCGTGACTTTAATCCAGAATGTACGGAGATTTGAAGTTGTCTCAAACATACTTTTAAGGCCACCGTCATTTGCGATCTCAAGCGGTTGATCATCTTCCAGCACGGACAAAGTCGATTCACCTGGCTTATTCACAAATGGGCTGTGGATCCATTCTTTCCCAGTTCAGGGCTCTTTTGCGGTTGGGAAGTAATGCTCAAACTCTTCTGAAAGCTGAGATAGATGAGCAGTTTTGAAGGTTTCATGGTTTCGTTGGATAGCTGGTTGCCACATATTATACAAAGTGGGCTTGGAGAATGTGAATCACCTGTTGCAATGAACCTGTAATTTAAGTAGGACTCTTGGTATTTTCTTTTAAATGCAGCTTTCTTTTTGTTGGCAGCCTTCTGCTCTCTCATCATTGGGTTGTCCCCCTTTTCAAAGAAGCTCTCCGGCAACATTTGTTTTTTTACCCATTTTGGCTAGGGTTAGCTTGTGGCCTTACCAAAACTGTGACCAAGACAAGTGCGCAGTGCAGGAAAGAGGCGCAGATGGAAGTGGTAAATAAAATAATGGGCAGGCCATGCGTGGACTAAAATAAGTGTCGAATTCTGACTTAAAGCCTGCCACCAGATGCAGCTTAATTGTCACTTGCCACTCACTGATAGGGTTTTGATAAGAGTCTGCAAACAATTGATTTATTATGGTCTCTGTGCAGTCAAACCTCTCTGCTAATGATAATCTGTATTAGCAGCCGCTCCCCAGCGCTAGCATCGCCGCCTCAGCTCCACTTCAGATCATCAGGCATTAGATTCTCATAAGGAGCACGCAGCCTAGATCCCTCGCATGCGCAGTTCACAGGTTTGTGCTCCTATGAGAATCTAATGCCGACGTTGATCCAACAGGGGGCGGAGCTCAGGCGGTGGTGAGGGTGATGGGGATGAATGGCTCACTCGCCCGCCGCTCACCTCCTGCTGTGCGGCCTGGTTCCTATCAGGCCATGGACCAGTACCAGTCCATGGCCCGGGGGTTGCGGACCCCTGCTCTAGTGGACTTTTTGTTTATAACAGCCCCTCCCGACTTTCTCTTCTCAACAAAACGTTCCTTCTCCTTTCTTTGCTGGATTTGCATGTGGTTTACTATAGTTGCGTGTCTTGAATTGCAGTTGTTTTCTGCTCCCAAATAAACTTGCTTTGCTGGTATAATAAAAAAAAATATTGAGTGCTCCGCTATACTAGAGGCAAGGTAGTAGGAATACAACTTCCTGGGAGATTTCAGACTTAAGCTTAAAAAATTGTTATAAAATGTTAATAGAGGCTTCCCTGGTGGCACAGTGGTTAAGAATCCGCCTGCCAATGCAGGGGACACGGGTTCAAGCCGTGGCCTGGGAAGATCCCACGTGCCACGGAGCAACTAAGCCCATGAGCCACAACTACTGAGCTTGTGCTCTAGAGCCCGTGAGCCACAACTACTGAAGCCCACAGGCCTAGAGCCTGTGCTCTGCAACAAGAGAAGCCCACGCACTGCAACGAAGACCCAACTCAGCCAAAAAAAAAAGAAAAGTTAATAAATGGGATGTTTTCAGCTGCAAGAATGAAAAAAACTCAATTTGAAACAATAGGGAAACCTGGCATTGGACAGAACTGTAAGTTAGAGGTAGGTCGGGCTGGATGCAGGAAGGTATAAGCCATCTCTGCTCTGCATCTTGGAAATGTCTGTGGCCCTGCCTTGCATTGACTTTGTCCTCAGGTTTCTCTCCAAGTTCTAAGATGGCGGTTCCTTCCTCATGTTCCACGAGGGATAGAAAATCTCTCTTCCAACCTTGGAATAAAATTTCCGCCCTTCATTTGATGAGGTCCACTTAGGTTACATGTCCATCTTTGGAACATTAACAGTAGACAGGGGAAGACCATGCACTGACTCAGTTGCTGGTAAAGGGCATGGGATTAGGAGGTGTGGTTAAGAACAATGGTTCTCAAACTTCAGTGGGATTCAGAGTCACCTGGGGAGCCCCACGCCCAACATTTCTAGATAACATAGTAGTCTGAGGCTAGGATGTAAGAATTTGCGTTGCTAACAAGTTCCAGGTGATGCTAATGATGTTTGTCTGGGGACTACGTGTTGACAATCACCGGCCTAGACAAATCATGGTCTATCCTAGGAGCCGAAGATGGGGTCGGCTCCCAAGCCACATGGGCTATGTGTGTGAGGGTTGAATATCTAACCAAAGCCAGGAACTCAGTTCAGAAGGAAGAAAGTTGAAATGAAAGACTGGAAGGTAACCAACAATGTCTCCACTGTTTAAGCAACAACATGATAATGTCTTATAGAGTTGATAGATTACTAAGGATGCAAAATGAAAGAGTGATCTAAGTTAGGAGGATGTGATAACATGATTATAAGAACAAAGAGTTTTCAGTTCAAGATTACACTATCGTTTAAATGATCAGTTTTTAATCAACAAGTATACAAGTATATATGCAAGTATATGTATTCTTTTTCATATTCTTTTCCATTGTGGTTGATCCCAGGATATTGGATATAGTTCCCTGTGCTATACTGTAGGACCTTGTTTATCCCTTCTCTATAATAGTTTGCATCTGCTAATCCCAAACTCCTAATCCATCCCATATCCCCACTCTCCCCTCCCCCTTGGCAACCATAAGTCTTGAACAAAACTACTTTAAAACACTGTCAAGGAAAATCTCAGTTTCCATGGGTAACCACTCCAAGATTTACCAAACCTCTCTAAAAGCAAATCACTCTGATGGCTTACTGAAGGTGCCATAGTCAAAGTCAATTTCCTGGTTTTTCCCACATACCGTGATTAAGCTATGAACAAATGTAATTAAATGATTCTCATATAACCTTTCTAATAATTCCTACTCTGACTACTACAGTTGAACAGAATGAGGGCTGCGTGAGGCCTTATACACAATAGATGCTTAAATATGTTTAAAGGCGGTGCACAGCTGAGGAATATAATCATGAACACACAAAGCTGTATATGTAATCAGTCAAGCATTCTGAGAGACTAGGATGTTAGCAGTTTGCAGACAACTCCTTCAGGAATCTGAATGAATTACTTGAGGTGCCGAATCACCAATGATGTTTATTTCTAATTCGATTCAGTTCAACTTCCTAAACACTTTTTGGATGGATGCCTGTGAGGTTCCAGGCTCTGTACTATTTTGAGTTTGATACTTTAATGTTGAGGACTATTCATAATATTTAAGATTTTAAGAGTTTTTTTAATCTTCTGGAACTACACTCAATAATTTCATTATAGTCTAAATGAATAAAAACCTAGTAACGCTAAATGTGTGCTTTCATGACAAATCTCATTCAATACCTGCACTTACTGATATTTTACTTCTTTCCAAAGCCATTGCAAGAGGCATCCCATTAGGTGCATTCTAAGAGTCCCTCCTTTCCACTAATCTTGCTTTGAGGCCTGTATAATGTTAGGGAAAAAACTATAGGGCCCCAACGTTTTCCCCCAAAGTGTTTGGTTTGTTTTTTTAAAAATAGTTTCTTCCATTCCCTTGTTTGTCCATAACTGGTCCATGAAGCCTTGTAATTGTGTAAATGCATAGAGCAAAAATCTGCAATTATGCTAAAAATATGTCCTTAAATTGAAAGCATGAGTTATCAAAGACAAATGGGTGCAGGCTCCTGCACCAGAATGAATCTGCTCAATATTGACATAGCGAATTGTCCAGAGGAGATTAAACTGCAACTCGAAAAGCAGGCAGAGGAACAGTGAGTGACAGGGGCTTTATGGGGGGGCAGTGCCTCCCAGTGGGAGAGTTCATCTTCTTCCTCAAAGAGACGCCTTCAGGGATCATGTAACTTGAATTCCCTGTGAATTCAGTGTCATCTTAGCTTGACCAGCTCTGGAAGAACATATTAACCTCCGCTTGTGATTTTCAGAAAACCATTCTAATTTAGCAAGTAATTAAGGGTCACATGCAGGATAAAGAGCTAGATAATCTTGGATTACCCACAGGAAGCTTTGTCTCCAAGGCAACCCCCCGATGGAGGGGCTGTTAATTCGAAGGCCAGTCGGTTAATGAACTGGGAATGGTAACTGGCTCTCAGACCCGGTCGAACCAGGGAAATGGAAATAACAATTATATTGCTATTGAATGATTCAGTGGTAGAAAATAAATGCTTCAAAAGCCAGCAGAAGCAAAACATTTCAAGAAAGGATATAATTGTCACTGTTCTGCTAGACCAAGCCTAGGGATCTAAAATTAGCTTATCTTGAATTCAAGCTATGCCAATCTTTATTTATGAATTTTAGCCTCATCTCCAGCTGAATCCTCTGGTTTCAGTGCTTTCTATGACCTAATTACCCCACAGCCTCATTTCTCCAGAGGGGCAGCCTCAGTAACCAGACCAGGCTGGGAGAGTGGCCCAAGGGACCTTTGGAAGAGACAAAAGTGGCATTGTCCATCAGAGGCTTTGATATCTCACGCTGGGCTAAAAAATAAGATAAGGTTGCACAGATGAGCACCCTAAGAGGATTTTTAGGCCAGGTTGGTAAAGGTGGAAGGGAAGCATGCAGCCGACCTAATGAGAGAGGCTGGGATGAGATGAGCAGAAAAACAAAGGCAGCCCCACTCGGAAAACTCAGAGGGACAGAGTGGAAAATTGAAGTGCCCTTGCTGATTTCTTACAGCTCCTCTCTTTTAGTTTTTCCCAATGGCCAAGTTTGGGTCTTACGTTCTCCATAAAGCTTTCTACAACTCTTGAGCCCTTATTTACTTCTCTTCTCTAAACGTTCACTGAACCACATTTCACACTCAACCGTATATTCTGTTTCAAGGCTTATTAACAGTTTCACCTGCCCTGATTTTGTGTCTCTTGGCTTGTAAGTCATGGTATATTTATTCAGTATTCTAGAAACATGTACTGAGACTCAAGGGTGAGGTGGGCACCATGCTAAATGCCGGCGATACAGAGATGAATAAAATGTGGTGTCTGACAGAAGGACCTCACAGTGAAGGGAGTGAAGGAGGCAGGTAAGCGAGCAGAAATGTGTCGTGAACTCTGAGAGGGATGTAAACGCAGCTGGATGTACCTCTGGTGCTGTATATTCTTGGATGTTCCGTAACAAGAAAGAGAGCTAGTGACACGAAAGATGATTTATCACCAAGGCCAATGGCATGGTTGATGACAACACCGTGAAGAAAAGTTTTGAGGACATACTGGCAGTGAAAACTTTCAGCTCATAATCACCAAATCAAGAAAAAGAAGAAAGGCAGAAAGTAGTGAATTTCTGGGTTAAGGTAGAAAAGCGTAAGGAGCAAGGAAGATACTTTGGTGAAGATTTACTCTAGCCTCCTTGCCAGGAATACAAGGCCAGCATGATGTGTTTTCAGGGTCTGCCAAAGGCATACATCCTTCTGAGCTAATTCTTCTATCAGGACAGGTGTGAGAGAGGAAAGTGAGCCCAAACCGACCAGGTGTAGATGACAGGAAATGGAAAGAGAATTCACTTTAAATGTGGCAATAAATTGGAAAAGGACAGGTTTCTTTCACAGTCATAGGGAACTAGTCTTAGGATTCCATGAAACAGATGTAAAGGCTGATGGGATTTATGAAGACTGGATGTTTATTTAGGAAACTGTTTTAATGATAAAAGAATGAAGGACCAATTTTGACAAAAAATGAGAAAGACCAAAGGACACCTATGGGAATCCCTTGGTGGTCCAGTGGTTAGAACTTGGCACTTTCACTGCTGGGGCCCAGTTCAAGCCCTGGTTGGGGAGCTAAGATCCCACGAGCTGGGTGGTGTTGCCAAAAAAAAAAAGGAAACGTATGTGACAGAATAAAGCTCAGAATACTCGGAGGAGGTGAGACCCAAGTAAGATCACTGAACGAGAAGGAGGGCGCCAAAGAAATTCGGAGTCTTCAGGCCCAAAGGCAAAAACGAGAAAATGAGATGTCAGCTCTACTGAGGGAAATTGAAAACACTTCCTTGTATAGTGAAGGCACTCGAGTGGGGAAAACGTGCTGCTTTATTAGATGGGGCACAGGAAGCTCAGACTGGAAAGAGATGACTCAGCTATGTTCACGCAGCCACGTGAGTTTACAGAGGGAAATGGAACAGGCAGAGGTAAGGGGCATCTTGTTTTCCTTTCTCTGAGTATTTGTAAACAGATATAAAAGCACTGGGGTGGGAAGGGAAGTAGATTGAGAGCAGAGACAATGAACACGCCTGTTGGGTTGTACAGTCGGCCCTCCGCATCTGTGAGTTCTGCATCCTTTGGTTCAATCAACTGCAGATCAAAAATGTTCGGCGAAAAAAATTCCAGAATATTCCAAAAAGCAAAATTTGAATTTGCTGCTTGCTGGCAGCTATTTACGTCACATTTATGTTGTATTAGGTGTTATAAGTATCTAGAGGTGATTTAAAGTATACGGGAGGATGTGTATAGGCTATATGCAAATACTGTGCCGTTTTAGACAAGGGACTTGAGCATCCTTGGATCTTGGTGTCTGTGGGGTTCCTGGAACCAACCCCCCTCAGATACCTAGGGACGACTGTAGAGGTAAACTGAAGCTATTTGTCTGTTTAAATGATCTGGAAGAATGTAGGAAGATGCTCCAGGCCTGTCATTAAGGTAATAATTTATAACCTGCTCTGGGTTAAATTTCAGATGTGCATAGCCACAACTGAAAACCAGGGAGATGTGCAAGAAAGGCCTGAAACTGTAACCAACCCATTCATTCATTCAGTAAGCATTCCTTGTGCACTTATATGTGTGAGCACAGCTCTAAGCATGAGGGAGAGAGCAGTGAACCAGACAGAGGAGGCCTTGGTCTTGTAGAGTTTTACACTCTAATCTGGGGAAAGAGACAATAAAACTACCAAGAAATTTTTAAAAAGAAAATTTCAGGGCTTCCCTGGTGGCGCAGTGGTTGAGTCCACCTGCCGATGCAGGGAACACGGGTTCATGTCCCGGTCCGGGAAGATCCCACATGCCGCGGAGCGGCTGGGCCCGTGAGCCATGGCCGCTGAGCCTGCGTGTCCAGAGCCTGTGCTCCGCAACGGGAGAGGCCACAACAGTGAGAGTCCCACGTACCGCAAAAAAAAAAAAAAGAAAAAGAAAAAAAAAAGAAAATTTCAAATTGTGATATCGATAAATGCTGCAAAAACAAGGAACAACAATAACAAAACAAACAGAAATGGGGTTGAGAGTGTGATTGGTGGGGCTGGGTGGACAGGGCGAGCCGGTGCTTTAGGTAGAGGGCTCTGGGAGGGCCTCTCTATGGGGGACACATCTGATTGGAGGCCTGAGGGGTAGAGAGGCAGCCAAGTAAGGAACAGGGGCAGAGTGTCCCAGGCAGAGGGGACAGAAAGCACAACGTCCCTGGGGCGAGAAAAGAAGCGCGGAATGACTGGAGTGTGACCGACTGAAACAGAATCTGTATTTTAACAAGATCCAAGGGATGAATGGGTGTGTGAAACTTTGAGAAGAACTGCTGTCATCATATTTGTGTTTTTAAAAGACTCTAAGAAAAACCTACGAAGACGGTTATAATTTTCTTTCTTTTTTTTTTTTTTCGGTACGCGGGCCTCTCACTATTGTGGGCGCGCCCGTTGCGGAGCACAGGCTCCGGACGCGCAGGCTCAGCGGCCGTGGCTCACGGGCCCAGCCGCTCCGCGGCATGTGGGATCCTCCCGGACCGGGGCACGAACCCGTGTCCCCTGCATCGGCAGGCGGACTCTCAACCACTGCACCACCAGGGAAGCCCGAACTCATGGCTTTTTAACATATTTGATGTGTTTCATTTTATTTTATTTTTTAACATATTTGATGCGTTTTCATCCACTTCAGTTATTACCCTTAATGATGCTCAAATCATTCCGGTGCCTCCTGAGTCCTGTTGATACAGTCCTAATAATCTTTGATAGCTTTCTTGCTTTCTGAACTTTTCAAATCATGGAATCTTAATTTGCATTTCTTTTATTAGTAGTGATGTACAGGGGCTTTTCATGTATTTAACTGGGTGTATTTTGAGTTTGCAGCTAACCAATGCATGGGCCAGGCAGGTGGTGGGCTGTTCTTAAGAGCACTGAACTGTAAACCAGGAGCCCTGTTCTCTAATCTTGCCATTGGAATGACATATAAGGAAGTCACTTATCTTTTAGGATCATTTCTTCCTTATCACATTGTGGGGGGAGGGTGCCTCTATAATCTTTAAATGTCCCTCTCTTAATTCCTGGATCTCATGTGCCCCAGAATTCCTATAAAGATGTTTATCCAATAAAGTCAATTGAGTAATTGTATTACAGAGTTCAATTTAATTTCTGTCTGGGAAAGTTATTTTACCAAATTTATTTGTAAAACAAAAAAAATTGTTAGATCACATTTCTGGTTTTTAAAATTATTATTAAAAAATATGGTCCCTCACAGATGTAGAGAACGAACGTGTGGACACCAAAGGGGGAAAGTGGCGGGGGTGGGTGGTGGTGGTGGGATGGTGGTGGGAGATTGGGATTGACATGTATGCACTGGTATGTATAAAATAGATAACTAATGAGAAACTGCTGTATAAAAAAAAAAATTAAATTCAAAAATTAAAAAAAAGAATATGGTCCCTGAATTGGTAGAGGGTGCACTGATTGACCCTCCGCTTGCTCTTTCAGAAGCTGCAGCCAAGTGGCAAATAGCTTGTCCAGCCTCCTGCT
>NW_006775678.1:1588241-1597908 GCF_000442215.2 Lipotes vexillifer
GCTGAAGCATCTGCTGAGGGTCTGCAGATTGCTTCGCACCCTCCCTTCCCCAGCCCAGTCGCCCTCCATCCTCTGGTTGCTCATTAACTCATTAGAAGATGCTTTGATAGCAGCTGTTGGGGAGGTTCTGCTGTCTGTAGCTCAGGGTTTTCGAAGCACCTGCCTCAGCGTCACCTGGAGACCTTGGTAAACATCTGCTACAACATCCACCTACTAGGGCATCACACACGGTGCTTTTCTTCCACAGCATTTATCACAGCACCGGGGATCAAAGCACTACTTGTGCAAATCTTTGTGTAATGCCTGCCTCCTGCAGTGGACAACAAGCTCCATGGGGGCAGGCTGTGTCAGATTTTGCTTCCCTTCCTAGCCCCAGCACTCAGCTTGGGCTTTGGCACCTTGCAGGCATCCCAGTATTTGCTGGATGCTGAATGCATGGGTACGTGAGTGACCAAATAAATCAATTTGATGGAGAGCCAACCGGACACACAGAGACTTTCCTCTTGATGTACGAATTGTCCATGTAAAATGAAAGAAGGATTTGTCCCCAAATTAGGGCTGACGTGTAGGTCTAGGTGTCAGTATATGTGTGTAAATGCATGTATGTGTATACAAAGGAGGAGCTTCAGAGGAGGTGGCTGGCCGGCTCCTGGTCCTGTGGGGCTGCGTGTTATTAGGGTAAAAAAAGCACTGAGCTGGGAGGTCGAAGATCTGGATTCTGGTTCCACTCATGGATGCCCGGGTGATTGTGAGCACATCACATCTTCATCTGCAGAACAGTGGCACCTGTAGGGATCCTTTTAGTGCTGTGATCCTCAGATTCTGCATGTGAGGAGCGCTGTCTCACCGAACCAGAGACAAGATGCTGGCAGGCTGCCCTCTCAGCCCATTAATGCCGTAAATGATGTTCATTTGAAATATCTCCCCCTAAACCAAATGCTTCCTTAGCTTTCAAACCAAATGCTGCATCTCTTTCCTTGCACATCATTTTTGCCTTTTGGGACTTGGCTTGCCAGGTTTTCCTCTCTCATTCTCAGTCTCCTTGTGTCAGCTTTAAATTACGGACTCCCATCTGCAGTGCCAGCCACTGTTCCAAGCACTTGATGTGGATCAACTCATTTCACAAAGATAGAGTGCAATCCCACAAGGTTCTGCGCATGTATTTACAGGCCGACCTGAGGCATGTCAGTTTTGTATGTCATTGGTTGACAAGCTCTAGTGTGGCTGGATTTTACATTAAGGCCGCATGTTTTGAAAAGGTAACTTAAGCACTTGAATACTTAGGTGGGAATGGAAGACATCCTGCAGGGTCACTGCCCTAAAGTCAGTTATAATGTGCCAGGAAATAAACCTTCAAGAAATATTTGACAACAATATGAGATAATATATAAAGTGCTAAATCCCTTGGCATAATTTATAAGTCCTCCAAGCAGTCAGGGAAGGGAGAGTTGAATGGGAGCCTGTGCAACCCACGTGCTTGATGCTTATCTCTGAGTCTCCATGGCATCTTTACTTTCCATGAGGTCCTGTGACACAGCAAGAGCACGCAAGCCAGGTGTGGTGCCCTCAGGAAGGTGCTTCTGGAAGAACACGCTTCCACAGCCTCTTCTCTCCTCCCTGCCACACACTCCATTCTGATTTCTTTGCTACTTAAAAATGTAGACAACGTTACCTTGAATGAAGATATTAAAGTGCTATTTTTCTTATGATAAAAATGATGAAGCCTCATTCTAAAGATCTGGAAAGCATAAAGGAAACACCAAAAATAAAAAAAATCAGAACACACCCAACTCTTAGAGGTACGGTGGGTAAGTTAATTCTGCCTTCTTTCCCCCAAGTCATATTCCTTAAAGATATTTTCATAACCATGTTTCACTCTATGCCTGTGACATAGAGGAAGCTCTGAAAGGACGGGTCCTCTCCGCAGCCAGAAGAAATGACAAGTCTCATCCAACAGGCTCAAGAAAAACTTTCGCTTTGAGAGGAGGGACAAAGGTCAGCATGATGCAGGCCTGTCTCCATACACATTTCTCTCTACAATTTTGAAAGGGACTCAGAGTTGCAACCTAAAGGTTTTAGCCTGAATTCAGGTCCACGATGGGAATTAAAGAGGCAGGAACAGCCAGACTAACCAGATTATTCCCCTTCTAGCTAACCTGTGAAGATGCTTTGGAAAGATTTTTACATGAAATATCTTAGTTGCTCCCCTTTCTTTCCCATCAAACCTTTCCCTTTCACCCTCCTAGATCCACACAAACGACAGCTTTATTTTTTGTCAAGCTACACTTTATAAGTTTTCTTTCTTTTTTTTTTGTCTCATTAACTCCACTCCCTCGGTCTCCCCAGATTTTCCAATGATTAAAGTAGTGGGCTTTTAAAAAAGGCCTCCAATTAGCACCTCATCAGCTCCAATTAGAGGAGACAAAAGCCGTGTAAAGATAACTCAATGAGAGAGGCCCGCACAACCTCATGTAATCACTTAAGACAAGCATTGGGCATTCTCTTTGCTAACTGCGCTGGGCCCATTCACCTTTCTTTCTTCCTTTTGGATGCATTTAAGACTGTTTTGCTGGGAAGACAGGCCTCCCAGGAGTCTCATAATTCCTCATTCAGAGGCTACCTGTTTACAGCTCACAGAACCCAAGGACCTAAACAATCCTATATTGTCTACCTACTGCTTCCTTAAACTTCAGCATCCTTAATGGCCAGTTCTCTGTGACCACAGCATCAGTTAAAGGCTGGCTTTATACTCACTGAGTGTTCGCCTTGTACTGTCTTCTAATTATACGGGAGGGCAACAATGTATTTTTTTTTTTTTCAAGAGAGTTCTTTGGAGCAGTTAATTTGGTGCCTGTACTAAATGCCTCCAAACATTAATTAGGGTGGAAGGAACCCTAATTTCCTCTGCAGCTTTCAGCTTTCCCCTCTACTTACTTCCCTTGTATTCACATAGGCCTGGATGAGTCTCCATAATGAAATTACCTCATTAATGCCTTTATTCTTCACAGTAACTCATTCAAAACCAACCATTTAGCTTTAATTTAATGCTGTCAAAAGGAAAAAGGTGCATTCATGGCTTTGATTAGCAAAAAATTTTCCCCCCTAAGGGGCGGACAGATTTAAATTATGAAGATGGTAAGTAGTAAGTTATAATTGGGTACAAGCAGCACTTCAGGGAAGCTTAAATGCTTTCAAAGCTGGGCCTGGCCGGTCTGCAGACTATTAACTGTGTCCAGTGCCTTGTTCTCACTATTTGAATTGATGGCAACTTAACTATGAAAAAGAAAATGGGGTTTAATTTTTGTTTAATACACAGTGGGGTTGTATTTACCCACAGAGCAATAGCTTTTTGATGAGCTCAGCCTTTGTTCTCCTAATAATTTATTATCCATCCTTTCTAACATGAGTTTTGAAGGCACCGTGCATGTCCCTGTTTCTAGGCGAAAATAAACCCTTAAGTGCACAGACTGAGCAAGCGGGTTGCTGACCTAACACCTCAGCTAGGGCAGCACCAGGTACATGAGCTCTGATAATATGTTTCATAATGATCTTTTAAAAGTTACAGCACTTTGGGGATTTACCCCTTAAAAAAACTCATTCCTAGATGTTTTCTTATTTGATGCAAGGATCCTGTGAAGCAAGACTTAGATATTAAGTGCCTGGTGAAAAAGCAGGGGTTCGGGGAGTCTGAGAGATTTACTAAAAAATCATGGTTAGTGGCAAGTGCAGGACCAAAAGCCACTACACCTCAAGCTTGGGGTAACACGCAATACTCGATTTTGAGGATAGAGCTACTTTTTTGTAACATCCAGAGCATGAAGTTTGTTTACATTGGCTCAATCTCAATGTGTATATAAAGAAGACAGTTTATCTAACTAGGCTATACTATCCTAGGTGGAATATATATATATAGTATCAATCACAGAAACACATGGTTCATTGCATGTCAGTGAATCACAAATGGACGGAGAGGGTCTTTCTGGATGCAAAGTGGTGTTCAATTATTAAACACAAGCAACAAGAGAGAGAGAGAGAGAGAGAGAGAGAGAGAGGGAGGCCCAAGTAAGACCATGTAGCTTTTTCCTTCAAAACCTGAAATTATGTGACACAGCCATCAAAACAATATAGAGGCTCCGCAGTAAGTGTGGGACTTAGGGTCAGATCTGCTTTAAAAATCTCACCTCCATTGTGAACAGGTTACTTCTATTTTCTCAATCTGAGTTAATTCATTTGTTCAATGAGGATAGTAAAACCCATTTGTGAAGATAAGGAAACACATGAAAAGAGTAGACATTAATACAAGTGGCTTGCAAGTTTCAGAGAGTAAGCGTTGGGGAGGAAAAACTTTTCCTCTACCCTCTTAGATTCTGTACTTGAGGCCTGCAAGTAAATCTGACAACTGCTAGATTAACAAGAGAAAAGTCAGATTTCTATTCACAGAAAAATGTGACTCAAGGAGGAATTGGGGGCTTATATACCATTTTAATAGGGGATGGGGAGGGCACTTCTGGGAAAACAAATGACTTCTTAGAATAGGGTGGAGGGAGAGGGAGACAGGGCACTTAAGAAAAACAAATTACTTTTTAGAAAGATAAATGGACTCATGGGAGAATAGATGGGAGATATGATAGTTTTGTGGCAATGTTTGTTTGGGTGTGGTGCCAACTCCTCTCCAAGAAGAGAGTAGAGTTGCTCCAGGGAAGAGAATTTATGACAATTGAGTGCTTTTAGGTAGATAAGGGCTTTCAGGAACTTGAATGCTTTCAGCTCAAAATAATTTTTATGCCATAGTGGCTTATTCTGGACCCCTTCATAAGGAAAAATGGTATTAATAATAACTATTTATTGACCCAAGCTAAATGCCTTCCATAGCTTAGAAAAGTCCCAAGATGCATCAATTCATGTAGTTTTGCATTAATTCATATATTTAATAGTTATGGTTTATAAGATATTTTAAGTGACAACTGTTTTAAAACCACCAGATATTAAGCATGCCATTATTATACTTTATGCGTTTCTGAACACTTGAGATTATAAAATATTTGGACAACAAACAACAAATACAAGTAGTTCTGACCTTGTAGAAAATACCAAGAATGGGGAAAAATTTTATTTTCTACATCAGGTCTATGTAACTCTATCAGGATAATTTGCACATAGATAATTTGCGTATGTGAGGACCGATATTATTCTGGCCTTCAGTTATAATTCACTGGGCCTGGTCATTGTTGAAATGGCCACTGTATGCTCTTGATCAAGACCCTATTTTCTTGATTTGCAAACATGAAACAGTCAGGTTTTGGAAAAGCCGGGGAACGAACACCAGATCTTTTTTTTTTTTGCGGTACGGGCCTCTCAGTGTTGTGGCCTCGCCCGTTGCAGAGCACAGGCTCCAGACACGTAGGCTCGGCGGCCATGGCTCACGGGCCCAGCCGCTCCGCAGCACGTGGGATCCTCCCGGACCGGGGCACGAACCCGTGTCCCCTGCATCGGCAGGCGGACTCTCAACCACTGCGCCACCAGGGAAGCCCCGAACACCAGATCTTTATGCTAACTTCTCAGGGAAACTTTCGTTCATGTTAACGACAAGATTCTTTTATTTAAATCAGCAGAGTGGCTTCTCCTTCCCTATTTATGGTTACAGTGTGTACATGTGTGTTTGTGTGCGATATTGAAAAAGGTTAGACCTCAGCTGACTTGGATTGTGAGGCTTTCTCTCATCCTGACGTGTCAGACACAGTAATGTGGACAACACACCTCATTAAATGTAGTATGATCTGTAACAGGCACATCCTGGAGCCCTGCCCACATTTTCCTCACTCCAATAGTGCAGTTTTTAGACTTGACCTTGGGCTTTTGATACTAAAAGGGAAGGATTTGTGAAGAATCTTTTAATGCACTTCCTCTTAATTTAGGACCTTCTGTTGTCACATCACTAATATCAATAAATTATTACACAGTGTGATCTAGTTCTAGAATTAGAAACATATTATGTTAGGAATGCATTCTACATACGATTCCAAATTGCTTGAAGGTAACTGGAAAATAGACACTGTAATGGATTGACTTACATTTCCCCCAAACAGATATGCTGAGGTCCTTACCCTCAGTATCTGGGAATGTGACCTTATTTGGAAATAGGGTCATTGCAGATGTAATTAGTCAGGATGAGGTCATACTGGAATACAGTGGACGTTAATCCAATATGACTGGTGTCCTTATAAAAAAGGACAATTGGGGCTTCCCTGGTGGCGCAGTGTTTGGGAGTCCGCCTGCCGATGCAGGGGGACGCGGGTTCGTGCCCCGGTCCGGGAGGATCCCACATGCCGTGGAGCGGCTGGGCCTGTGAGCCATGGCCGCTGAGCCTGCGCGTCCGGGGCCTGTGCTCTGCAACGGGAGGGGCCACAACAGTGAAAGGCCCGGGTACCTTAAAAAAAACCCCAAAAACCAAAAACCAAAAAACGAAAACAAAAAGGACAATTGGACACAGAGACAGACACGCACACACAGGGAAGATGTCGTGAAGACACAGGGAGGATGCCACGTGAACATGGAGGATTGGAGTGATTCCGCTCCAAGCATCAAAGCTTGCTGGCAAACAAATGGAAGCCAGGAAAGAGGCCTGGGACAGATCCTTCCCCCTAGCCTTCAGAGGGAGCACCCCTGCCAGCGCCTCTATTTTGGACTTCTGGCCTCCAGAACTGTGAGCTAATAAGTTTCTGCTTTGTAAGCTACCCACTTTGTAGTACTTTGTTATGGCAGCTCTGGAAAACTGAGAGACTGCAATACAAACAGTTTTAGAATTGATTATTTAACCTCGTTGTAAGTAACGGGCTTTACTGCTATGTCATCATGATCATTAGTAATAGTAATTTATCATATAAATTATGTAAATATGCTCTTAGTAGAGCAATATTTAGTTTTCATTTATACAGTCCTTTTCTTCTAAAGATCTTCAAGCCATAAGTTTGATCATTGCTAGATATTTATTAGGAAAAAAATATATTTCTGAGGCACTTCTCTGACACTGCCCCCTCCCCCGCCCTCCAAATCAAATGTCATAGGTACAGGCTCCTTCAGTGTCTTGTCTTTACTCTGTGCTGTTGTTGACTATCGAGAATCATCAGGTGTCAAGGTGACCTTCTCACAAGCAGGAAGTCATTTTCATCTTTCATTCTTAAAATGAAGATAATATATGTACACTTCAAAAAATTATAGGAGAAACTATATATTTATAACCATTGATGGAACTAAGGAACCGAGGAGTAAGTGAAACTGTTCTCCATAAATAAGTTGAGAAACAGTTGGAAGTGTCTAGGTCAATGGCTGGGACATAGTAACTGCTTAATAGATACTCATTTTCATCCTTCCCTCTCCTCTGTTATACAACGGGCCTTTGCAATAGGTGTAACAGAAACAGAAGTCAGGCAGCAAATCTACTTGCAATCAAAGAGCTATGTAGGAGGTGCTTAAACACTTCGGTAAATTCTTTAGACAAATTTAAAATACAGGTGGTGTGAGCTTGTGGGTACATCAGAGCCAGCAGTTTCAAACAAGACTTTAAAAAACAGGTTAGGGACTTCCCTGGTGGTGCAGTGGGTAAAACTCCACAGTCCCAGTGCAGGGGGCCTGGGATCCATCCCTGGTCAGAGAACTAGGTCCTGCATGCATGCCACAACTAAAAGATCCCGCGTGCCGCAACAAAGATCCCTTGTGCTGCAACTAAGACCCAGCGCAGCCAAAATAAATAAATAAGTGAATAAATATTTTTAAAAATTTTATAAAAAACATAGGTTAGACATACCCAGTGCATGTGGATGTGGCCTCTTCCAGCTCTGAATACCTGTCGCCATGTTGTTCCTTTAAACACGATCTGCCTTGTATACTATTTGTTTATGTTTGTGAATGATCTCCTCTAACCGACTGTAAGCTCACAGAGGGCAGAAGCCATTTTATTCATACTTTGTTTTGGTCTATAATGACCTCACTTTGTACCCTGTCCCAAGTATTCTCATGCCTACCTTTTCTATGTTGTTTACATGTCTATCTTCTCCAACAACTTATGAACTTCTTAAGGGCAAGTGTAAACACACAGGTACATTCTCATTACCACATCCTGCTCTGGGGCACTCACCAAATTCATGTCCATTTCAAAGCCACTCTTGTTTTTGGCCAAATCTTCCTGTTCCTGTGCTGATTTCCTCCCTTGTGTCACGGCCAGGAATGCTAACTCCATGATTTTATTGCACACAAAGTGTTTCCACAGCATAACTCAGTACTGGGCATGTTGTAGGTCAGTACATAATTGTATGGATTACAGTTTAGCATATTAGAGTTATAAGTTGTGCAGTCCTGTGACATTTGATTTTCATAAAAGGTCAGTTTGTATATGGAGAGCAATGCCATGGTTGTATGGCAGTGTAGAGAGTGAGGGCAATTGATGGCAAGTGATACATACAGCTTTATTGCATTTCTCCTGTCCTTATCTAAACAATGAAAACAAAAATGCTAGCCACCCTTAAAAAATACCATATTTATCTTACAGAGGATAATTTTCCAATGACTAAATAAAACTGTGAGCCTTCAGGGGTATCCATCTCCTTTGATTGAAACTGGCTCATTTGATTCATACTAGATTAAGGGACCGTTTTGAAGAACATGGAGACAAGCTGTAATTATGCCCTGGAAAGCACACAATTTCATTTTCTTCACCATGGCTGCACTGGAAGGAACACTGAACACAGACCCCTTCTCCTCTCCCCTCCCTTCCTTCCTTGCTGCATCTGGTCAATTCTAACAAACATTCCTAATGACCAGGCTATATCGGCATTACCTAGTCAAGTAGCCCATTCAGTTTGCTCAAAAGAGCACAGACATAATCAAGCATTTGGCTGAATGCACAATTCACACTGAATAGGGCAAATATTTGGATTCAAGTATAGGTCAGCAGCAACCAATTGAAATATTGATAAAGGAAGCCTGTGGGAACTAAATGTACATAAAAGAAGGAAAAATGAAAGAGAAAAAAGGAGGTCCTTAAGGGGTGAGCCGGGGCAACAAGACCACAGGGGCGATTTCTCTCTTCCACAAGACTGTAGGTGGCTTATCTTGGGGGGTTAGCAAACCCAGCACTGATAGCCTGTTATTCTAGCTTCAGAAAGCGGTATGTTCAAACAGTTTTGTTTGGTTCCAAAGTGGAGTTCATAATTTCCTGAGAAAGTACTATGAAACTTTCTAATAGGAACCCCCGGCCCCTGCCCACATAACTTTATTAAGAGAATTAGGCTGGAGTCTCTTTGGTTTTTTATATTGGCCTATTCAGCCATCAGCTTGCACTTGGGTAGGTTTTATTGACTTGAAAACACTCCAGAGCACTGGGGCTCCCCTGGTAACCTCCTTGGTTACTCCAACCCCCATCATTCACTCACCCGTGACGCTCAGCAAATCCAGACCTCTGTGGCCCAAAGTAAATGTTTGTCACCCTCACAGCCCATGTATAATGCCTTGCTTTATGGATGGTTTAATTCTCAAACATCCACTCTGCATGTGGGCATTAATGTGCCCCAGTGCCACACTCAGCCACGTCCTCTTCCTCCTAAAAGGGTCAGAAATCCCAGTCTCCGACTTTACCAGAATACTTAGCTTTCTTAGCATCCCCCGCACCCCC
>NW_006775678.1:1598151-1652513 GCF_000442215.2 Lipotes vexillifer
TCCCCAGCCCCCATAGACTCCTCTGAAGGTCCAACCCGATTTCCCCCCAGGTCTTCCTTGAAAACCTCCAGGGAGCTGTGATTGGGCAAAGAGCCCTCTGCTGTTCCCACCGTCTTGCTCCCCTGCCCTTGGAACTGCAGTGGCCAATGGGGCAAAACTCGGTGCCTCTGGCACTCAGAGCTTGGCTGAACTTGGCGGGTGGAGAGAATCATCTGACGCCCAGGGTTCACCTGTGTCCAGCCTACACCCGAGGATGGTAATGTGCTTCTGAGAAGAAGGGAACGTCCTCAGCTGGCTTGGCTGCATGGAGAGCAGGGTAAGGGAAATGGTTTTGAGCCTCACATCATTTTTAGATGAGACAGAAGTCTTGAAATCGTCGAAAGGCACACGTGGAAAACACAACTGACGTCTCAGAAATTTCTTCCAAAACCCAGTTATGAAATGTTGGTTTATTTGGCATTCAATTAATCAGGCCTCTTTATTAAACCTGGAGTTGAATTGGAGTTTATTGGATGAAGACAACTGATTTTTAGAACAAAGATCCATAACATCCTGCCATGTTACATTGTGCTCAGAATAGTGTTCTGTAAAGTTCTCTGTAGTTTTCTTTTGTTTGTGGTGTGTATGACATTTATCTAATAATCGGAATGTTTAAGATGTCTTCCCACACTCAGTCACTTCAGATAATGTATTGCCCTGGCCTCATATTCAATGGATAGTTAAATACTAAATATAAGTATCTCACCCCAAACCACAGGTCAGTGGATGGAGAGGGTCCGAATGGTTGCCGTGGAGTGTGCGCTTGGATTTCTCACTCAGAAGATTCTTGTTCCCTCCCCACATGCTTGCATGGCTTGGGCTCCTAGAAGGCTGGACAAGAGGGTGTGGGTGAATCGGTAAAACTCATCATCACACCTTGAGAAAGAGATTAAGTATGGACTGGAGGAGTAGACTGATGGGTGAGGATACGCATGCAGCCATCATGCCTTAGCAAGACTGTTATGACTGTAATGGGCAGAACCCAATCAAAGAACAAAGTGAAAAAGGTGGGGTGAGTTATCACAAGGACAAAAGAGTGTCTTAAGCAGAGCAGCTGGGCCTCGCAAGGAAGAGGAATCACGAAAGGCAAAGCCAGAAGGAAGGCAGGCAGAGGTCCTCAGCCACTGTCCACTCCTTCTGGGGCAGCACAAGCTGCCTCTCCTGTGATCCCTGGATATCCGTGTGGCTTCAGAACAGAGACCACACTCACATTATGCTGATTTCACTTATTTTCTTTAAGAAAGGGAAGGTACCATACCTTATCCATTCTAAGAGGCCTTGGGTTATAAAATCTACCGTTAACTTTAAGTATCACTAAAAAAGAAAAACCACCACCCATTAAACCCTGACACCATCCTAACAATAGTCCTTTGCAAGGCACTATTTGATTGTCACTGGCCTCTAATGGCTTTGACATTTCTTTCATCCATTCTGAGGGATTTGGCCCTTTCTTCTGCCTTCTGTTGCATTTCTTGGAGCCTGGTAAGCCACCCTTTTGCATGTATCTCAGTTAACAAAAAGTGACCCAGCTTCACTTGCTCATGGGTATCCATGATTCTTAAGTCTTTGACAGCGATTAACGAGAAATTATAGAATTGTGGTCATATTGCTATCAAAGAATATTTGCTTTACTAATAGCAAGTCCACACCCAGCTATTCTAGTTCTGTGCCTTTTTCTGGACACAATAATTTTTTGTTTCAATGTTGGATCAGAGTGGCATTTTTTGGAAGCCATCTTAAAGGGCATGTGAGTCCCAAGGATGCATATAACTCAACGGAAGTGATGATGATATGAACAGCGATAAGTTGGCAGATGCACAGGTGATGGCAAATACTTGAAGACTGTCACCTGGTTGACAGCAATTATAAAACGCCTTTGATTTGTTAAGACACATCCAATTCTATAGATGTTAAAGTGGGAGATGATGTGCATTTAAAGAGTTGATTAAATATGGTATTTGCCTGATGGGTGTTGAGAACAGAGGTGTACAAAGAGGACAGTGACCCAGGTTCTTCTAGAACAGAACTTGGCAGTGCTGTGAGGATGCAACTAGCTGGGAGGGAGTGTCCACTCCTGGTGTTGAGTGTAAGCCAGGAGCTTTGTGATCATGGTATCTCCCATGCCAGGTAAGTATTAAGCCAGGAGCTTTAACGACCTATTTCTGTGGGCCCCATGACATGACCTCAAAGTAGACATTAGGACCTGTATCTACAGTTGAGGAACTGGAGCTTCAGGGAGGCAAAGGGCCTGCCCCGATCACACCATCTGTGAGTGGCAGGGAGAGGTTGTGGAGCTTAGGTCTGTGCTTTCCTCATAACAACGCTGGGGGCGCGATGGGGGCTGGTGAAGGGTTTGCAGACAGTTTTGCATGAATGATTTAACCACACAAGATGGGGTTGCACTAAGGCCTGGACAGATCAAAATTTAAAACTGATGCTTCCTGCAGAGAGAGTTGAGATGAATGTAGGTGATAGCTGAATATTCCCTAGCATATCTTGGGCCGAGAGTATACGAGACAGTAGAGAAACCCTTTGATTGATCTCTTGGGGTCCAGAAATTTATGCCATATATATATATATATATATATATATATATATATATATATATATGTACACCTTTGCAAAATATAGACATGAAATCAAAGTAGGCCATCTATGATTTGGCAAGGTTCTAAAACCATTCTTAATATTTATGGGATGAAAGGACCTAGCCACGACCCTAAGTTGACCTTCACATACTCTTTCCATCCTAGGAACATCTTTTTTTCATTATTATCCCACATGTAAACATTTGTGGTAAATGCAGTTGGACTGTGTTTAACAAATGTAGAAGCCTCTCATGGTCAGGAGTAGTTGGTTGGTTAATTGAGAAAGTCCATCAAATCACAGACTTTTAAAAAAGTAAACATTTTCATTTACTTAAAGCATAGGTATATTCACACCAGTCTTGTGATGTAAACTGATTGTCTTTTCTTTGCAAAGCCTCCATTGATGAGAGCTCTTTATCACTTGTTTTGCACAAGTCACATCCTTAATGTATTGATGATGACTGCCAGTTTTGGTTTCTTTAAAATGCAGAGACATTGCAAACAATAAAAGGGTAGAATTATACTACCCATAACTATTAATCAATTTCCCCTAAACATTCATAGCAATTTTACTCATATCAATTTGATCAAAAATGTTTTAGCAACTATTTGTTTTTACCAAGTCTCTTAAAGTAGTCACATTTGGGCTTCCCTGGTGGCGCAGTGGTTGCGAGTCCGCCTGCCGATGCAGGGGACACAGGGTCTTGCCCCGTTCCGGGAAGATCCCACATGCCACGGAGCGGCTAGGCCCGTGAGCCATGGCCGCTGGGCTGGCGCGTCCGGAGCCTTTGCTCTTTAACGGGAGAGGCCACAACAGTGAGAGGCCCGTGTACTGCAAAAAAAAAAAAAAAAAAAAAAAAAAAAAAAAAAAAAAAGTAGTCACATTTGTTTTCTTTCTTCATGTACTCATTTGTTTGTAGATTTAGTCAATATTTAATCAGCTACATTATTACGCCAACAGGTACTTGGGATTACACTTGCTACATGACCTGACAGCTCTCAGTCAGTCCTGGCTCCTTCCCCACTTCCTCTCACAGCCTTTCCTCTAATAGAATCCATGCCCATCGAATTCCATCTTTGCATCTGCTTCTCAGAAGACCCCCAACTGACACAGCACATAACTGCATTTACTGTAGGAAAAAAATGATTGCAGTAGAAAAATACATAATAACTGAAACCAAAAATCAATTAAGCTTTCAGATTTCCTGAAATCATAATCCACATTAAACACAATCTACATAGGTACCTTCAGTGGTGAGAACTGAAAGCCTGAAACTTGAAGTATTCTTAATTAAAACAAAAGCTCACTTCTCTAGTACGTACTATTGATTAAGCGAGGAAACCGGACTTGTGTGTTTACTAAATGCATTTCTATTAATATAGATGTATAACCCCATTATGGGAAATTGGAAAAAAGAGGAAAGAAAAAGGAATCTTGCCTACTGACTAAACCATCGTTATTTTGGTGAAGGGTGAATTCATGAATTTTAGAAACGTTTTACAAGGATTGGAGCACATAGGATTGTGAATTAACTGTCTAGTAACCAGACCATTCAATTAACTAGAGCCCAAGCCAGGAGCTCCTCGACATCCCAGATTGTCAGACAACCCTAGAGGCTGACGCAGGGCGTGACCAGCCCTGTTCTGTGGGGATCTGCTGTGGGCCTAGCTTCCAGGCCTTTCCTCAGTAGCCTGGAAATGTGGGGTAGGGTGGAAGGTAGCCCAGGGGAATGAAGCAGGTGTCCTTTTTTTTGCCTACAATTCCCACGCTGATTGTGCTGGTCTGCAGGGCTGTTCCATCCAAGATCTGAGATAATAGCTGTGTCATCACACAGGAATCTAGCCCAGAGCCACCCATGATAGGTCTCTACTCTGTGCTGTAATCAAATCTGGGACCAGGTGTGCAAAAGTCATGGATTTTGCAGTTGGGAGAGGTGTTAGGTAATTACCTGGAGAACCTGATGCTTTCTAGGAGTTCTGGAAGGCAGCTAAGGGCACTCGCAAGTTTTGGGGGCACTCCTGGGCTGAAGCCTCCTAGGAGTTGTTTAGCAAATTATGAGTGGTGTGTGTGTGTGTGTGTGCGCGCGCGCGCGCGCGCGTGCACGCGTGCACGGAGGGGTTGTTGTCACAACTAATGAAGAGCCCAGAACCTAACTCTGTTTTACATATGAACCCAATTTGTCTTTTATGACTTTAGTCTGTAATAATTCTATCTAAATTACGGAAAGATTATGCTTACATTTGGTTGGAATTTTACTGAGAGTTACTCACCAATGCAATACAGCTAATGGTATTTTGAGTCACAAACATTTACTCTGTAGCTGTCAAATTTGGGTGAGTATATGCACAGGCACAAGCCTCGGACTACCTCCTTCTGTCTTCTAGCTGTAACTGTATCACTCACATATTTAATACATATTAATTTATTATAATGATTTTGCTTATATTTATGCTTCATATTACTGTTAGGACATTAGAGTGTTTAAAATATTATCTGTGTAGATAAGTTGTATTCTGTACATTTGATTTTAGGATACTCTAGGGGAGATCTACACACTATTTGTTGTAAGAGGGGGGCATTGGTTCTGATAGTGTGGAGAAGTGCTATTCAAACTGAACTTGCAGCTCCCAGCAATTTTGCTGTGGTGGAATCACATGCAAATGGCCTGTGCTCTGGGCTATCACTGCTATGGGCTCTGCCCTGGCACACTCTAGTGACTGCTCAGGTGCTGGCCCTCCTGCAGCTGTAACGCAGGTGCCCCGACCTCAACCCTCCACTCTTTATGTCGGTCCAGGGCTTACCCAGCTTCTTGGAGCGGGACAAACCAGGCGATGCTTGTTGGATCCTGGAAAGTTAGGTGCTGGATTTAAACTCATAAAATTCTGAGGACTGGCATAGGAAAGGTGGCCCTATTTAGGAAGCTACCTCTGAATATCCTCTTCCAGTCTTGAATCCAGCCTAGAATATCAACTTCCCTTCACCGAAGCAGGCCGAAAAATGGAGAGTGAACATATTCTCCTTGATTCCGAAAGCAAAAAAAATCCCCCAAACAAAAAAACACAACTTCATTAAACTCAGGTAATTAACAAAGTTTTCCTTACAGACAGAATGTTAATTGATAAGAAGTTGGGCCCTGAATAAGCACCTCTGAAGCATGCCCAAGAGCCTGTGGAAAAGCAATAGATATTTGGTCTAACTGCCACAGGCATGAACAACGACAGACTGTATCTACGGGGGCGTCCGGGGGCTTGGTGTTTAAGTGAAATCTCAGCCTGTATTTCAATACTGCTGTCGCCGCCTCCTGCCAGGACCACTGCCTTGGTCTGACAAACATTCAAGGAGGGATGTAGCTTTGTCCCCAGTGAAAGCAGCACAGAGGCAGCTGCTTGGTGGGGATGTGACTCAGGCTAGCTGCCGTGAGGCTCACCGTACGATTCAATTGCTCCATCTGCCGAGTCAACTAGGAAATGCAGAAGACACTTGGAAGGGAAGGGGGAGAAATAAGGAAGGGAAACAAAGCCGGACGTGGTAACTGTGATGGTCCACATAAATGAGTTGGTCATCACGTGTGTGAGTCAGAGAAACCCATACAAGGAAAACATCGTTATATCCATTTCACAGGTGAGGAAACAGCAACTCAAAGAGGTTGAATTACTTTGCTCAAGTTCACACAACTGTTAAGTGACGTGCTTGACTTTTCAAGGCCTTCCACTGATGAAAGTAGGGGGAGCTAATGTTGTCGGTCAGGGTGGCTGGTATTTTCACCGGAAGCTTCTTTGCCATAGACATCTCGGTTGCATTCACTTTGGCTGCAAACATTTTTGTTGCATAAGGTATTGGCTGTAAGGCAATTTTGCCGTGAAAGATAGAACAACTGGCGGACGGTTTGGTTTGACAGTTTTCAACTAGTTTTCAACTAGTTTCAACTAGCTTTTATTCTAGTTATTGATGTTACTGATGTCTTCCTGGAGCTGACAGATGATGATGATTTGCCCCAAGAGTTGCTGTCTTATTGTGAAACACACTATACTGGAGGAGAAAGAGGCCGAGGGCCTTGAAGGCGCAGAGTTGAACCCACAAAGTTCCAGTAGAACTTTGGAACATCTATCAGGGGGCATGTGACAATGTGCGAAGAACAATCCATGATATAGAGGCTCTCAGCGTAGCACAAGGCTCAGGTACCAACACGCAGCCTAGTGTTTGGAGACTGATACCTCTCTTTTTTTTTAAATTAATTTTCTTATTAAAAAAATTTTTTTTGGCCGTACCACACAGCATGCGGGATCTTAGCTCCCTGCCCAGGGATTGAACCTGTGCCCCCGGCAGTGGAAGCACAGAATCTTAACCACTGGACCTCCAGGGTAGTCCCTTTTAAAAAATTAAAAAAAAAATTTTTTTTTTTTGGCTGATACCTCTATTAATGAAGGAAGAAATTTTAGTGAAAAATAAAAAGTGTGATGCTGAGAGTTCCCTGGCGGTCCAGGGGTTAGGACGCTTTCACTGCCAGCGCCTGCAAGCCACATGGCACCATCAAAAAAAAAAAAAAAAAAAGTATGATGCCAAACAAGGAGACGAATCAACAAGCAAAATAATAATAATAGTGATAGTAATAATAATAAAAGAGTTGGAAGACAAGTGCCTAGGTACAACCCCCAAAATAAAATCAGTTATTTGTATTGTCATGAATTTACACCCATTTCAAATGTACTCAAATATTTTGTATTTCGCAACAGTCTTTTTAATTTCGTCATCCATTTCTCATGTTTCATTATGTTCTTTTTAATGTTCCTCTTTTATTTTTCATTATTTTATCTTTTAAAATTGAAGTATAGTTGATTTACAGTGTTAGTTTCTGGTGTTCAGCAAAGTGACTCAGTTACTCAGTTGCATATATATGTATATATCAGTATATATATTCTTTTTCAGATTATTTCCCATTATAGGTATTATAAGATATTGAATATAGTTCCCTTTGCTATGCAGTAGGTCCTCATTGTTTATTTCATTATGTTATCTTTTATGGCAAATTGCCTTATAGCCAATTAGTTATGTGGTGAAATGCTTGTGGCAAAGATGTTTTTGGCAAAAGTACCTAGAACCATCCATCGGACACTCTGTTAAATAATTTCACTTGTCTTATTTAGTACACAAGCCTTTGAAGTAGGTGTTCTCCTGATTTTTAGAAACGTGGAACCTGAAACTTAGAGACATTAGGTAACTTATTTGAGGTCCCAAAATCACTAAATGGCAGAATTCTGCCTGGTTCTGAAGCTTGGCTCTCATAAATGTAGAGTTGAAGGTGGGCAGATAGAAACACACACACCCATAAATAAGGACCACTACTCTATTAATTCTGGATTTACCACCACTCTTACCATCTTCTAATGAGTGGATATACTTTGTTTTACACAGCACAGAGAGATGAGAAAAGATGTGTGTAGATAGAATCTTGGTCAACTGAACACTTTGGAAAGGATGCTCACGACTGAAATAGATTCCATTGCAAATTGTTTTGTTGCAGGGAATAAATCTGTAATTTAGCTTTTTGTAAAAAAATGGGTGTTCATATTTTGCATTTGCTTTCATTTAGAAAGATAAATTTCACATTATTTCATGTATATGTTATCCGTATACAAATGAAAAAAATTACAGGTAAAGTCATATGACTCCCCTCCATACTTTCCAAGTACACTTCCCAGAAGTAAATAGTGTGCATCTGTCGAGACCTTTTTCTGTTTTTTTGGCTTTAAGATCCTTTTATTTATCTATTTATTTATTAGTTATTTTTTAATGATCCAGATATAGGATCCTTTTACACTTTTAAAAATTATTGAGAATTCCAAGGAACTTTTGTTTAAGTAGATTGTAGCTACTGATGTTTACTGTATTGGAAAATAAAATTGAAAAATTTAAAATACAAGCACACACAATCATACATTCTATTAGCAATTAGAGCTACGATGTTATCACATATCTTGTCTCTGGAAAACTCCACTGTACACTTAAAACAGAATGAGAATGGAAATAACGTTTACTGTTACTGTGAAAATAGTTTTGGCCGCTTGGACCCCTTGAACGGTTGGGTCTTGGGACTCCAGGGATCCTCAGGTGACACATGAGAACCACTGTTTTAAACCATTTACAGAGCTCACGGATATGAAATGATAAAGGGGCCTTTGTGATGAAATAGTTTCACTTTTACATTTCTTGCTTTTTTCTTTGTCTTTTTTTTATTTTTAAGTTTTTTCTTTCTTTCTTTTTTTTTACACAGCAGGTTCTTATTAGTCATCAGTTTTATACACATCAGTGTATACATGTCAATCCCAATCACCCAGTTCATCCCACCACCACCTCTCCCCCACCACTTTCCCCCCTTGGTGTCCATATGTTTGTTCTCTACATCTGTGTCTCAACTTCTGCCCTGCAAACCGGTTCATCTGTACCATTTTTCTAGGTTCCACATATATGTGTTAATATACGATATTTGTTTTTCTCTTTCTGACTTATTTCACTCTGTATGACAGTCTCTAGATCCATCCACTTCTCAACAAATGACCCAATTTCGTTCCTTCTTATGGCTGAGTAATAGTCCATTGTATATATGCACCACATCTTTATCCATTCGTCTGTCGATGGGCATTTAGGTGCTTCCATGACCTGGCTATTGTAAATAGTGCTGCAATGAACATTGGGGTGCATGTGTCTTTTTGGATTGTGGTTTTCTCTGGGTATATGCCCAGTAGTGGGATTGCTGGATCATATGGTAATTCTATATTTAGCTTTTTAAGGAACCTCCATAGACCGGCGCACGAACCCGCATTCCCTGCATCGGCAGGCGGACTCTCAACCACTGCGCCACCAGGGAAGCCCACATGTGTCTTTTTGAATTGTGGTTTTCTCTGGGTATATGCCCAGTAGTGGGATTGATGGATCATATGGTAATTCTATTTTTAGTTTTTTAAGGAACCTCCATACTGTTCTCCATAGCGGCTGTATCAGTTTACATTCCCATCAACAGTGCAAGAGGGTTCCCTTTTCTCCACACCCTCTCCAGTGTTCGTTGTTTGTAGATTTTCTGATGAAGCCCATTCTAACTGGTGTGAGGTGATACCTCATTGCAGTTTTGATTTGCATTTCTCTAATAATTAGTGATGTTGAGCAGAGTTTCATGTGCTTCTTGGCCATCTGTATGTCTTCTTTGGAGAAACGTCTATTTAGGACTTCTGCCCATTTTTGATTGGGTTGTTTGTTTCTTTAATATTGAGCTGCATGAGCTGTTTATATATTTTGGAGATTAATCCTTTGTCAGTTGCTTCATTTGCAAATATTTTCTCCCATTCTGAGGGTTGTCTTTTCGTCTTGTTTATGGTTTCCTTTGTTGTGCAAAAGCGTTGAAGTTTCATTAGGTCCCATTTGTTTATTTTTATTTCCATAACTTTAGGAGGTGGATCAAAAAAGATCTTGCTGTGATGTATGTCAAAGAGTGTTCTTCCTATGTTTTCCTCTAAGAGTTTTATGGTGTCTGGTCTTACATTTAGGTCTCTAATCCATTTTGAGTTTATTTTTGTGTATGGTGTTAGGAGTGTTCTAATTTCATTCTTTTACATGTAGCTGTTCAGTTTTCCCAGCACCACTTACTGAAGAGACTGTCTTTTCTCCATTCTATATCCTTGCCTCCTTTGTCATAGATTAGTTGACCATAGGTGCGTGGGTTTACCTCTGGGCTTTCTATCTTGTTCCACTGATCTATGTTTCTGTTTTTGTGCCAGTACCATATTGTCTTGATTACTGTAGCTTTGTAGTATAGTCTGAAGTCAGGGAGTCTGATTCCTCCAGCTCTGTTTTTTCCCTCAAGACTGCTTTGGCTATTCGGGGTCTTTTGTGTCTCCATACAAATTTTAAGATTTTTTTGTGCTAGTTCCGTAAAAAATACCATTGGTAATTTGATAGGGATTGCATTGAATCTGTAGATTGCGTTGGGTAGTAGAGTCATTTTCACAATATGGATTCTTCCAATCCAAGAACATGGTATATCTCTCCATCTGTTGGTATCATCTTTAATTTCTTTCATCAGTGTCTTCCAGTTTTCTGCATACAGGTCCTTTGTCTCCCTAGGTAGGTTTATTCCTAGGTATTTTATTCTTTTTGTTGCAATGGTAAATGGGAGTGTTTCCTTAATTTCTCTTTCAGATTCCTCATCATTAGTGTATAGGAATGCAAGAGATTTCTGCGCATTAATTTTGTATCCTGCAACTTTACCAAATTCATTGATTAGCTCTAGTAGTTTTCTGGTGGCATCTTTAGGATTATCTATGTATAGTATCATGTCATCTGCAAACAGTGACAGTTTTACTTCTTCTTTTCCAATTTGTATTCATTTTATTTCTTTTTCTTCTCTGATTGCCGTGGCTAGGACTTCCAAACCTATGTTGAATAATAGCGGTGAGAGTGGACATCCTTATCTTGTTCCTGATCTTAGAGGAAATGCTTTCAGTTTTTCACCATTGAGAATGATGTTTGCTGTGGGTTTGTCATGCATGGCCTTTATTATGTTAAGGTAGGTTCCCTCTATGCCCACTTTCTGGAGAGTTTTTATCATAAATAGGTGCTGAATTTTGTCAAAAGCTTTTTCTGCATCTATTGAGATCATCATATGGTTTTTATTCTTCAATTTGTTAATATGGTGTATCACATTGATTGATTTGTGTATATTGAAGAATCCTGGCATCCCTGGGATAAATCCCACTTGATCATGGTGTATGATCCTTTTAATGTGTTGTTGGATTCTGTTTGCTAGTATTTTGTTGAGGATTTTTGCATCTATATTTATCAGTGACGTTGCTCTGTAATTTTCTTTTTTTGTAGTATTTTTTTCTGGTTTTGGTATCAGGGTGATGGTGGCCTCATAGAATGAGTTTGGGAGTGTTCCTCCCTCTGCAATTTTTTGGAAGAGTTTGAGAAGGATGGGTGTTAGCTCTTCTCTAAATGTTTGATAGAATTCACCTTGAAGCCATCTGGTCCTGGACTTTCGTCTGTTGGAAGATTTTTATTTTTTTAATTTTTAATTTTGTGGTACGCGGGCCTCTCACTGTTGTGGCCTCTCCCGTTGCGGAGCACAGGCTCCAGACGCACAGGCTCAGCGGCCATGGCTCACGGGCTCAGCTGCTCCGCGGCATGTGGGGTCTTCCAGGACCGGGGCACGAACCCGTGTCCCCTGCATCGGCAGGCAGACTCTCAACCACTGCGCCACCAGGGAAGCCCTGGATCTGTCATTTTTGACCTCCAAATAATTCTCTTAGTTTCCCACCAGGTCAACCAGGCATTTAAAAACATGTTTTAACGTTTTTATCCATCATGTTAAGGTTCACAAAAGGAGTGTTTTGTCAGAATATCTACTCCAAAATATTCCTGGAAATGGGAACTCCGTTTGGTGGAAGATGAATGCAGAAGTTCTACATGACTTCGCCTTGGAAAGAAGTAAACATTTCAAATGATTGGTTTAACGTAATCAACATTTTTTTTTTTGTAATCAACATTTTTGAATATATCTCCCAAATACTCCTCATCCTAAAATGGCACAAGATAGGAAAGACATGAAAACTAAACAAAATGTAATCCTGGCAGGAATTCTATGTTTAGAAAAAGAAAATATTTAGCAGTGCTGTCCCTCCTGCCTCAACTGGTAAGATGCTGATATAAATTTGGAACTATCCAAATTAGTTCTCTTTGCTGTGACACATTTTTTAAAAGTTCGAAGTCATCCTCCAATAACTTTTTAAAAATTAATTAATTAATTTTGGCTGCGTTGGGTCTTCATTGCTGTACGCGGGCTTTCTCTGGTTGCAGCGAGCGGGGGCTACTCTTCGTTGCTGTGCGGTGGCTTCTCTTGTTGCAGAGCACGGGCTCTAGATGAGCGGGCTCAGTAGTTGTGGCTCGTGGGCTCTAGAGCACAGGCTCAGTCGTTGTGGCGCATGGGCTTAGCTGCTCCGTCGCATGTGGGATCTTCCTGGACCAGGGCTCGAACCTGTGTCCCCTGCATCGGCAGGTGGATTCTTAACCACCGCACCCCCTGGGAAGTGTCCAACCTCCAATAACTTTTTATCCCACCAGCAAACTGCAGGGCTACAGAATGAAGACTATATGTACCCACACATCAGATCTGACTACAACAATAAACTCTACTTAAGTAGTTTGGTGCTTATAAAGCCTCGATGCATGTGCTAATTTTCCAAGTGGTATATATTCAAGAGTAGATTTGTGTTTGCTCCTGCCAGGACATAGTTTCACAATAACTCTGTTCTTTTTTAAAAAAAACTGATTTGTTCTTTCCCACCCACCTCTTTCACAATAGCATAGCTAAACCTTAGCTTCTTTCCCCAAACCTTCCCTCCCAACCCCACTGCCTCGCCTTCACCAGGACTGCCTTTGTCCCTGGGGACAGGCCTCTGCAGAGCTTCCTTGAAAGGACCATTTTCCTCCCACTCTCACTGCTTTTAAAAATGGGATGCATTCTGAAGGATTCTTTCTCTTTTCATTCAGCTCTCTCTTATTCACTTCTGCTTTGGGGTAAAGTACCTTGACACATGTTAATTATTTTGGTCTGGTTACACTTCCTCTGGTCAAAGAGAAGACTAATATGGAAAGGAGACACCCATGTATTATTTCTATCTCTAGTCGACAGCAGGGGTTCTGAAAACGTGACTCATGGAACTTGCTAGAAATGCAAATATTCTGGTCCTACCCCAGACCTACTGAATCACAAGCTCTGGGTGTGGGGTGAAGCAATCTGTTTTAACAAGCCCTCCAGCTCATTCTGATTCCCACTCAAGTTTGAGAGCCACTGGGCTAACATCTCCCTTTCCTCCTTTCCTTCTCTTACTAGGTGCATATTCAGTCCCTCTCAGTTGCCCCTGTAGGTGCTGACAAGTATTGGAGTCTCTTACAAACGCTGGGACTGGGGAAAGCAGATTCCCAAAGAGCAAGCGTACAAACACGTAAGTTGTAGAATTTAACCACCTCCCTTCTAAGATTAGAGCCTTTGAACGGGAAGAAAAGCAAGTATGAGAGCAAGCAGCCACTCAAAGCTGCTCAGTGCCACAGCCAGAAAGAGTAAGATAGCTCCAGTCCCCTTTTCAGAATCCATCTCACTAATCCTGGGGCAAAAGGTGAGATGCTGGATGACTGTTGTCCATCTCTGACCTGAGGAAGAGTTTTGGAGGGTCTTCTAATCGGGTTTGAGGTTTTGCTAATTTTCACTGGCAGAGAATTTGTCTGCTGAGGTTTTTTTTTAAATCATATCAGATTGTTTGACTGCACATTACAAAAAACTAACAAGTATCAGTAATTCCAGTGGTTAAAAGAGATGGCAGTCCACGTTTCCCTTGCACACAAGGCCAGAGGTGGGCTGCCAAGGATTAGTGTAATGGCTCCACGATCATCAGGGACCCTGGCTCCATTTTCTTTCTGCTTTACCCTCCTTCATGGTCCAATTCACAGTATAAAATGGCTGCCTAACTCCTCAACATTACATCTGAACCCCAGCCAGCAGGAAGGAGGAAAAGAGACTGTCTCCTTCCTTTAAGGACACCTTCTGGAAGTTAAACATAAAAGTTTGCTTATATTCATTGACTGGTACCTTGTCACATGACATCTCTAGTTGCCAGGGAGGCTGGGAAAGGGAGTCTTGATTTTGGATGGTCACAAGCCCCAGCTAAAAACCAGGAGTTTTATTACTAAGGGAGAAGGTGGAGGACAATTAGTAGCCTCTGCCTCACAGGTCCAATTTGAAGGGCTGTACGTCACACCTATATCGCTTCTGGCTTCCCAGGTATATCCCAGAGTCTCTTACCTGAGTTTTTCGGGCCAGTTCTGCTGACAGACTGACCTCTCTGTCTCTCTCACTTCTTAATAGATTTACCAACCAAAGGAATCATGTGGGTCTTTTGGGGTGGTGAGGAAATTCAAAATTGGCTTATTAATTCTTTACATTATTCCACGCAACTCACTTTGGAGACTTCTCTGAGGCTGCAAGAGTCATTTTCTGATTCCCTGGAAAAGGGCACACTGTTATGGTTCTTTCTGTCAGCATGGAAGCAAAGCAGTCTCTGCTGGGTCATAGATGTGATCATGAATTTGGCATGGGTTCCAAACACCATCAAGTGTATTCTAGGAAATTGGGGCAGATCTGCTCCAAAGCTCCCATCTTTGTGCTTTAAGTCCCCAAACAACTCTTAATGTTGAGGCCTTGTGGACTTTCACGTAGATTAGCATCATCACACTGTCCCCGAGGCTGTCCATCCTTAAAATGCTGCTGGGGTATATACTAACCACTACTAAAGCCGTTTCCCTGGACCATTAGGTCTCATAAATATTATGTCTCACAAATCTCTCAAATTTCTGATAGCAGTTAGCTCATGTGAGAGGTTCTAGATACTGCTTAACTGTCGTCACGACCATATGGACCCATTGTTTAATGGTCACTCAGACCTGGGAGGATGTGCACAGTAAAGAATCAGGACTCTTCAGCCTAAGTCATCCTGCAGCAACCAACAACTCCAACAGAAATACAGTGTAAAGTATTTCAGGCAACAAGGGAAATTACTGGCTCACTTAACTGAAAAATGCTGGGGTAGGTCTTTCTTTGGGCATTTTCCAGGTCTTCAAATCATGTTGTTTGGTTTTTTTTTTTTCTCTCTCTCTCTCAGCTCTGCATTCCTCTATGTTGGCCTCATTCTCAGGTGGGCTATCTCCATATGGCAGAGAAGATAACTTGCTGCCATAAATGGTAGCTCTCTGGGGTCCTCAGTAGTACTTAAAAATGTAAAATGGTGCTGAGATTAAAAAAGGTTTGAGAACTGCTGGGAAACATATTTACTAACGAATCAATCACTAACAACCAGAAGTCTCATCCATCCATCCAATTAATCACTATTCCCCTACTGCGTTCTAGGCACTGCCTGGTAGCAGGGATTATATGGGTGTCCACCTCTGTGGTGAAAGTGGGGTCAGCCATACCCCAGCCATATCAATGGGTTCTCCAAAGGAAAGACAGATTTTCTTACGAGAAAGAGGAAGAATTGCTGGGTAACCATCAACAGCAGAGTCCACCATGGCAGGTGCTGTATTTGTTTACAGAGAATCAAAGTTTCCAATTCATTTAGAATTAGAATTTACTAAATTGACCAATTAGACAGGAAAAAAAAGGAAAATCTTTGGAATCTTTTCCCATGAGACCCAGAGTCCCACTCTACCCATGTCCCTTTTGTCTGGGGCCAAAGGTAGTGGAGAGAAGCTGGGACAAATTTGTGGGGCCCGGTGGTGTGGAAAGAAGCCTGAAGCAAATTCCCTGAAAAGACTTTTGAGCTTATTGAGGCTTGAAAAATTCTTTTCATTAGGGACCAAACCTAGTCCTAAGAGTTTTTGCCTCTGGCCATGGGGATGGTCAAGAAATGACTGTGACAAATCCCCAAATAAATAGCCGAGTCCACCGGAAATTTTTAGAGGAAAAACATTGCCCAGAAGTGGCAGTGAAGGGTGTACAACTCCGCTTCTTCCACAGATATTGGGCTCATTATGTAAGGAAGAAAAACAAAGAATAAAAAACAGAGAGATGGGATTTCTTTTCACACCAAGTGTATGGCTCTGATTTCTCCAGGACAGAGCCAATTCTGTAAAGTGGGGACCCTTCTGGAAAGGAGCTCAGAGCTTCCCCTCAAGTGACAGGCACCTGCACTCAGGTGGGCACTGGACTGTGTTCTCTGCCTTAGGCTAGATAATGCTTCCATTGGATAACCAGCAAATGATTTTTTTTAAGCTATTAAATCTTCATGCAATTTTGAAAGATGTTTATTACAGACATTTTTTATTTTCAAACATACAAAAGTAGAGGGAATATTATAATGAACACCTATGTACCCACCACTCAGCTTTCACAATTATCAACCCGTGGACAAGCTTCTTTTATCTATAGTCTCTCCACCCCATGGGATTATTTACAGCTATCATATAACAGACATAATAATATCTTAAGTAATTTTTTAAAAAAGATTTTAAAAATCATGAACCATACATTAAATATTTTAATGGTGTCACTGACTGACCTCCACAAATTCACAAAGGAGAATTGGATAAACCTGGCCAGAAAATAATTCTTTTCTCTTTCCCACCCCGCCATCCACCTTCCCCCAAAGTGAGTCAACTCAGTCAAGAATAATTATGGAGATATTTGGACATCCCTGACGCCAACAGCATAATCTCAACTATGGGCCCGAGGTCCAAGAATTGAGAATCTTTGCAGGCAAATCCACACGTGCATGTGTTCCTCCCTCCCGTTTTGAAACCTAATGACCTCAACATTGGGTTTGCCAGGCACATCTTCCATTTTTCACTTCCCCTGGCATTCGAAAGAAATCCCTGCCTATGTCTGGATTTCCTCACATGCATCCCCCGGGCAACGTTAGTTGTGAAATACCAGAATGGTTACAGCAAAGACATCTCTCTTCAGCAAACAGGGCCCAGAGTTCTGATGGACGGTGCTAACGGCGATAGGACGCTGCATCTCACGAAGATGAAGGAACATGTGTACTTTTTCAGAGCTACAGTTTCTCCGGCACTGGCTTTGGACGGCGATTGGACCCATGCATACCTAAAAGATAAAAACAAGGTGATCTCCATGCCTAATTACAATAACTGACGTAGCACCCCAAGGAGGTAGCTATAAAGTGAACTTGAAAGTACTAAGTAAAAAAGTGCATCTCATCTGTAACTGGTTTGTTGAAAAGTCTAAATTTATTAGGGATAGAAAGTGTTTTTTTAACTTTTGTTGAATCCCCTCCACCCCCCCCCCCTTTTTTTTGGTTGTGGCTCTTTTCATGAAATCTTGACCAAATTCTAACTTTCTCATCAGTTTTAGGGTTTAAGACCAAGCCCTGTTCATTTAAAACACTTTAAACTTGAACTTGACTTAAAGCTTGGCTCTTCCCTCCTCCCCAACTCCAGTGGAGGCCGGGGCTGTGGGCCCGGCGTCTCGGAGGGGAGCAGGGATTTGGTTCTGAGGTTCCTCCACACCCTGTCTCCACTAATTCAAGCTCCTGGAGGCTTGGAGCCAGGCAGGAGGTGTGAGGGCTGGCTTTGGTCACTGTCCCATGTCAGAGTGGGGAGGGGACCCTGCTACTGGGCTCCCACTCGTCTTCTCACCTCTGAGCTCCTTCATATGCAAGCGGAGGGTGGCTGGAACACCCCGTCTTCTTCCCAGGAGCAAGAAACCAGGGTGCCTTCAAGCTCTGTGGGAGAGGCTCCTCCCACCAGCAGATGAGGCATCTCTATGTATAAATACGTCTCCTCTCTTCAAGGCACCCGTGCCAAGCACCCCCTCTCTTCTCCATGGTGGTTGGAGGTGTCGATGGAAAAGGAAAGCAAACCCTACCCCTAGCCTCCTAGAGCATCCTCCCATGAATGCTTGTGCTGGGCCTTGCTTGAGTGGCAGGAACAGTGCAGGCCCGTGAGCTCTGCAGCTCAGCACACGTCCAGCCAGAGAACAGCTGCCCTCGTACATTTTAGAAGCACCTACATTGTTATGGGTGAGCCTCTTGGAACTCCCTTTCACTTGACATTAGGGATGGGAAACTCCCCTCCTGGACCCCACGGGTAGGGAATAACTTGGCATCAAGAACACCGTATTCTCTGCAAGTCTGTCTACACTTCCCTCTCTCCAGCTCTCTTCTCCCACAGTTTGGGGTGTGTGGGAGGCAGCGGGAGAGGCATCGTCCTGCACAGGAGCTGCAAGCCCTGTGGGGAGGCGGCTACTGCCTGTTAGAAGATGCTCACTTTGAATGTGAGGGTTCTTAGTGCATTTTGACTTCAGCTTTGGGTCAAAGCACAGTCTTGGTTCAAAAGGAAAATTCCACGTCCTGAGCAGGCTTTGCAGCTTGTTAAACCCATCTGTAAACACACACTTAGTGTGGAAGAGGAAGCAGCAGGAGAAGCATGTGACAGGCCTTGTCCTGTTGGCCAGTGTGTTTGCTCTTCTATAAAATGGGCGAGAGCAGGTGGTGGTGTCTAGAATGAAGAATCCAGTTTCGAATTGTAAAGATCCTTGGGAAAATTTTGTACAAAAATTAAAAAGGTGATGGGGCTTCAGTATGTATCCACACAGGCCGGTGATTTCATTCACTAGACTACACCACCCCATAAAGACAGGGGACCAGAGCTGGTCTTGGTATCGATTATATCCAGTGCTCACCACGGTGCATGGCACACAGAGCACAGTCGATGCATTATTTGTTGAATAGTTGAATGCATGGACGTAATTGGGGGCCACTCGTGACTGTATCCTTAACAACTAGTTGCTACCTGCTAACATTTTCTGAACTCTTAATGTGTGTGCGTCAAATACTGTTCTAGGTTCCCCGGAAGCTATGAAGATGGTCAACTCCTGTCCTCAAAAAGTTTATGATGAAGGGTAGGAAACAGATTGGCATGACTGCCTACTAATAGTGCCTGGGAGAAAGCAAGGACCCGGTCTTTCAAGACAGCAAAGAGTGGGAGGTGGAGAAGCCCCCGTCACAACTCTGACCCGGACACAGCCCTGGTCCGAATTGTTGCAAGTGAGGCTGAACTCATTCCTTCCTGTTCTCCTACTGTGACACGGGGGTCACCCAGCTAGCAATGGAAGTGACTCAGAAGTCTCCCAATTCACAATGATGCGTAAGTGGAGAGAGCATTCATTGAACTGGAAGAGAAGTGCGTTTGAGATAACAAAGCTCATGGGTTGCTGTCTTGGATTCTCTTATAATCCTCCCTCTTTCCCTGGAACTAGCCATACTGGAGTTTAGCTCTGAGATTAGTTCTGTTTTTCCCTCCTCATTATATATCACAAATTCCGTCAAAATTGTTTTCTGTTTGGGTCTTAATAGAGTCAGGTAACTAAGTTTTCCATGTACCTGCTGGTTTATGGATAAACCAGCTCTTGAAAGCGGTAACCTGAGTGGACGGTCCCTAAGAAGGGAAGTTAGTGGTGAGAATTTCAGACTTGAGGCAGACTCATGGCAGGGGGCGGGGACGGGGGCGGGGGGAGTGGGGAGGCTTGGTATTTGGGGTTGTCTGTTGCAGCTTCCCCATTCCCCCAGAGGGTGGTCCTTCACTCCTCTGAGGTCCCCACCATGTATCCAGGATCCACCTTCACCCCTTAGCCCTGAGGCAACCCAGGGCAACTCTCCCCTGAGAATAGTAACCAGATTCTCTGGTCTCACTGGAGACTTTGGGAATCAAGTAAAAGACAAGAGTGAGACTGAACTGCCCGAGGGAGGGATGCCCATGTAGCTCTCTGCAAAGTGGGTGTCGGGAAGGAGCATAGCTGCAGCCCTTCAGTCCCATCTGACCATGGACAGGCCACCAAGTGGAACTCCAAGTCCAGTAACCAGAGAACCAAGCAGAGGAAGACGCAGGTGCAACAAAGTGAGTGTTGATAACTCAACAGAGCCTTGCTCAGAGAAGGTGCTCTCTTACACTGACCATGGATTTGATCCTTGGCAGAAGGATGCCCCTATAGCTGGGAAAGCCAATTCCCTGGGGCCACTTTCACTTACTTGGAACACTCAGATCAAATCCTGTCAATTCAAAGGCTCTCGTCCGACACGGTGTGAATATTTATATATAAAGCGTGTGTCAGTCTGGCTGGTGGCACGGACCGCAGCAGCCAACAGCACATAGAATAAGCCTGGAAAGAAAAATGTACTTGGCAGCTGTCCTTGGAAGGCTCTTCGAAGGGATCTCTGTTTGAAATGTTTTCCGGCTGTTATTTCCTTTCTGAACAATCTAAGCCTAATTCAATTTGTGGCACCTTTTCTCCTCTCCAGATTTCTGTCAGAAGGCAAATTACCCGCATATGGCTCTCCACTATCATATAGATGGTTTTGCTGGTTTGGGCTGAGACTTTTACTGAATTGTAAATAAATGATCCTGTTGGTACAGGGGAGGCATATTCTACATGATGTGGTCTTTCAATTACATGGCGTGATGGCAGACTAGCAAGACGCTGTGCATTATCTCCAGAATTCTGGGGGTAACAAGGTCAACAGCTGTCTCCGAGCTGACTCAGGGCAGATCCACGTTAATTACTGTGTTTCTGGGGGAGCTGGGGGAGACAAAGCAGAGAGCGCCAAGAACACCCATGGGTTACAGTTAAAAAACCAAACAAAACCAATGAAGCTTGACTTTGGAAACAGTTCCATCCTTATATATCATAAAAACTATTTATAAAACAAAACATGACTCCATAGATACACCAACAACACTTGACTTTGGAAACAGTGCCATCCTTACATATCATAAAAACTATTTATAAAACAAAACATGACTCCATAGATACAACTTTCCTTCTGGCTTAATCATTTCCCCACCCAGCTTCCACTCCCAGTGCGGTTGGCAGTGAGGTTAGAGACAGAAGGGGATAAAAAGCCACAGAAAAGAGACTGAAGCAGTTAGAATTCAAAACATAAGTTGTCACCTTGCCAGAAACGGACGAGAATCTGGAGTCCCTGACTTGCCTGGGAATGCTGGTGAAGACACCACACCGCGTGGGAACAGGAGGCGAATCCAGCTCAGCTGAGTCGACCGGCTGCGTGGACTTCATTTCTGTCCTCCCATCTCTGGGAACCAGCCTCCCAAATAACAGCAACCTGCACAAAGCTTGTGTTTGCCACCCTCCTGTTTCCCCACCAGGGTCTCCATTTCCCCTCCAGACATTTTCTTTCCCCTTCAGCTGGCTTTCAACTTGATTACTCATAAAACGTTAATGGCGACGTAAGTGTTATTTGACGGTATCTTAGGATGTGCCATTTCCCAGGGAAGCCATGTTTTCTTTAACACAGTAGCAGGCACAAGGGATTACACTATTGAGATATAATAGCCATATGTGCATTCCTGACTCTCTGTCAGAGTCCTAAATTAATCGGATTCTCGCCTGCTCCCATCCAAAGCTCAGAGCAGATACTCCTGTGTTGCAGGTGGGTCTTGGCCACTCATAGTGTGGTTCACGGAGCTGCAGGGGTGACATCACCTGGGAACTTGTGAGAATGCAAATCTCAGACCCCACCTTCGCCATAACCACTGGATCAGAATCTTCACTTTTGTAAAGTCCCCCCACTGATCCATATGCACAATAAAGTTTGAGAAGCAAGTGGTCTAAGCAAGTGGTTTTCAAACTGTGGGCTGCCACTCGTTAGTAAGTCATGAAATCAATTCAGTGCTTGCGACCAGGATTTAAAAAAAAAAATGCCATCAGAGAGAGAACATACGAGTGCATCATATGTAGTAGGGGTAAATCTTGTGAAATGTTTCAATTATTGTAAGTGTTGGGTCAGTGTGTAAAATGTGTATTTTTCCAGTGGGTCAATGTCAAAACATTTGAAAGCTGCTGATCTTTTTTTTTTTTTAATTTTTTTAAAATTTATTTTTGGCTGTGTTGGGTCTTTGTTGCTGCCTGCAGGCTTTTCTCTAGTTGCGGTAAACGGGGTCTACTCTTCGTGGTGGTGCGCGGGCACTGCACCACTGCAGTGGCTTCTCTTGTTGCAGAGCACGGGCTCTAGAGCACAGCCTCAGTAGTTGTGGCATGTGTGCTCTAGAGCGCAGGTTCAGTAGTTGTGGCGCACGGGCTTAGTTGCTCCATGGCATGTGGGGTCTTCCTGGACCAGGGCTCGAACCCGTGTCCCCTGCATTGGCAGGCGTATTCTTAACCACTGCACCACCAGGGAAGTCCCGTGAAAGCTGCCGATCTTATGATCTGGTAGGTTACTCCTCAAGGCAGTCTAAGCTCTACCCTTTCCTTAAGTTCACCCATCAGACATATACCTGCAGCATGAAATTAACCCCTCTGACAGCTGAATGAAAACATGCTTTCTTAGGCTCCCTCACTTTCACCATGAAGCTTTATAAAGAAATGGTTTTGTATGTAGGTCAGTGATAAAGACTCATTTGATATATTCCTTCTAGAAAAAAAAAAATCTTTCCTGAAAAATAGCATGTTTCCTTCTATTAGGTAATGTGTTATTTAATCTATTGTATTTCTTTTTGAGTCTTGACTCCCAGTTATCTTTGGGCCATATCCAACACTACATAATAGTCACTATAATTGTTTTGTAATTCTTTCTTCATTACCTTGAGAATATATGTTAATAGTCTGTGTGCATTTGCCAGTCACCTCATATCAGAAGGTCAGAAAGGTTAATTCGTTATAGATCAGGAAATTGCATGGTGGAAGCAAATGGTGATCCTGGTCTCCTGCACCATGGAAGCCCATTCTGTGAAGTCATGTTTGATTCCAGTGTCGGGGGAGAATGTGGGCTGGGTGGCTGAGTTGTATGTATCCTACAGGATTAATCAGATGGTGAATTAATGTGTTTTGAAATACGGCTCTGTTACAACTGTTTTAGCTGTGTGACCCTGGGCAAGCTATTTTACCTCTCTATATATTAAGGCTAATAAAAGTACCTACCTCATAGGGTTTGGGGAAGGCTAAATGTGTAATTCTATCAAATACGCTATAAAATGTTGCTGTATACTGGGCACAGTGGCAGATGCTGGGAATACAGCAGAGAGAAATAGAAAGTTCCTGCCCGCTGAGTTTCTAGTCTAGCAAGGAGGCAGACACCAGACAAGCAGCAAGTTCTCACAGAGGGAGACAGTCAAAAAACAAGGAACTTGCTTCAATAGTCTCCCAATGGGTTCCCCTGCTTCCACCCTCGCCCCTTCAAAGACCCTCCACGGACCCAGAAGGAAATGCAAAGTCCTAAGGCTCTACTTGGGCTCTGGCTGCCTCTCCAAGGCATTTCCTACCACTCCTCCCCCCGCCTTGCTCATTCATTTCCAGCCACATTGACCCCTTGCTACTTTTTGAGCACCCCAAGCAGGTCCTCCTCAGGGTCTTGTGTGGATCGTTCTCCCCCAGGACCTCCACATGGCTCACCTCTCCCTTCATTCGGGTCTCTGCTCACAACCCCTTTGTCGGTGAGGTCTTTCCAGAAGATCCCACCTAAAATAGACACCCTCCAGCACTCTATTCCACTACCCTTAATTCCCCCCTCCATAGTTCTTTTTAATACTGATACGTATTATAATGGCTTATATTATAATGGCTTATAATGGCTTATGTGTCAATTTGGCTAGGCCCAATATTTGGTGTCAGTATCCAGATATGCGAGCAAACGTGATTCTAGATGTTTCCGTGAAGGCATTTTTTTAGATGAGATTAGCATTTAAATCAGTAGACTTTGCATAAAGCAGATTGCCCTCTGTAATGTGGGTGGGCCTCATCCAATCAGTCAAAGGCCTTAATAGAAAAACACTGACCCTGAAGAGGGAATTCTGTCAGGAGTCTGCCTTTGGAGTCAAACCGCAACATCAGCTCTTCCCTGGGGCTCCAGGATGCTAGCCTACCCTGCAGTTTTAAGGCTTGACAGCCTCTACAATCACGAGCCAGTTCCTTAAGTTTTTCTGTTTGTGTACATACATACACACGCATCTATATCCATCCATCCATCCACCCACATATATATATCCTATTGGTTCGTTTCTCAGGAGAACCCTAAAACATAGATCTGTTTGTCTTGCTGGACCAAGAGACAAACTCCATGACAGCAGAGACTTTGTACTATCACTGCTCTATCCTTGGCCCTCAATAAACTTGTCTTGAATGAAGGGAGCCGGTAAGAATTTCAGATTGGAAAAAATGCTATTAAAGGAAATAAGCCAGGTGAGAAGAGTCAATGGCTGGGGAGAACATTTTCTTCTTGTACTGGGTTGAATGGTGTCCTCCCAAAATTCATGTCTACCTAGTACCTCTCAATGTGATCTTTGTGGAAATAGGGTCTTTGCAGATATAATTAAATTGAGATGAGGTCATAATGGATTAGGGTAGGTCCTCATCCAGTTAAGTAGTGTCTTTATAAGAAGAGAAAACAGAGACACAGAACACACGGAAAGGAGGATGCCATGGGAAGGCACAGGGACACAGAGACACGGAGGGAGAATGGCGTGTGACGTCAGAGGCACGTAGCATCCAGGATTGCCAGCAACCACCAGAAACGCTCAGAGAGAGGCATGGGATGGCTTTCCCTCAGGACCTCCAGTAGGTTGCCCACCCTGCTGACACCCACTGGACTTCCAGCTTCCAGAACTGCAAGAAAACATTTCTGTTGTTTAAGTCCCCAGTTGTGGTACTTTGCTCCAGCAGCCCCAGGAAATGGACACACCCCTCTTCCTCACATCTCTATCAGTTCCCCAGAACCCTGCAACTCACCTGCAGCTGTCCCCAGAGCCCCTCACTGAGTCACCTGCCCCTCACCTGCAGCTGAGTGCAGGTTCCCACTTGGCCACTGGGTAACCTTGTATCTAGGTGTGAGCAGGTGGTGAGTCTGCACAGCCAGCTTTCTCAAAACTTCAGTGTCCTGGTTGGGAGGAAACAAGCCTCAAACTGCCGGGAATCAAGACCGGAGCACATGACGTTCCCAGTCAACCGCACAAATGGGACATCCAGAGGCAATCACCCAGCTTTTGGTTCAGTAAGCTCCTTTTTCAATTAAGAAGCCTGGAAATATCATATATGAAGGGGTCTTGTAGATTTCCATCGGCTGCTCTTTCTCCCAGAGGATTTGTGAAGCTTTTCTCTGCCAGGGCTAGAGCTCTCGTGGGGCTCTGCGTGAATGCTATTGGGTGCTGTGTGCGTGTGATTTTGGGAAGAAGGGCACAGGACTGAAGGGCAGTTCCTACTGGCACGAGCTGGTACTGGCTCCTGCAGTACTTTGAATTCATAGCACTGATCACAGTTTGTAATTGCATATTTACGTAATTGATTTATTTTGCCTGGAAGGATCCGTGTCTGTTTTGCCAAACATCCCCAGGAGGATGGGGATTATTACTTTTTGCTACCCTGTGTCTGCTGCGCAAAGTGCGGTGTGCAGCTGACAGCAAGCATTCGATAACTGTTTGCTAGAGGGAAGTGAGATGTGTAAACACAGACTAAGTTTGGGATGCTAAAGTCACCCTGCTGAAGAGTGCTGTACATCTCTTAGAAGTAACCTCCCGTTTCACTACATAACTCCGTCTCCCGTGTGGCCCAACTGATGAAAATACCCCTCCTCTTAATCTTCACTTAAGGGAACTTTAGCTACCAACTCATGGGGCTTTCTTTCTCTCCCCCAACTCTACTGTAACCTCTGTTTTTAGGTAGTCAACGTTTTTTTCCTTCCAAAGGAAAACTTACGTGGAATCCTAATCCAAATCCAACTGAAGGCTGAGTTGTTCATGGTGCAGTGGGAATTGCGGCAGGTGTGGAACCCTCACAAGCCTCCCCCTAAGGCATCTCCAATGATCCCCAGAGAGTTTCTGGTTTGAAAACCCCACCACGGGGGTTGGATCCACGGGACGTGGATCTCTGAGACTCAGCTTCAGTGGAAGCTGGGCCCTCAGACCTTGACTCAGACTCAAATGTTGGGACCACACTCCCCCAGGAGGTGGCCCACCCGGAAGGCAGATTCTGGCTCCTCAGGGAAACATGTCTCTCCATCACCTCATATCCATCTGATAAACAGACTACGTCTTCAGGACTGAGCATCAGGATAAAGCACAATACAACCACGTAAGAAAAATAGCTTTGTTATTAGGCATATATAATCTTATCAAAAGGATTTCATAGCATCACATCCATAATTGAATACTAGCTCAACTGTTATATGGACCTGTTATAAATAACGAACATAGCTACTGAAGTATACGACTAGCCACTGGAAATAAAAATAGAGTCACGACACACATGGAATTCCCCAGGGTGCTTGCTTTGGGGATCTCATAGAGTGCTGAGGCCCCTGGGGGATGTGTAAAAGGGTCTTCTTTCTATGATATCCCTAAAGCAGTAATATTTGTTGCAGGGGCACGTGAAGTCCAAGGTTTTATGCGCTAACAATTATGGTCATGTTTGTGTTTTTTCCTCAAATGGAAAATTATTTTTTGATTTGTTGTGAAACATACATGCTGATGGTGCCAGGACAAATTTCATCTATTTCCTGAACTCGTTATTAATAACTTTATGCTTTCTTTTTTCTTTTTTTTTTTTTTTTTTTGGGGCTCACGGGCCCAGCCGCTCCGCGGCACGTGGGATCCTCCCGGACCGGGGCACGAACCCGTGTCCCCTGCATCGGCAGGCGGACTCTCAACCACTGCGCCACCAGGGAAGCCCCTATTAATAACTTTAGATGGTTCTGTTCGTCTAGTTGTTCGGCCTGGATTCCTGCAAATGTATTTCCTTTTCAGGAAAGGTTATCTGAAAGATGTTAAGGTGATACTGCTGCTCTGTGACAGGCTGGAGTGGGGAGAGGGCGAGGGACACTCAAAGTATGAGGAGGGATTTGCTATCACCCCAAGGAGATGCCTGGTGCCTAGTCACGAAGAATATCCTCCCTCTGCACGCCTGGCAGCAGGCCTCACGAGGCCGACAGTAGTATGAACCCTAGAAAGGGAGCATGGCCAGAACCAGGGGGCCCTTCACCTGGTATCTGGTGGAGTAACAAACCCCCGACCCCTGGATGCCAATGTGCATTTGTTATTTACCTGTTTGGCTAGGAACACACTTGCCTGCATTTATACGGTAGAAATGACTTTAGTTGACCAATTCATTCTGTGGCAGGTGTTAGAATTAATACAGAAGGAGAGACAAGACAGCATTCCCTTTGTATCCTCGTGGGCTTTGGCATCATAAAGCTTATACTTTCTCCCTGTGGAATTGGAAAGGGAGGAGGATTTTCTTAAACTAAAATGTATCCCCTCCTTGCACTATTTTGAACAGGAGAGTTTTATGCCCATTGCTTTCCGAAACAGAGGCAATCTATGAAGTCCTATTCTAAGTTCTAGTTATCAGGGTGCAAAAATTGAAGTCAGCATTTCTGGGAAAGAATCGAGGAGTGTACAAAGACCTTTCTCCCCCATGACGCATGAAGTGGATTACCAAAAGTAGCAAATTTTATGCCCCCTACCCCCAAAAGCCTTTTCCATTAGGTTCTAAGAGGAAGTCCTGTTTAGACAGTGAAGCTTTGCTTTTCCACCCACAGCTAAAAGACACATTAGGAGTAACAATGCCTTATTATGTCTTATCTTTGAAAAATATAATTTGGGCATACAGAGTACATATTTAGTCCTATGGTAGCAGTCCAAGTTTTGAAAATCTGAGGATAAATCATTATTGTCTAAGTTGACCTGATCCAGCAGATTGAGATGATAAAATACAGGTTACTGTGTGTTTTGTTAGAAAATCTTATCCAGAATTGTCTCACATAATATCCCAGATATTACCACCTTCCATTCATTCTGTTAATATATTACCCTGGCCTCTGGCTAAACACGCAATTTCGCTGCATTTTATGAGTACTCAACAACAGAGAAGAAAATTCTATTTCTACATACAGTTCATGGTTAAAAAGGTAATTAAATTCTTCATTAAAAAAAAATCAAAGATGAACCTCATCATTTCTCATAGAGCCTGTGCATGATTTTTCTTTTTTTTAGCATTCAACCATCCACACACTTTAAATACTGCGTACCACAAGCAGGCAAATGTTAAATATATATACCAGATGGGAATCAGCATCTGCTCAGTTCCTCTCTGCGAACCCGTGGCTGGCGAAGGCTTCTGCTGTGAAGATTAGATTCCGGAGAGGCTGAAGGGGGGCAGGAAGGATCCTAGAAAAGGAGCACTGAGGATGCGTTCGCTTTCAGCTGTAACACTTTGGTGAACAGTCACCGGGGACTTTGCGTGAGTAAGAAACAGCGGAGTCAAGTGTTGGTGAAAAACTCAGCCAGCGGCTGGCTGACTGGAGCCCTGTGTCTCTAACAGGATGGGGACGAGAGAAGGAAGGCTGGTGTCACTTGAGATTTGCAAACACAAGCCCTTCCTATTGTTCTGAAGAAAGACTGAAAAGTGGCAATATAAACACCCACGGTGGTTGTCTTTAAACAAGCTCTCCAGGAGAGTGAAATGATGTAGGCTAAAAGGAGATGGAAAAAGAAAATTGAACACAAACCGCCCAGAAAGTCATGGGGACACTGCAGGGTGGGAAATGGGAACATGAGCAAAGAGAAGTTGTAACAGTGGTCCTTTGTGAAGCTCAAAATAAGGGCAAAGGTCTCCTGAACAGGTCGATGAAACGTCATTGTGGGTGTCAAACGGCAAAGCCACAAAGTGAACCTGAAGGAGCCTGTAGGCTGCCCATTAAAACCAAGAGGTTCCCCAACAATATTACAAAGTGGCAGATGCTCCTGCCCCTCCCTTGAGCACTCGTGCTCCTGTGGTTCCAGAGAAAGCCTTTTCCGGAATGTGTGTCCTTCTGGGACCCAGAAGTGTAAGAGCAAACACTGACTCCAGGGGAGGTTTGGGAATATACTTTGCCAGCTGCTTCCTGTGTTTGCCGAGGAAGGGAAATCAAGAAGACCTGCAAGAACTGCAACTAGGACTAAATTATGGAAAATTAAGGAAAAACCGGGAGGAAGTTTTTAGCAAACGAGGAAAACTGTTGTTTTGCTCCTCCCTCATCCAAGACATCTTTCAATCATGTGTTAGTCTCTACACGCTGGCAAGCTTGGCTGGCCCGACAAGGGTTTCTAATTCCCACAGACAGCAAATTTACCTGCCTCTGTGACGCAGCAGGTCCCCTGCCCAAGGTTCTCCTGCCCCATGGCCAACAACCCGAGCAGGCAGCCTCTTCCAGCCTGAGCTCCACTGTACACCGATTCAACCTGGATCACAGCCTAATGGCACCTGGTGGGCACCCGGTCACAGCCAGGGAATTCGGCACCTCTCCCTGAGGGCCAGTTACCTTTATTTAACAAATAATCTATGGTTTACTAAGCAAGCTCACTCATTCGATCAGATAGCTTTAAAACGTCCTGGAAAACCGGGAGCCCGCTGTTCTAATGTGAACCAGGGCACTGCATTCACTTACTTTTTGTCTTGAAAATGGAATTTATTCCTACAGCTACAGTAATTTTCTTCTTCAGATAGGAGAGTTATAGATAAGCGTGGTATGAACCCTTAACTGTCACACCTTGAGTGTTAGTGTGTGGCAGCTTATAGGACAGTCAACATGGGACTGTAATTTTTCTCCATCTTTTCTAATCTCCACTCCTTCTCTCCTTTCCTGAATCAAAATTAGGAAACAAGGTTGGATAAGAGGACAGAATATTTTAAATCTGTTAGATTGACAAGGAAAAAGAATTATCCACCAAGATAAATATACATTGTCATCTCCCCCTTTTCACTGAAAATTTTGATTTGACTTAATTATTTGATTTAATTCATTTAACTTGATTTAACTTTGACACTGAGGTGTAATAGTCTATTTTGGACACGTATCTATTATTTTTAATAAGTAAACTCACATTTTCTTAGAACTCACCTTGCCACTTGCCCCTTTTTGATAGTCTGCCAAATTTTAAGACACTGTGAGAGTACCTGATTCAGAAATCACAAGTCCCTGGAAGATAAGGAAGTCAAAGCAAAGTTCCACTGCAGATTCTCCAGGGGAAGCAAGTCAATCAATCATTTCCTCCCTCTTGTCTTTAGTATGTCTAGCCTGAAAATAGTGTTTGGGATGAGAGAAGTATGGAGAAGAAAGTGGTGTTCTGTTCTGTTCTCTGGATGATTTCACTGCAGGCGAACAGTTCTCTTCGTTTGGCGTGAAGATGTCGGTGTGTGCTAAGGATAGAAGTCTCTGTGGGTTCCCAAGTCTCTTGTCTCAGTTCTTTTGGGGTTGTCATCTCCAGAGCCGAAGTCCATGGTCTCTGGAGAGCTGGAAAATTCCTGAGGTAACGGGAACTCCTCTGCTGAAGAGTGAGTCCGGTGCCCGAACACCTTTTCCTGCAGCTCGGCGATGTCGTTGCGGATGTCCGCCAGCATGAGCAACAGGAAGTCGAAAGAACCAGGGGGTCCCTGCGCGGGAGAGAGGTGTCAAAGCCAGACCACCACACACCCAACCCCTGGCCGACTGATGGCTTCCGTGGGCTCCGGGGTCTGCTGTCCTGCTGCTTGTCGGCAACTACTTAAGTCAACTCTGTGTTGCAAAGGGACGAAACATAAGGACTACAACAGCCTGGGGGATTCTGCCTTCTATTCCTTCAGCTCCCGGATGAGCTATGGTGACACGCTGACCTCTCGTAGCTCTAGGCGCTATCAAATCCGGTAAAATGACAGAATATGAGAATAACCCTCGTAGGTTACTTTCCAAAGAACCCTGCAAGACACTTACGAAGGCAGAGAGTAGTGGTTAAGAGGCTGGGGTTCTGTTGCGTTTGAACCTCAGCTCTGCCACTTACTAGCTGTGTTGCCCTGGGCAAGTTACTTAATTGATTTGGGTTTCTGTTTCCCATCCATAAAATGGGGATAATAATAGTCCTAACTCTGTAGGGTTTGATAAGTGAGGGTTTAATGAGTTAATGCATGTACAGGGCATGTAGCATAACACATTTTTAAATGTTATCTTTTTAAAAATGAAATTATTAAAATGTCTGTAAGGATGGTTGACTATAACTGCAATATTTTTAAAAATAAATTTATTTATGTATTTTTATTTTTGGCTGTGTTGGGTCTTTGTTGCCGCGCGTGGGCTTTTCTGTTGTGGCGAGCGGGGGCTACACTTCGTTGCGGTGCGTGGGCTTCTCATTGCAGTGGCTTCTCTTGTTGCGGAGCATGGGCTCTAGGTGCGTGGGCTTCAGTAGTTGCGGCATGTGGGCTCAGTAGTTGTGGCTCATGGGCTCTAGAACGCAGGCTCAGTAGTTGTGGCACCCGGGCTTAGTTGCTCCGCAGCAGTGGGATCTTCCTGGACCAGGGCTCAAACCCGTGTCCCCTGCATTGGCAGGCGGATTCTTAACCACTGCGCCACCAGGGAAACCCTATAACTGTAATTTAAACTAAGTTCAGTATATGGTAAAGGCGTCCATTCCTCATTGACCAGGAAAGGTCCAAACGAAGGCTTCCTAATTCTTCTACTGACTGAACACCTTTTGTCATTATAAACTATTAACTAAGCCTTGATTTCTATGATGTGCTGTGTGGAACATGAGAAAATAATGTGTGAACATGCGTGTTCTGGGCTTCAATCTTTTTTTTTTTTTTGGCGGTACGCGGGCCTCTCACTGTTGCGGCCTCTCCCGTTGCGGAGCACAGGCTCTGGACGCGCAGGCTCGGCGGCCATGGCTCACGGGCCCAGCCGCTCCGCGGCATGTGGGATCTTCCCGGACCGGGGCACGAATCCACGTCCCGTGCATCGGCAGGCGGACTCTCAACCACTGCACCACCAGGGAAGCCCTGGACTTCAACCTTTATCAGCCTCCGCAACCCCTGCTTTGAAGCCACCACCTTAGCAAGCAGCAGGACAGCAGCTTACGTAACTCTGCAAAGCACTCAGTGCTGTACGGAGAGCATTCTGACATCAGTGGATGATCACCTGAGGTGTGGCAGTTCAGATGCCACCTGCATTGCACAGATTAGGGGATGGACACCCAGAGATGGATGCTAAGTGACATGGCCGTGATCAGAGAGCTAACAGGTGGAAGAGTGGAGATGGCATCTCAGACCTCCTACCTCTAAGGTCAAGGATCTTTGTCTTTCTTCAGAAGTGACACTGACTTCTTCACAAGCAATGGGGTTGCTTGAATCATCTGTGCTTTTGGATACGATTAATTTTCACTTTTAATCTCCCAGACACTATACATCCAATCCAGCTAATTTTGTCTCAGTGGTCCTGAGTAGCTGAGCATGTCTGAGCTTTCTGGAGGGGATGGTCATCCAACCTGCTAGGGTTCTAGTGGTGGCTAAATTCTTAAACATTCAGGGTAGATTTCTTTTCTAGCTCCTTCAGATGTTGTAAGACATACCTGGAAACAGACTCACGACATACTGGGGTTTTGAATCTTAAGAGAAGACATTCCAAGTAAAGATTAGCTATGATAAAAGAAACAACAATAGGAAATGAATTTTCAAAAGTAAAACCCAACCAGCTGCTAAAGGCTTCTGTGATTCTTCTAACCACCGAGTTCTCTGTGGGCAAGCTGAGCGACAGCTGGAAGGGGCTGGCTGTTGCTCGTAAGACCAACTTACAGGCTCATCAGAGCTGCAGCCCTGAGCACACTGCACTGGGGAAGCAGGACAGGTGGTGCTACTTACTGGAGACCCTCTGGGGCCAGGTGCTCCTCTTTCCCCCTAGGAACAGAAGGGTCAGGGTTAGCTTTCTGGACAACATGGATGCCACCACCCCAGTCTCCATTTAGACCCCCACCACTACCATCTGCCTGCACAAAACAGAAAATACTTCCTATGGGAAACAAACGTTAAGCTCTAAGCTGCACACTTGGGATCGCTGGTTTGAACCGAGCTGCTTTGAGTCAACTGCCTCTCATTTTGATTTCCCCCGAGGCCATATATTTTCCAACCAGATCTGACAGGAGGAAAGCTGGTATTTCCAGGCAGTGTGTGGAATAACTTAGAAGCCTCTAAAGTAACTCACACTGACTTCCGTATGAGGCAAGTGGCAGGCAGCCCTCAGAGTGGAACCACCCACTTGCACAGAATGGGACTTCTCCTGTTCTTGACTTAAACACCACAAAGAAATGGGAACACACACAAAACAGCCCCACAATAACACTGGCTAACGAGAAAAACCCACGCTACCATGACAGCAAGGAGGCCTGTTTAACATTTATGGGGGCAATTTTTCTTAGAAGCGGTTTTGGTGGTTGTTTTTGTTATGACGGTTGTTCCGTATTTTAAGAAAATGGCTTTTTGGATTCTCCTCCCAGCTTTGGGGACAAAACGTGTATCTGTGTCTCAACTTCGCCACATGCAAAATGGGGACAACAAACTGTGCTTGAGCTTCACTTGATGCCTGCCCAGTAGGTGGAAACTGAGAAACCTAAGGCTTGTAAGGACCCCTCAGAAGACTTACCTTAGAACCGTCTCTTCCTGGGGCACCTGGTGGACCCTACAAGACAAAGGGACCTAGTTTAACAGAAGGAACACGCCTTCCCCAGCTACAGATGGGAGCTCTGATGAAATACTGACCACGGGGCCCCTCCGGCCTTGCTTAATGTGGGACAGATCAGGAGACGGTCCCATGGGTCCCATTGAGCCCCGTGGGCCGGGCTGCCCGGGGGGGCCTGGAATACCCGGGAAGCCTGGGCTCCCCTTTGGTCCTGGTGAGCCTGCAATCAAAGAACACCTCATTAGTCCACAGCCCGCGAGGAGGGCAAGGGCTCTGGCTGACTGACAAGAGAGTCCAGGAGCCCCATTCAGCCACTTCTCTTCCCTCTCTGACCTTCGCCTTCTGACCTCTCCACTGAGATGTCCCATAGGCAGTCTGAACTTAACACGACCAGAAACTGACCTCCCTATTCTTTTAAAAAATGTTTATTGAAATACAGTTGGTTTACAATGTTGTGTTAGTTTCAGGTGTACAGCGAAGTGACTCAGACTTTCCCATTCTTTTCACGGACCTCCAGTCCCCCAGCCACTCAAGCCAGAAACCTGAGAGTCTTCCTATAGATTTCCCTGTTTCCACAAGCTCCTTATCCAATCAGTGACCAGTTCTGTGCATTTCACTTCGTTAACGGCTCACAATGATCTGCTGATCTGCTCCTCTGCACCCGCCATCACCGCAGGGCAGTGGTTAATGCAGCTGGGGAGTGTGAGTGTCCAGGTTTCAGCAGCAGGGGGACCTGCCTCTAAATCTTGGAAAAGCTGCTTGACCTCTTTGAACCTTAGTTCCTCATCCTGTAAAGCAGGGCTAATAAAAATCTACCTTACAGAGCAGTTCTGAGCACTAAATGAGACTTTAGATACACATACACACCACTTGGTGTAGCACCTCACACACTGAGGCACGAAAATAAAAATCTATGTTAGCCCTTCCTTTTTTTTTAAAAAACATTTTCTAGAATCAATGATTTAAAAAAAAAAATAAATTTATTTATTTATTTTTGCTGTGTTGGGTCTTCGTTTCTGTGCGAGGGCTTTCTCTAGTTGTGGCAAGCGGGGGCCACTCTTCATTGTGGTGCGCGGGCCTCTCACTATCGCAGCCTCTCTTGTTGCGGAGCACAGGCTCCAGATGGGCAGACTCAGCAGCCATGGCTCACAGGCCCAGCCGCTCTGCGGCGTGTGGGATCTTCCCAGACCAGGGCTCGAACCCAGGTCCCCTGCATCAGCAGGCGGACTCTCAACCACTGCGCCACCACGGAAGCCCTCCATTTTTTTTCTTTTTAATTTATTTATTTTTTATTTTTGGCTGTGTCGGTCTTTGTTGCTGCACGCCAGCTTCCCCAAGTTGCGGTGAGCATGGCCTACTCTTCATTGTAGCCCTTCCTTTCATTTGCTTCAACTCTCGCCTCAGAGCGAGTCCCTCTGTTTCCCATCAGTCTTGTTCACCCCTCACCTGTTCTTCACACCTCTATGTGAATATTATTTCTGAACAAGTCTTAACTGTGTAACTTTCCTACTTTCAACCGTTTGGGGCAAAAGCCTCAAGCCACTGACGTGGGGCGGCAAATCTCCTGCAGGACCCAGGGGGATGGCTATTACTATTAGAGGAGGGGCAGCAAACTCTCCGGCTCAAGATCTGCCATGGATACAAGCCAGAGTTGGGCTGCCGCAGGTGGGGAGAAGACCTTACCCTAATGCCTGGATGCCCAGCTCATGCTTAGGGCTGCAGCTGGACGAGGAGAACTGAAAAATCCTGGAGCTCCACAGCTCAACCTCGGAGTAGTAAGTCACAGCAGTCTCCCACTGGAGAACAGCAAGAACGTGGAGAGAGGAGCTCAGAGTGGCACAGCTGTGCAGGGGCTGCTGAAAGCTGAGAACCACTGAGAAACACCCACCGGCACCCTAGGCCCCCACTAAACATAGAGTAACAGTATCCTGCCATCGGAGGAATTTGAAAACTTGAAGACTGTGGAACACTAGAGGTAGAGACGGTGAGAACACACCCAAACCTGGCTCAGTTATTCATTAGATTGACCCAATTCTTCTTGCCAGCAGCCTGGATACCCATCTCCAGAAGTAATTACTTTGTCCCCCAGTCTCTACTGGTCCTCTCTGAATGGTATCGGGCATTCAGTTCAAAATTTTGAGGCACATTATAAAAAACCAAAAACCAAACAAAACCCAACCCCCTCCCCGAATAAACAGCCCCCATTCAAGAGACAGAGAAATCAACAGAATGAGACTTAGAGGCGACCCAGATGTTAAGGTTATCATACAGGGACTTTAAAATCACAGCGTATGCTAAAGGTGCTAGAGGAATAGACAGCTTGCCTGAACAGATGAGGGAATTTCAGGTCTCTCTTTGCTTTTGTCATCTGTGCTTTGGGAGTCATATCCAAGAAGTCACTGCCAAATCTAATGTCATGAAAGTTTTTGCCTATGTTTTCTCCTAGGAGTTTTATAGTTTCAGGTCTTACATTTAGGTCTTTAATCCATTTTGTATATGGTGTAAAGCAAGAGTCTAACTTCATTCTTTTGCATAGGGAAGGATATTGTGTTTTAACCCATTTTAGCCTGTCAACTTTATGAGGGCATGGGTTATATCTTAGTCGTCGGCACATGCTCAGAGAGGCCCAGGTACAGAGAAGGCTGCTTAGTAAATGTGTCATGTCAAATGACTGCAATGAAGAGGCTGGGCTGATTGCTGTGCTATAATTATTCCTCAGCGATGTATTCCTTAGTGCTATAATGATTCCTCTCTTTCAAACGCACACAGTAATTACTTCTTGATCGTACGCAGCTCCTACAATCGGCAGAGCACAGTGATAGGATGGAATGGCTTTCAGGCACCAGAAAACAAAACAAAACAAAGACTTCAAACTTATCATGTTTGGGGACGTCTTTTATAGCTCACAAAATAATTGAGCCAACATAAAAGGCAGTCAATGTTCCATCCAAGTATGTCTCTCACCCCCTACTCTCAATGCTGGTTCCAGGTACCAGATGAAAGAGTTCATCTGGGAAGGGGACCAGATCCCTCTTATAACTCTGAATATAAATATAATATATTTATTATATTTTATATAATATAATATATAATAAATATATTATATTTCAGTCAATGTTCCATCCAAGTATGTCTCTCACCTCACCCCCTAAATGCTGGTTCCAGGTACCAGATGAAAGAGTTCATCTGGGAAGGGGACCAGATCCCTCTTATAACTCTGAATATAAATATAATATAATATATTATATTATATAAAATATAAATACTTTACCTCTGATAGCACAAGGACAGGCCAGAGGTAATATCTCACCTTCATTTACACAGTCAATGAACTTCAGAGATCGCTATGTCAAGTGCCTTTAAAGTGTGGGGCTTTGATGTACAAACGTCAGCACCTTATAAAGGAACAGTGGGGGGCACAGAACAGTAGCCACTCCCTCAACACCAAAGCCAAAGGATTCCAGCCTAGTAGAGCTTCCTGTATTGGTGGCCCAGGCTGTGATTTATCACAGACTCCAGGACTGGAATTTTAGTTAAGGGTAAGAGAAATCTTATTATCTCTCTAGTTGCCCTAACACATCTCAAATGAGTGCATCACAAACTATGATGCTAGAAGTAAGGAGAGAGAAGGAATAAGGACTGGAGGAGAAAACAAGGGCATAGCCCATCGCCAAAGCTAGTCCTCAATCACTCCCTGCTCCAGCAAGGACCCTGGACAGCTCAAACCGTGCTAGAAACCAGATGGCAGAACTGGAAAGGAAAGCTAGCAAGTCATTCGTTAAGTGAGAGAGTGGCATGGACATATATACACTACCAAATGTAAAATAGATAGCTAGTGGGAAGCAGCCGCATAGCACAGGGAGATCAGCTGGGTGCTTTGTGGCCACCTAGAGGGGTGGGATAGGGAGGGTGGGAGGGAGACGCAAGAGAGAGTGGATATGGGAACATATGTATATGTATAGCTGATGCACTTTGTTATAAAGCAGAAACTAACACACCACTGTAAAGCAATTATACTCCAATAAAGATGTTAAAAATAAAAAAAAAGAAGAAGAAAGAAGCCAGTGGCTCCTCTGTTCCTACTTTGTCCTTGTTGAAGTGACAGGTAGGCTGGCCTGGGGGGATGAACTTCCTCCAGGGAAGCAGAGCGAGAACACTCTCTTAGAGAAGGGATGGAGAACACTGCAAACAATCAGTTTGTAAGGAGAGACCCAAGTCTACTTAGAAGCAGCAAGAGGCTGCCTGTGTGTGGCATCTGCTGGAGAAAACTCAACCATGACCCAGAGGCCAAAAGAGTGAACGAGAGGAGAAACCAAAGTCCTGGACCAGTTCTTGGTCTCTGTACAGACTGAGACCCAGGCCACCTGGTTTTGATGGAAACCAGGAGATGGAGATATAAGTGGAGAAGAAAACATATAGTTTGGGAAGCATTCTGAGCCTTTGTTTTTGCTGACCTTCCAGCCTAAAATCTGCCTGTGTCCTCTGTGCTTGGACCAATCCTACCTCTTGTGTTCTTCCAGGTCCAGCTCAAACCCCAAGTCCCCTGACCACTGCAGGCTACAGTGATCTCTCTCTTCCTTAAGCTTCCACAGCAGGAAGCACCTGCATACTTTACTTGGGGGCAGGCAGGTACTGTTTATTCTATTTGCTTTCACTTTATGTGTCTTGTCATCCTCGTTAGAATGTCAGGAGGTCATTCACAACACCTAGCACACTGCTAAGCGATGAGCATGAGGGATAAGACATCCATGTCTTAGAGTCATTCGTTAACACTAATATCATTTCCTTCACTGGTGTGAAGAAAGAAGTATTGATCTATCTACGGAGGGACTCCTAACAAAACAGAGAACATCCTGTTGTTATTTTTTAAAGTTCTCATTGTGTATTGCCTGACGGAATGATAGGATATTTGCAATTTTCTTCAGAGTAACAAGGGTGAATCTCCAAAACAGTACGCGGAGGAAGCCAGACAGAAGGAATAGATTCCTTTCTATGAAGTTGTGGAACAGACAGAACTGCAGCAATAGAAAGCAGGTCAGTGACTGCCCAGAGCTGAGGATGTAGATTGCCAAGGGCACAAGGGAACTCTCTGGGATGATGGAGAGGTTCTACACCTTGATGTAGACCAGATATAGGGTGGTGGTTAGTAAGTGCTTGATATAGGGTGTATGCATCTGTCAAAACTCGTCCAACTGTATCTTAAGTGTGTACAGTTTATTGTATAGAATTGTATCTCAATGAGATTGACTTTTAAAGGAAAACATAGAGATAGATAGCAAAATAAATATCAATGTAAGTGTGTTCACAAATAACAGGGGAAGGAGGAGACAGGATTGGGGAAGAGTGGCAATGAGGCTGGCCATAAGGTTTTAGCACCGGGCGATGAGCCCACAGGAGTTCATTACGCCATGCTACGTTCATATATGTTAGTGTTAAAAATAGTTTTCATTTTGTTTCTCTGTAACTTAAGATGATCTTTATGAATCTTGTCCAAACCCAGGACAATAATTTTTTTCTCCCTGGTTATTATTGGTTAGAAGGGTTTCTCAGGCTTGACCCAATTCCCCGAGGCCCTCTTGGCACACGGGCATGGGACTCACTGGACCCCGGCTTCTGCTCCCATCCATGGGAGCTAAAAAAAACTCTGTCGCACCCCCCAACTAAAGGTGAGCTCTCGGCAGGCCCTGGCTGGTGATCCTATCACCCTTTTATGCTATTTGCTTTCACTCTATGCTTTTATGCCCTTCTTTATACTCACCAGGGGGGCCCTGGCCCCCAGGCAGGCCAGGAGGTCCTGGAATGTAGGCATTTGAGGCCAGCACCTTGTCACCAGTGATGTACTTGCCCAGGTCCGCAGCGCTGTTGGGTAGCAGGGCAATCTGCAAAGAGAAGAGGAACTTGGGTCAGGAAGCACCGACAGCCCCACTGCCAGGGAATGCCCTGGCAGAAGCCACAGAGCCTTATCTTGTGCATATGCCTTTATCCGAGCCAGTCAGAGTGCAGACGGACTGTAGAGATCCTCCTCATAAATCCGGAGGCCTTCTAGTCAAAACAACTTGTACAAGATCACTCCGCTGGTTGGTTAGTGGGTGAACCTGGATCAGTTCCAGTCTGTCTAGATATCATTAGACTCATCATCGTCATAATTAATACAATCCACCTGTTTCAGACTTTTATTAAGAACTCACGTCTCAAATATTTGAGAAACTACTACGTGCCAGGCCCTGTGCTTCGTTCTAAGGCGACAACAGTGAACAAGACATGGTCCCAGCTCTTACAGATCTCCGCCTTGGGAGCCAGGATGGAAAATATGATTTACAGGTCACGTGTACGCTCGGGTGTTTGGGAAACAGTGACTGTGATGGTTTTAAAATATGTCCACAAATTTTTGGACACTCCTCCCTTTAGAAGGTGGAGGCTAATTTTCTGCCCTCTGAGTGTGGGTTGTGCTTAGGGACTTGCTTCTAATGAATAGAAAATGACAAAAGTGACGGTGTGTAATTTCTGAGATAAGGTCATAAAAGGCACCATGGCTCCCTGCCTCTCTCTCTCTGATTTCAGAAGCTCATTCTAGGGGAAGCCAGAGGGACCACACACGTGAATGACCTTTGCATTCCTTGAGGTCAGGAATCAGTGAGACCCTTGGTAAGAACTGCCGTTCTTAATGTCCATTTCCTCACTGATGACGCCCACCATTAAGACATGAGGATTACACCGGCAGTGTGTATCAGGTGCCCAGCACAGGACCTGAAATGTACTAAGTGCTTGATAAATGGTAGTTCTAGTCTCTTCCTTCCAGGAAGCTGATTCAGGGGTGTAAAATCCAGTGGAGACTGCATTTTTGAGGCTCAGAGCTACCCCCAGAGGATTCACTTGGGATCCTGGAGTCCCACAGAAACCAAGTATCACTGCGATTTTCTGAAGCAAGTTGCATTTGTCACCCACGTCCTCCTGGACGAGGCCCTGCTTGGGGACCCTCTGGCCAGAGGGCAATGCAAGCTACGAGAAGGTCCGTGGATATCTCATCCCTGCCCATGGAGCGCTCCGAGGCTCTACACCCATCTTCGGATCTGAGCTGCGGAGAGAGTTTCCTACCACCTGTTTGTGATCAGAGGTGGCCAACTGCCACTGTGACAGAGTTGTGCTCTGTGGGTTCAGCATCAGCACAGAGTGCTAAATTAGAAATTGTGCAAGTTCTCCCTCTGAGGCTTATGTCAACTCCAGATTACTACAGCTTTTGGTGATAAGAAATATAGAACTGAATGTTGATTTGAAAAACCGTGGAGTTGGGGACTAGTGGTGCAGTGTTTAAGAATCCGCCTGCCAATCAATGCAGGGGACACGGGTTCGATCCCTGGTCTGGGAAGATCCCCCATGCCACAGAGTAACTAAGCCTGTGTGCCACAACTACTGAGCCCACGTGCCACAACCACTGAGCCCACGTGTTGCAACTGCTGAAGCCCATGCACCTAGAGCCTGTGCTCTGCAACAAGAGAAGCCACCGCAGTGAGAAGCCTGTGCGCCGCAACGAAGAGTAGAACCCCGCTCGCTGCAACTAGAGAAAGTCCACGCGCAGCAACAAAGACCCAATGCAGCCAAAAATAAATAAATAAATAAAAATGAAATGAAAAATTGAAAAAAGAAAGAAAAACCCTAGAGTTTTCTTTACTTTCCTACTTCATGGGCAAGTCAGCATTTCTCACCTCTCCTTTTCTTCCCTACGGATTTCCTCCTGCCCCAGGGAGACTAGACAGTCCCGGTTGAGTTCAACCACGCCACACAAATAACCCCTGGGGTCTCAGGGCACCTGGATTGATAGTAACAGAGCAGGGAGGTGGAGTAAAAGATGATTGTGAGATCTTGAACCCCCAAGCCTAGGTCCGAGGAATTTACGGGGAAACTACAAAATCTATCTACTGAACTGCAGCTAAGAGACCAGTGTGTGAATGGCACTGGGAGGCTTGGGAAAGTTCTGCTGTCCAGATGACCTCCTCTGGCTTCATAAAGTCCTCGGCCTCCTGCACTGGTGTCTGTTTCTGAGCATGGAGGTTTGGGAATGATTAGCATGACTATTTCGAAACATGACTCTGGAGGACACCCCTGCCCCAAGATCCCCTTCTCCTGCTGGGGGGCTGCTGGGTTTGGGGCCATCTTGAGGCAGGTGTAGAAGCGATGATTTTTCTTAGTTACAGAGACAGATGTTCTTGCTAACAGAAGAAATCCAGTATTAATGAAAAGCGAACATCACAATAATACGTGGTCTGTATGTTGGCAAACGACTTGTACCTGCTACATCTGACGGAGAACAAATTCTTCCAGCTCTCTGCAAGGTGACTGTCCAAGTCCTGTATCCCATTAGCCCCTTAATGAAGTGCTTGTAATGTTTCTAAAAGGTGAAACCGGTGGGAAACCACGAGAGGGTTCTGGCGGTATCCCTGCAGCCTGTCACACAGAAAGGGCAGGGTCACGAGGCCTGAGGTGTTGCCCTGCTCCTCCTGTCCACCCCCCTCGCTCACCTGCAGAGCACACGTCAGGCTCTCCTGGGTCAAGGTCTTTTCTCTGCTTCAGCTGCCCTAGGTGGCCTATTTGAGCCTAGGATCCTCCTCTGGCTGGAAATTCCTCCAGTTTTTTTTTTTTTTTCTTTCCTTTTCTTGGAGTTCTTACTGAAATCCATTCAGTTCACGGTGCAAGGATGCTCAGAGGGCAGGAAGCTCAAAGAAGCACCGACACTCTCTTCCGAAGGGTCCCTCAGTGCTTTTGGAGCCCCTTAGCTAGTATGAAAATCCTTGGGTAAGGACAGCCTTGCAGGTCCGTGAGCTAGAAGATTCCTGACCATCCAGTGCGTTCCAGATAAACAGCCTTCTTCTGCGCTTTGAGAAGACCCAGTGTTCCCCGAAAGATGCAAGGAAACACACTCAATTCCCCTATGATCATCGTTTAGAATTCAGTAGGGAAAACGATAAGAATTACAAACTTGCGCAATCTGAAAGCCAGCTTTGCACAATTTCAGGTCAGGGTTCACGGTTCAATGTCACTGCCAGGACCCAGCTACGTCCCAGGGGTTTATTTATAACGGTGCTGGCGTCACTGTGTCACAGCGAGAGGCCACTCCAATCTGTGACTGCATGCTGGGTCCTGGGGTGGAACGGGGGCGAACCCCTGAGTGAGGAGAATTTAGAAGCAAAACTACTCTAACTAGAGGACAGAGGGTCAACATTGGCCCTTGAAGCCTGGTTCAATTTTATTATCTGCTTCCAAGAGAAAAACTAAAATGTGAATTTTATCTGTGGGTTTTGGCATTAGGTAGATCTATGTTTAAATCTCAGCCCTGCCACGTTCTACCTGTGGGATCTTGATAAGCTATAGAACTGATTATCTCATCCATAACATGAGGATCGTAATATCCACCTAAGAAGGGCTGCTGGGAGGATGAAAGTGACGATGTCCTGAATGTGCCTGGCCCAGCGCCCAGACTAGTAACCGCCAGCAGCCAGGGCCGTGGACACAGTGCAAATGCTCTTCGGGGTGGGACGGGGTCAGGGGTTGAGGGGATGCTCCTGGCTCTGTTTCTAAATAGCGGGATGACTTTGGGTAAGTCCCTTCACCCTTCCAGGTTCTCACCTTCATGCTTATCAAGTCTTTGGATGTAAAATTCTGTAAGCAAGCTTGGAGGATGAGACCGGCACGTGGAGGGACTTCAGAGATTAGTCCCCACCCACCCTGGGCCCTCTCCAGCTCTCTTTGCTCCCTTGTAAAAGTCAGGAGGTGACCCAGTAAACGCTGACCTCAGCTTCCTGGCTGACCTCCTGCTGGTTGATTACATCCTGCTTCCTGCCAGTTCCTCTGTGTGTCAGCAGGATGAGAGGAATGTAAAGGCACTGGCGTTTTAGAGGTGGCCCTCCAGAAATCCTGGCTTGACCGTCTACCCAAACACAGCAGACGACAGGCTTGAGGGGTGCAGGTGTTTGGGAAGAAGTCTGCATGAAGAGTCTGCATTTCTCCTGGATTCCAGTCAGTGGAATTATGAATATCATTATCTCGTATTAGCCTTTGTAATAAAAATACCTACCTCACAGGGCTGTTGGGACGAATCAGATGCTGCCTGTAAAGCACTTTATTAGGACATATAATTCATGTTTATTATTTATTTGGTACACATTTACAGAGCTCTTTCTAGGTGGCAGGGACTGTTTTAAGTCCTTTACAAATATTAACTCATTTGATCATCATGAAAACCCTAGGTAGTATGTATCACCGTTATCCACTTTCTCTAGAACTGAGGCACAGAGAGGTTAAGTAACTTACCCAGGGTCACACAGCCAGGAAGTAGTGGGGCTAGGACTTAAACTTAGCCAGTCTGGTTCTGGAATCTGTGGTCCTCGCCACAACACCCAGCTGCCCCTCTTAATACTACTCATGATACTTGGCAAAGCAATCTACAGTCACTTTCATATAGAATAGTCTTCCCAGCCATCCTGAGAAGACCCATTTTACAGAGCAACTAGATCAAGGTAGCAGAGGAAACCATGAACCACTGAGAAGCCATCTATTTGCCCAGCACTAAAGGCAGCACTGAAGTGAACAAACGCAGCTGTCAGGTTGCACATCTGCTCACACTTCTGAAATCGCATTGACCTCTAACTTCTAAAGCCTCCACTGCCTGCCCCACTCCACTCGGCCATTGTGTTATCTCCACTGTGGGCTTGGTTTCCCAGCTAAGCCAGGAAGCTTATTTAAGGCAGGCCTTTATTCTGTCCGTTCGCGTCATTCGTCACCTCCCAGCCCATCACAGGCCAGAGCGGGCGCTCAACAAACACTCTCACTTCCTCAGCTGCTCCGCAGCAGTGCTGCTCTCAACTCAGATCACCCCTGCTGCAGGAACACAGGGACCTATTAAAAACTTGCTCCTTCCATTGTGTATATATACACCACATCTTCCTTACACATTCGTCTGTTGATGGACACTTAGGTTGCTTCCGTTGGCTATTGTAAATAATGCTGCTATGAACACTGGGGTGCATGCATCTTTTTGAATTAGCATTTTTGTTTTCTTTGGATATATAAAAAAGAATGAAATTTCGCCATTTGCAACAACATGGATGGACTTGGAAGGCATTATGCTAAGTAAAGTTAAGTCAGAGAAAGACAAATGTGTTATCATTTATATGTGAAATCTAAAACGTAAAACAAATGAACGAATATAATAAAATGGAAACAAACTCCCAGATACGGAGAACAAACTGGCGGTTAACACAGGGAAAGGGAAGCGGGGAGGGGCAGAATAGGGGCAGGGGATTAAGACGTACAAACTACTATGTATAGAATAAGTAAGCTGCAAGGAAATACTGCACAGCACAGGGAATATAGCCAATATTTCATAATAATTTAAAATGGAGTATAAACTATAAAAATATTGAATCACTATGTTGAACACCTGAAACCAATATAACATTGTAAATCAACTATGTTTCAATAAAAAAGTCATACCTGAAAAAAAAATTTCTTCATACCAGTAAAAAATAAAAAAATAAATTAAAAACTGGCTTCTTGGGACTTCTCTGGTGGCGCAGTGGTTAAGAATCCGCCTGCCAATGCAGGGGGACACGGGTTCGATCCCTGGTCCTGGAAGATCCCACATGCTGTGGAGCAACTAAGCCCGTGCGCCATAAGTACAGAGCCTGCGCTCTAGAGCTCGCGAGCCACAACTACAGGAGCCCGCGTGCCACAACTACTGAAGCCCGTGCGCCTATAGCCCGTGCTCTGCACCAAGAGAAGCCACTGCAATGAGAAGCCCGCGCACCGCAACGAAGAGTAGCCCCCACTCGCCGCAACTAGAGAAAGCCCACACGCAGCAACGAAGACCCAACGTGATGGAAAATAAATAAATAAAAATAAATAAATTTATTTAAAAAAAAAACAACTGGCTCCTTGGCTCAGATTTTTCTTCAGTGTTCTGATGGGACAGAGACCCCTCTCTGCAAGTCAAATGATGGGTATTTTATCTATACCCCAAATTCTCTTTTTAGCCAAATCGCCTGTTTGGTTGTTTTTTTCCTTCCCAAAACACAGAAGAAATTGTAGAGGTGAAGGCACTGGGATCTGCACATCATTTCAAAAAAACTTTTTCACCGGAAAATAAAGGCACAGAATCTGGAAACCCCACAAAACAAATCTATATCTTAGCAAATTATTATAAGGCAAACACCCTTTTAATGAACACCTAAGTCAAAAATCAGAAATTTGTCAGGGACTTCCCTGGTGGTCCAGTGGTTAAGAGTCTGCACTTCCACTGCAGGGGGCGTAGGTTCGATCCCTGGTGGGGGAACTAAGATCCCCCATGCAGTGCAGCCAAAAAAAAAAATCAGAACTTTGTCTACATGCCTTGACTCAGTCACAGCCTTCTCCCTCCCTCCCCGCCAAGTAACTACTATTCTGATTTTAATCACTTCCTGTGTTTTAAAAAAATAATTTATCAAACCCAACAGGGCAGGCCCAGACACTACAGTCTAGTCTTGCCCACTTGAAAAAAACAGTATGTCTTTTAAGCTGCTTTTAAGCTGCAGGTCGCTGCTCCACTTTTCTTAGAATTTACCCACTGAAGAACACAGGGCATTGGCCCTGAAGAGTTTCACACGGTTGGGATTTTGCTGACTATACACTCATGGTGTTGTTCAACATGTCTGCATACCGTTTTATACTATGGGGCTGGCCACGGTCCAGGACACCCGGTAACCTACTTCTGAGCCAATGTTTATTTGGGCAGCTGTCCCATGTTCTTTTTTGAACAGAACAGATGGCATCAGCAGTAGTGAGAGGAAGTTAAAAATCAACGGACAAGCCCCACACCAGCACAGGAGCAGCAGCGAGGAGACCTAGGGTTTAGGGTCTGGCCTGCGTCTTGGGCTGACACCGCACCTCTCTGCCAATATTGGCATCATGGTGAGAATTAAATGGGATCCTGGATATAAAACGGCTTTATCAACTGCAGAATGTGACACGTTCTACTAGGCGCCTTTAAAAATGCGTTGTTTCTTGTGACGTTCCTTGAATGCCAGCTTTAGCCCAGACTTGACACAATGCACTTGTAGGAGAAATCGGTCTAAGGTGGATCAATTCCAGGCCAACCCCGGTGCAGGAGAGTTACTGGAGTACTAACAAGTATCGTTATTGGATCTGTGTGTAGCTCTGCCGCAAGGGCTTTAAGGGTAACATAAAATGTTCAACTTTTTTGTAACATTTCTTCTTTCATGGATTGTAAAACACTGCGGGGAGGTTAAGGGAAAGCCAGATATTGAATTAGCAACTGAATTTCTGAACTAGTGAGACTTAGCGTCACTGACCCTAAAGAACATTCAGGCTGGAAGGAGCTTCCCCATAGCTCTTGGATTACTGACCCTCAGAGAAGAAAACAGAGGGTAGCCTTAGGCCTTGAGATATTCATCAACTGCCTCCCCCAGGCCCGAACCCTCTGGCCTATGAAATGCAAACCTCTTCCACGAACCCTTTTTCAGACTCGCTCAGTAAATACTAATATCAATCCAGGTCCAACGTGAGAATATCTGTGTGGGATGTATTATTGATAACTCTGAATTTATATTGATATACTTGCAAGGTTTTCTGCCCGGTCTCTCTATTGGATCACAAGCTATTTGGAATCTACATCATACACATTTATGGCTCTGCTAAAGTTGCTAGATCTTCACTACCAACGTACCAAAGGCCCGCAAAGCCATTTATCTTCTCAGCCTATTGACCTGCCTGTTCCACTGGAAGCTGTGGATCTCATTAGGGGCTGCCTGCATGTTTGTTGAACACGTGAAAAGCAATACTGTCTAACCTTACCCTGCTGCCCTTTACAATGACTAGATGCCAAAGTTAAACAGATTATATACACCTCTTTGATGTACTAAGAGCCTTGAGGGGAAGCAATTAAACAAACAAACCAGCAAGTTTACGTTTTACAAGCGTAAGAGCAGTTTCTGAGTTGCCGACACACTGGTGAATTCACTGACCTCAGGTATGATAAACACCATTGACCCGGGCACAGGACAGTTGCTTAAGCTTTCAGGGCACTAGGCACATCCCAGGGGCATTACTCATGGCACAGCAATGTTACCAGAAACATGATGCTGTCAGGCATGCGTGGGAGCCTGACAAAGAGAGTCAGTCCTCACCCTTGGTGACACCGGGTATCTGAGCAGCTGCTTTCTGTGGTGTGTGGAGCCCAGAGAGCACAGGTCGTAACTTTTAAATGTGAAAAATAAAGCTGCTACAGAAAGGCATCACCAGTGGTGAACGTTTATAGAGAAGATGTTCTCTATTGATGAAACATAGGCAAATGATTCTACCGTATTCTATTTAGAACTGTGTAAGGGCCACGTGTCTGGATGTTCATTTCCCAAAAAGTCACACTAGTCGTACCTCACCCTCTGCTTCACCACGTGCCCCTTACCTAGTGGTCTATTCTACTAGTCACCTGGTCAATCCCCTGCCTTCGTTGTTCTGTTGAGCTATAGATAATGAGCTCCAAAGGTGGGTGGGCAAAGTGTCCCAGGCCAAACCTAGCTGGCACCAAGCTCAGAGAATACCCAGTGAGGCTGTGGATGACATTTTCTTATTGTTTTCAGATGTTCCTCCACTTTGCCTCCACCAGGCCTTCCTTTCATCTTACGCGATCGTTTCTAACACGCCCGGCACATACCTTCTGCTTCAGCTGCAGCACCGTCTGCTTCATCTGGTGAAACTCCTTGCACGTGGCGCAGCAGGTGCCGGCTCTCACTGCGTTCTCCACCTTCTCATCGTGCCCTGAGAGAGAAGATGGGCTGGGGTCTGCCTGGGAGGCTGGGGGACATCCAGACCCAGGGAGACCGTGTCAAGAAGGGCAGTTCCAGGCGGACTGGTTGATGCTGAAACGTGCGAGGGATGTGGGCTGGCAATTTTACAGTTCTTGGGTCACCGACAGCATGCCTGGGGCAGCGGGGACATGGGGAGGGGCTCCCCCGCTACACTCTGGGCTCAGCTGTTTCCATTTAGGCATCCTAGCACCTTTCTCTTTCATTGTGAAAAAGTCAACAGTGGCCCTTTTACCATGAGGCAGGCTTTATCAACCTGACATGACTTACACTCCCCTCCAAGGGCCAACGTTCACACGCCGTAAATTATCCCCCAAGCCCAGGCAATGGGACTCGGGTGCAGGGCTCACGAAGCTGGTTTTTATCACCTCTGATAATCCAGCTGTTCAAAGGGAGTACTGCCAGGCCAGGCAGGGTCACAGACCGGGGCTGGGCACTGACCTCCGAGGAGATGTAAAGCCAGATGGAAGATGCTCCAGGCACTTTGGAAATGCCCATCCAGGGCCATAATGGACAGGCACAGGGTAGGGTCCCAGTGCAACCTTGTAGCACATCAGGAGCTCCGTGGGCTTTGTGTAAAATCATATTTCTCTAAGGAATAGGTGAGTTAAATGGTGACACGACCCAGTATCCACATAGCCCTCATCCTACTGGCACCTGAACAGGCCACACAAGCCTGTGCTGGGGACACTAGACACCTGAGGTCATTTGCTACAGAAGAGCAGGTGCAGACTCCCATAGGCCTTTGTAAAAGATGGTAGCTGTGTGGTGTGGGCCCAGAGGGAGTGACAGGGGGAAGGTGACAGTTTGGTCAGGGTGGCGGCAGGACAGTCTGACACCCAGGCAAAGTGTCAACTCTCCTACTTTTGAAGCCCTTTGGTGTCGGGCCAGGTGTCCTGTTGGCGTGACACGTATCATACTAGAGTCTGGAAAGTAGCTAGGGACAGTCAAGTGACATGTCTCTCCAGGTCATTTCTTGTGCTTCTGGGCCCACGTGCTTTTTTTTTTTTGGGCCGTGCTGCACGGCATGGGGGACTTTACCTTGCCGACCAGGGGGCGAACCCACTGGACCGCCAGGTAAGTTCCAGGGCCCACGTGATTTTCTTCTTCCTGTTATCTCTTCTGGGAAGCCTTCTCTGCCGTCTCCACTTGTGGATTCCTATGAGCTACCAAGATCCAATTCACAGGTTGCCTGAGGCCCCCCCCCCCCACCCCCATACACAGAGACAGCCCTGTCCTCTGAAGTCAGGCAGCTTTTACCACACGGCCTACTCAGATGGTGGGGATCCCGGGCTTCCCTACAGAGGAGCTTCTCGTGCATGTGCCACAGGGGGAGCTGCCCCGGAACTGGAACTGCTTCTTGGTACCTCACACGGTGGATGCTCAGTGAAATGGAACCTTACAGGGTGAACTGTGTCCCCCCCCCGCTCCCCAACCAAGTGCACGTGATAAAGCCCTAACCCTTCAGTGCCTCAGAATGTGGGCTCATTTGGAAATAGGGGTCCTGAAGATGTAATTAGTTAAGTTGAAGTCATACTGCTGTAGGGTGGGCCCGTAATCCAATATGACTGATGTTCTTATAAAAAGGAGAAATCTGGACACAGCAGGGAGAAACCATGCGAAGATGCAGGCAGAGGTCAGGGTGAGGCAGCAGGAGCAAAGGAATGACAAAGAATTGTTGGCGAAACAGCAGGCTCTGGAGGAGAGGCCTGGAACGTTCTTCACAGTCCTCGGAAGGCGGCAACCCCGCTGACACCTTGATCTCAGACACGTAGCCTCACACCTCTGTCCTTTAAGCCACCCAGATGGTGGCACGGTGGTTATGGCAGGCCTAGGGAACGGGTACACGGGAGGAGGAAGTGGGCATCGGGAGAGCCTCACGCTCAGGTTATCCCTCCTCATGCAGCCCCAGCTGCCTCTCTAAGGGGGTCTGTGCCTGCCTGGTGGTCTACACGGTGACCGGTATTTCTGCTCTCCGGGAGGTGAGGGCACCCAGGGGCAACCTGGCAGTCGAGATCTCAGACTCCTTCCCTGCAGCACGGGGTGGTGGTAGGGGGCCCACTGGCCCTAGCCCTCTCCGCAGCCAGTGGGAGGCCTGAGGCTTGGTGTGCACACACGCTAGGAACGCGCTTCTCAAGCCAGCAGGTTGAGGTGGGCAAAGCAGTGCTCTGTCTGGTTGCGTTGCCATAAGCAACACTGTGATTTCCGAATATACAGACTGTAGCTTAGGTTTTCAGCGTGTGATTGGGAAAAGCACTTGAACCTCCGGGAAAGAGGCTGCCTCTTTTTAAACCCTTACATGTGTGTGTATAACATACAGGGGTGCCTTGTTAATCCCCATCTTCTAGGCTAATTCTGTCCCACCAGGAGCTTCCCCACCTCCCCGGCCTCTCCCCACCTTCCACCACGCTCAACCAGAAGCCATGGGGGATTGTTTCCATTCACACCGCAGCTGTATCACGAGCTGGGTTATGAGAAAGGTCTTCGCTTGGAGACGGTGAAATGCAATTTAAGGGCATGGCCTCCAGGGTCACAGTGCGAGGGGTGCATATCCCAGCTCTGTCACTAACTAGCTCAGAGACCTCAGGCAAGTTATCTAACCTCTATAAGCCCCAATTTCCTCAACCATAACACTGGAACAGTAAAACCTAAGACACAGGGCTATTGCGATGATTATATGGGGGTGATGCCTGTGAAATCCTTGGCACAAGGTCGGGTTCTAGTAAATGGGAGAGGGTGCCTGGCAGTCTTCAGGCCCCCCAAGCCCTTTGAATTCTCTTTGCCTGATAAAAGGATTCTTCAAGGATTCTGGGATTAACACAACAGAATGAGGGAAAACAGGTTCCGTGACGTCCGGAAGTTATTAACTGATGTGGGTTTAGAATCGAGGTTTCCTGAATCTGAGCCCAATACCTTTTCTACAAATCAGGCAATTGCCTTTAGGCTCTTTATCCCCATTTAATGTACCATTTACAACCCCACTTGCCTATGGAGCTTGAAAACATCTGAGGAGAACAAGAGTTATTTAGATTGGTCTCCAACGTAATAGTGACACAAGGGAACTTCCATGCAAGAATACACTTGGTGGTAAAGGACTGAAGCTTTACCCAACTTTGGTTGTACTGATGATAGACAACGGTGGACTCCCGCATACGTAGATAACCCCAGCTCTAGGTTTGTTAGGTTTAAGCACAGCTGGGTGACATCCGTCTCTCCCAACCTAGCATTCTTTCATTCCATGCTGTCTACTGGTCAGTATAGGCAATCCCATCTCATAACCCGCCTACCAATCTCATCCATCCCATCTCCCCACCCACTTATCTCTCTCATCCATTTATCTGTCCATCCACCCATTCATCTATCCATCCCTCTCTCCCTCTTAGCCATCATGGAGCATCTGCTACTCACCAGGCCCCATGTGAGGCATTAAGAATGTATAATAAATGAGGATACCTGTTAAGTGATTTGAGACTGGCCTTCCTTTTAAGGAACCAGCCCTGCTGGCAGAGCCAGGCCATGGTGAACAAGAGTTAAAAGCCCATCTGTCCATCTGTACTTTTGTATACTCAGCTCCACTTACCAAGTGATGGGATGAATAGGGCAACCTGATATTTTCACGATATTAACCTCCTTACCAGGTTCTAGACTCTATTTCATTTAGATCATGGAATGTTAGAACTGATACACCTTTAGTTCAGCCTCCTTTACAGACAAGGAAAGTGAGAGGCGGAGGAGGACAGTAATTTGCTTTAAGGTTTCCCGGAATGCCGCGTGCAGCGGACGAGCACTTACAGGGTCTGGATCTGGCACTGTTGGGGCGCAGTGAGCCCGCTATTGGGGGTTCTGCTCAAGACACTGGAGAGCTGTCTGCCAGGGGGGCTCCAGGGCAGTAATTCTCCATGTGGTCACTGGATGAGCAGCGGCAGCGCCAGCCTCTGGGTATCCGTTCTCAGAAATCCAAAATCTCAGGAGTGGGGCCTGGTGCATCGTTCTATCAAAGCCTCCAAGTGACTCTGAAGCACGTGCAAGTTCAACAAACACCGCTCCAGGGAGGCAGCTCTGTTGAACGACCTCTCACCTGAAAATCCCTGGCCTGTTTCCTGTCCCTTTGCGGAATTATCAAAACACAGAGAACAAGGGTAACTTTGTCCAAAAGACTTTGGAAGCTCCCGTGCACACAGAGGAACAGAGTAAGGACCACAGGCTCTGGTGGAGTCAGATGATCAGGATTCGAATCCTGAGGCTGCCACTTCGTGCCTTTCAGTTTGGAAGTCACAGCTTCTGTGACTGCCTATTCCTTGAACGGTAGAACGACAATGACCCCGTCACCTGTGGTTGCTGTGAGGCATGAAGGAAATAACCCCTGGAAGTTCGCAGAGCAGTGCCTGGCAAGTGGCAAGTGCCCCATAAATGTTAATATCATCGTCATGGTTGGTATCATTGCTTATTAAGTTCCCTACAAAATTACAGATGGGGGGAGGGCTCTCTGCACCATCCTCTGGAAAGAACTTCCAGAGAGTTTGAAGACAAATAATTGTGTGTGCAGACCTGGCACATGCCGTCTATTCTGAATTGGGGTTCATCTATCCCGTTGCGGTACAGGATACAGTAACGTCAAACGTGGAGCTAAAACAATCTTCAATAGGCTACATGAATAATTCGTTTAGAAATCTGGGTAGCCACCTCTGACTTGGCATGTTCTCTGTCCTCTCCACTCATGATGTGGTGTCTCTGAGTATGACCATGACCATGACCATGTTAAGTGAGGCATCGCTTAACATTCTGCTCCAACTCATTCAGATTCTAGAGGTGCAATATTATTGACTAGCCACAGGGGGTCGCGTAGCTCTAATTTTTACTGACGTTGAGCAGGCTATACCTCGTAAGTGTTAGAATTCCTGAGATACCATCTTAGTAAGATTTAACCAACTTAGGAAAACTAAAGAATGTTCTCGACGTATTTCACCTGGGCAGTCACCAAGCACATTTGGTTTTAAAAGTTGATCGCGCACATCTGTGCCCTGGCGGTAGTGCTCAGCCCTGGTGGCACATTACCACCACTAGGGACAGTGGCGGGGGTGTGGGTTTAAAATTCTTGCCAACCATGCCGCACGCCACCCATCTGGGGGTCACAACAAGGGAACGCTGTCAGCCTTTATAAAGCTCTCCAGGTTGAGAACGGCTGATCTATGGATTAGTGGAGCTTGAAAGTTACATGAAACACCTGGCCTTCCCTGAAATAACTGATGTTGGGGGTCAAGGTCACTTTATCAGAAAAGAAACAAAAGTTGAAAAACAGAGACCAGAAAGCTAATTACTACGGAGCCAACATATCCTTAATTTGTCTCCAAGTCAGTCAGCACTACAGACGCCCTGGGGTGCCTACACTGGCTCCAGACATATATTTGCAAAGACAAAAGAATGAAAGTGATGGAGTGCCCTTCCCGCCCACTAGCCAGATGGCTTGTGTCCCCACACCCGTGGGCACATGACCACCTTTCCACGGGCAGAGGCCGTTCTGAGGCCAGCCCTGCTGCTGTCCACTCGCTTCCTGAATGAGCTGACATTGTGTTCGATTTAAAATTCCTCTGACTGGAAGGTTACAGACACCAGTCAATGCAAAGTTAAAAAAAAAAAAAAGGGAGGGGAGGGAGATTTAGATCACGTGTGCTTGTACTCCGTCATTATCTCTTCTTGAAAAAAAATGACTGTGATGAAATATTGGGCTTATTAATTAATCTAAAATGGATGAAACTGTGTGGCTGCCTCTGATGTTCCAGATGCAGGGCTGGTCCAGCCCCCTAACTTTCCTTACTGTTGAGCTGAATATCTGGATGTTAATTATTCATCTTTTAGATACTGTAGG
>NW_006775678.1:1652728-1657996 GCF_000442215.2 Lipotes vexillifer
AGGGAAAGTTCTCAGTTTAGAAGGTGCTGAGGCTGGGCATGCCTTCAAGTCCTGACACTCGCCTAGATAAAGGACAAAGAAATGAAAACTGCACGGGGACTCATAGGGCTGGTAGGGCTTCAGCTACTTTTGCTGATGCGAAATCACACCAAATTGTGAAAAAGATTTGTGATGGTAAAAGGGTCTTTACAGCTCACCTAACCCAACACCTCTGTGTCTACAGAGGAGGAAACTGAGATCCAGAGAGCTGTCCAATGACACCCAGCTGGTAGATGCTGAAGCGGCTCTGGTTACCAGCTCTCCTACCTTCCAAGCCAAGGAACTTCCCGTTGCATCACAGCTGCTGCAGAGATGAATCCGGGACGCTTGCTTTTGTTGCCTGAATCATCAAAACCAGCCCCCCATCTTCTCAGGGGCCCAACACTTGAGTAATGATTCTAACGTTCAAGGCATAGAACGTGCCTGTCCTTTCCCATAATTTTAATTATGTGTACGAATTACTCCCCTCACTCCCTAACCCCCGACGCCCTTGGTTACCGGTGTTGGAATGTTTTTCTTAATAAAACACTAAAACCAAACGTGAGTCCTCTGTGCCTGTGTGGTGAATTCAGTAGAGACCAGTCCCTGAAAATTAAATACTGAGAAATTCTAGAATGCTGCTGCTGTGGGCGCGGCACTTGGGATACAATAGAAACAGTGGGACTGTTTTAGTTTTTAAAACTATGTGGGGACTTCCCTGGCGGTCCAGTGGTGAAGACTCCGCGCTTCCACTGCAGGGGGCGTGGGTTCCATCCCTGGTGGGGGAACTAAGGTCCCTCATGCCTCGCAGCACGGCACCCCCCGCCAAAAAACCCAAACTAAGTGAGTTGTGGTGTTTCAAGAAAGCTCAGCCTTATAACCACTAGACGTTCTTACTGATTAAACAGAAGGACACTGCCCATTTAAATCACTGTAAGCAGGAACAAACTCTCTCTCTGGAGGGCAGAATGGAAGAGTATCGGCCTGTTTTCACTCATTAGATGCTCTGTAGTCGACAGCCAACAGCTCCCCGCCTCTGGCTTTGGCTGCTTCCTCTGGCGATGACAACATCCTCGCCTGAAAGTCGACCAGATGACTTACCAACTTTGGGCCCCAGGGCTCTCAGCTCTTTGATGCTAATAAGTTAGAACTTTCCTGTTTTTTTTTTTTTTTTTCAGGACACCGTCATCTGTGAGATGCTTATAAGTGTTTCTTCAGAAAATAATTTTGGGAAGTGCAGGTTTCATCAAAATTAACATCTTTTAATGGCAACCTCAGAGCTTCCAACGCACTCACGTTATGAATCCCTCCAGAAGTTGGTGCAGTAATGCATTCTCCCCCGAACACCTGAACACAGAACCTTTCAAACAAAGAAAGGCTAATTAACACTTCCCAGGACCCCAAAGTCCTATAGACGACAACATGGGGAAATGCTGTAATAAATGGTTGATAAAATATGTCTTTAAATGACAGTAATAGTACAGAAGGTACAAAACCAATTAATATTTAAGAATGCTCAGATTTTTTTACTGAATTCTTAGCCTTAGAAGTCAAAATGGTTATCACTTAAATTCTTGACCTCTTATACTGAAAATTGTTCTAAAGAAGCACAATTCATCTCTCAGGAAAGGAAAGAGAGGAGTGTGGTCGCAGGACCGACTCAGCACAAGAGACCGCTAATATCAAAGCTGCAGTGGGACCTTCCCATGCCCTGACCCTTGGGCTGGGCTCCTTTCTGGGTCCACACTGTCCAAGAGCGAGGCAGGGGGTGAGCACGTCCCACGAAGGCCCCACCTTGTCACTGCCTTTGGCTGAGACCCATTCCTGGGGTACCACACAGTAAGCAGGGTGACTTCAGAGGGATGAGGCTGGGAAAACTAGGAATTAGTGCAAGAGGTGGAGGCCACCTGAGACCAAAGAAGTAGATGCAGTGTATAAAGTCTTCCCCTAGGCTCTGGAAATTCCATCCGACTCCTGCGGTCTCTGCTAGTTAAGGTCGGGTCTCTGAGCAGACCGCTCTACCCCACCAGGTGGGAGGTGCTCACAGGGGGCCGGCTTCCTACTATTTAGAGATCCCCACCGTCTAACCCCACCCCGATACTCAGCAGTTGTTGCTGCCACCCCTGCGGTTTCCACTAGATTGGGTTGCTCAAGGCTGCCCTTCACGCCCAGGTAAACGGGATTTCACCTGAATAGAAATATGAGGCAAAGACACAACAGGGTTACGAGGTTGAGGACCCCTCGGCCCAAGCCCACGGGCTCCCTGGCCTGGAGCACAGCTGGAAATCCAATTCCAAAATGAAAAATTAGAAAGCTGCTTTCTTCTTGCTAACTCTCAAGTCAGCCCATCACTAATATATCAGTGGCTAAAAATCTGCACCTCATTTTTCAGTGAGATTCTTCCTTTCAACGAAGGACATAATCTAAGAGGTAAGTTACACATCCCCCTCCCCCAAGCCTTCTCCACCACGGGACAAAAGTGAAGAGATTTTAATCCTGAGTAATAATTAAAAAGTGGTCGAAAAATGTTTTGAAAATGTCTGAAAAATGCCCAAAAGACTGATTACCCCTGCTTTTAAGCACCTCTGGGTGCCCAGGTCCCACATGCTTCAGGCTTTAAAGACTGTCACACTAAGCTCTCTGAGTCATTCCAATGACCCCAAGCTGCCCAAGCCTGAGCTGACTGCGAGCCGACCTTTCGCGTTCCTTCTAATGCATGGTGGCTTCCTCATGACTCAACCCGCTTGCTCCTCAGGATTTGCTTTGTAGTTTTTCCACGTGAGACAGCTGGTCCCCAGCTGTTTGCTGTCCTCAGCTGATGGCAACGGCCTTCCACCCTTTTGTGAATCTCAGGTTACACGGAAGAACCGCGATCTCTTGAGCGCCCAGCAGTTCTGGTCCTTCCATTCCCCTGCATTTCTTGGTAGAGATGATTTGCCCTGGGAGCCCCTCGCCACCCAGAGATGGCCCACGCCCAGCTAACCTCTCCCAACAGACGACAGTGTTCCTGCCACTTTCCCCTCCCGAGGAGTCAGAGCTGAACTCTGAGCTCAGGAGGATGACAGCAGCTTTCTGGCCTACAAGGGTTGGAGATACAGGAATGCCTTTTCCTTCCTCTCTGGCCTACAAGGGTTGGAGATACAGGAATGCCTTTTCCTTCCTCCCTCCCCTCCTCCCCTCCACACTTAAATAAGGCAATGACCCAACATTCAAGCTGATCACATGCCTAAGTGATCAGACATCTCGGTTGAAAATAATGTAAAGCAGCTTCTCAAACTCTGCGAAGAAAGGCCACCTTCTAATAGTTCTCCACGTCAGGGTGGACTGGGCTTGCTAAATACAATAAAAATGAACGACTGCAAAGTGCTTCTCAACACTCTCAACTTCTGTTTTTTTTATCTGAACATGAACCAAATAACAGCTCATGGGCAGGCACGGGGCCACAGACTATACTTTCAGTAGCGCTGAAATGGATTGCTGCGTTACACAGAAGTGTTTCATGTTTCTATCCAGCCCCCCTTTTCTTTTCCTTGAGAGAATCCAGTGTTTCTGGCCTCATCTCTGCTCCTCCTTGTTTGATCTCAGCTTGTAACTAAGTTTCACCGATCTGTCCATGAGCACACCACACCTCCACGCTTGGTGCAGAGCTTCTCCCAGTACAAAACCAGCCGCACGCCTTGCTGCTAGCAGGCAGCTCTTTCACTAGTTCTCTAGGGGTCTGACCTTCTACCTTTCTCTTACCCAGATCCCACCTACCATTCATACAAATGCCCCTTCCTGCCCATTGCTTCCTGAGGAAGCCTACTGGGTTTCCAAGTGCCTGCCTGCCTGCCCATCCCTCCCCTCCCTCCCTCCAATTAGGGGGATAATTTTACTTGCCCTACTCACCAGTGTCGTTGGGGTATTTGTCTCCCTTGGTGCACGTCCTCCCATCGTCCTCCTGGATGTAGCCCTCCCGGCACTCACAGCGGTAGCTGCCCAAGGTGTTGATGCAGATGTGCGCACACAGCGTCTCGTTGCTGGTGGCACACTCGTCGATATCTGGGTTTGAACCAAATGCAGAGAACACTAAGACAGTTTCAGAGAGATCACTTCCAACACAACAGGCGACCTTAGGCTTGGCCCTTCTGTTAATGTCTGCAAAGGACACTCTGCCAGACCTCTGTTACCGAAGCCTGGAACAAAGCAGGAAGCTAGAGATGTGGGCCATTCGTGACAAGAGCACTTCAGGCAGTGTCACCATTGTTACAAACTGATCAGTGATGGGGCTCCTGGTTGTGGCTCTGCCACCACCAATTCTCGTGGCTTGGTGCAGGCACTGCTAGTCTCCGAAGTTCTCACTATAGAAGATGGCAGTGAAGCCTGCCCTAAATACTTCTGCAGGGCTCCCTGGAAGAGGAAATGAGATAACAGATGGCAACACATTTTGGAAAACGACTATTGTAGAAATGATTTCCTGCAAAGACCCTAGTATGCTGAGGGTTTTTATGTTCCCTTTACGACCAGAGGTTCCTAACAGCATGGTGGTGACCTAAGGCCACTAGGAATGGCTCCTTCCCAGTTAGGAGACGTGATGATACCTGGGAAAAGGCACTTCTGATAAAAGAAAATAGTCATAATGGGTCTAACGGAGAGCGTTTTCCCCAGGAAATTTCAGCCCCATCCATGACCCAAACAGACCCCTCCTGAGTGGTGGAAATGAGCCACGACACCATCAAACAAGTAACCAGAGAAAGTCCACGTGAACTGTGCACATCACAGACTTGCCCCCCTACTGAACGGGTGGAAACAAAGCCATTTCCCAGCAGGGGAAGAGAAGGAGGCCCAAACCCATTTCCCGCTCACTGGCTGAAGATACCGGGTGGCGGCCAGGACACACAGCCCCAGACTGTGCACATGTGGCCAGCGGACAGAGCCCAACCTTGCGCTCCAGGATGCTGACAACGTCCTAGCCACTCCCTGGATAAGCTGCCTGGGACCCACCCCTGGAAGGCCCTGTGTGCCCACGAGGAGCATGTGGTCATCTGGATGTTCCCCTGGCAGTTCATACTATGCATACTATGTCACCCGTAAGCTAAGATGTCACAGCTGGCACCTCCCCTGCAATTCCTCAGGCTGGCCACGTCTGTCCACGTGCCCCTGCCTTCAACCTAAGGGCAAGGCTGCCTCTACTGTCCACAGGAGGAAGGACAAGGTTGAAAGGAGAGAGAAACAGGTGGGACTTTTTTTTTTTTTTTTTTTTTTTTTTTG